>NW_004567114.1:54232708-54270538 GCF_000260355.1 Condylura cristata | reverse complement strand
CACTGAGGGGAGCAGCCAGCAGGCCAGGAGAGGTCCTCCACGCCTCGTAGATCACACCCCAGGCGGGGGATTGAACTCACAGTGAAGCAGCTGTGCTAGTCTGTAGCGCTACATCCTAACCCACTAGGCACCCAAACATCATTCTTAATAGAAGAAAGGTTCTTAAAGATTCTGTTAATATCAGAAACAACATAAAAATTCTAATACTTGCAGAAATGCAGAATTGTCAAAGAGGATATAGTGAAATAAGATAAGAACAAAAAAGGATTTGAACAATGAAAAGAAACAGGTAGAAATAAACTTATTTCCAATAAACACAGTAACTGAATATAAGATAAATGTAAACATCAATTTTCATTTTATAGATACTGACAACCAACACATATAATAGGTTATAATGACCAAACAAAACTTGTATTTTTCTGGAATTTATTCATAAATCTTTATCTCAGTAAGAACCGCTCACTATCTTACTTAAAATTTTAGCCCACTACTAAACCACTGTCATTAAATAGTATTTCCCTCTTTTACTTTTTAATAGCACTTTTTACTATTTTACTTATTAATTTTGTTTAGTTTCTAGGGTCTCTAAAGAAAAATTTTAAATGTTTTTTTTACTTGTTTTCTTTCCTAATTTTTTTTAATTGCTCTATCCTGGAAGAAACTCTGATACATACTAGGAACTCAAAAAAGAATGAATTAACATATATGCAAGTAAACACAACACACTATATTATCTATATTATCAACAAAATATAAAGCTCCAAGGAAACAATGTAATAAAAGAACAAATGAGATATATCAAGCTATACATTTCAATCTAGAGACACATATCCAATTACATATTTATGGATAGAAGGTCTCAATATTAAAAGAAATAATTACTCTTCCAATTGGCTTCAAGAATTTAGGGAAATTTTCACGAGTTGAAGAAGTATATACAAAGAATTTGTCATTTTAATTTTAACATTTCTATGAAGAAAAAAGGCCCAGGAATAGCCAAAAATTCTTCTAAAGAGAAAGAAGAGAAACATGAAGGAGAGTTACAGTAAAAGTGGAGATTCAGGGATTGCCATTTTAAAGATTTGTAGCAAATAATGTCATGGTATTGGTGTAGAAAAACTGACTAATAATATAGAGTGGAGAGTTCAAAAATAGCTCATCACATAATGAAAATTTTAAGCTAGAGCACTCCTTTTCCGAATTAGAAAAAATAAAATTACAAAGTTTTCTGTTTTCATTATTCAGCAAATTTAATCCTAGAAAAATTTAAAGATAAAAAGTAATTGACACTTAATGCATTTAGTATAATACATAGGAAAATATCTTTGACCTTGATAAAGGATAGAATTTTTTGAACCAGACACACAGAAATGTTTAACCATGTAAGATTGATAAAATTAACTATTAAAATCAACATCTTTTTATCAAAAGCACTACAAATAAAGTGACACTTCAAGCCACAAATTAGAAGAATAAAATTAGCAATTGTATGAAGACATACAAGTCAGTAAGAAAAGACAATCTAATAGAAATAAAAAGCACAAAATTATTAAGTATACTTTTTAGTACAGGAAACAGTAATGGCAAATAGTCAAGTAAACAGATGCTAAATCTCATTAGTTATCAGTGAAATATAAATTAAGAAATGATTAATACTGAACGTATTAAGTAGGGGGGAAAATGAAAGCCAGATAATGCCAATCCTCATACACTATCAGTAAATGTATAAACTGGTTGAATACTTTTTGGAAAACAGCTTAATATGACTTATAAATTTGATCATGTGCATTTCCAGTAGCTGTAAATTCTACTTGTAGGTATATGATCTAGAAGTTATCAGTGTCATAGAAGTATCAGTATGATAACTGACATTATCAGTAGATATGTAAAAAATGGTTGTAATCTTATAATTGCAACTCAAATTTCCATGACCTAGAGAAATTAAATAATTAAATGAACAATGATATGTTTAGCTAATGAAGTATTTATATATCACTTAAGAAATATAGTTATGACAACAATATGTATAAATTTTAGTAATAAGTTAAAACAAGTTCCAGAAGAGTATACAACATATCAAAGTTCATTAGAATGTGTGTCAAAAGCAAACAGATGTGCATAATATGTTCCTTAGCAATGGCTTTGACATGTAGGAAATATTTTCTAAAATTAAAAAGTGAAGGAATGATAAACACAGACTCTAGCAGTTAGAGAAAATATGAAAGGGCAGAATGGAGGTCTAGAACATAAAACAGGGAAAGAACATACAGATAAGGGCCCTCCCTGGTGGTGCAATGGATTAGGACTGCAGTCACTTCAGTGCGAGTTCGATCCCCGGCCCCGAAAGTATCTACATGGCATGGCAGACCTCTCCGGACCCACCTGCTGCTCCCCTCAGCAGTGTACTTTATCAATATGCCTGTTCTGCTCCCCACTCTGTCTCTGGTAAAGCCTCTCCCCACCCTTGCACCTCTGGCTTATACCTCAGTTCTGTGTGAATAAATAAATCAATCTAAAAAAAAAAAAAGAACACACAGATAAATCAATGATATTCGTGTATTACCTCAGTGATGAGTTCCTGTGTACAATATCTGTATATTACTAAATAAATTGACAAATGCTACATCATAAAAATAAAAAAATAATGTAAACAAATCCCCAGCATGCTAAAACAAAAACCAAATATACTATTGCTCAGTAATACCAACATTTGTAAAACTGAGTAAATTTTTAATTAACATTTTCCAAAAGTCACCAAACTTCAAGCTTTAAGAAAGCCATTTCATGGTGGGTTATAAAAACTGTGTAATAACATAAAAGGTATACAAATAAGCTAAAAGCTTATTCTTTTATTTTAGTTAGACTTTATTAAAATAATTTCAAATGAATTATTATTTTTTAAGGAAAAATATCTTAAAAAGCTCATGATTTTTGCCACCATAGTTTAACCTATAAATTATCAAAGACCTTCAGTAAGGCCACTGAGTTTAAGGTGTGACACATATATTTTATAAAAAAAATACAGTGCAGGAAGTCAAAGTTAAGACATAATTGGGGGATTTTCTTTTAGTAAATGTGTTGGGGCAATATTTCTATTATCAATGGTTGATGGTATCTAGAAAGGCCACATGGTAAAATGAATTCCATAAATCTTTGGCAAAAGACAAGCACTGCTTAAAGGGATAAATGCAAACAAACACCAATGAGATCACTAAGCTAATTTTCTATAAATGACAGTCGTGATCTGAATCTTGTCATTTGTAAACCTTAGTGTACTTTTAGCACAATCTCTAGAGTTTGGTAAACCAAACTTTTCTCTGTTAGGAAAAATCTCCTCAGGGCTCTCTCCCTGGTGGCACAACAGGTTAAAGTGCAGCATTATGCAGCTATCTGCAGCCACTGCAGAACAAGTTTGATCCCATAGCTGACCAGGGAGGTGACCTTTATGGTGCAGCAGACCTCTCCTGTCTCACCTCCTGCTCCCCTCAGCAGTGTATTTCAGTACATCTGCCTGTTCTGCTCCCCACTCTGTCTCTGGTGAATCCTCTCACCCCACCCCACCCCCACATCTCTGGCCTTTATCCCAGATCTTGTATGCATAAATAAGTAAATCTTTAAAATATAGATTAAAAAGAAAAATCAAATCACCCTAAGCCAATCTTGCTCTCCTATCTAGTACCAAATAAAGTCATCTTCCTTTATTTTAGTTCTACCTTTGGTCTGTTTCTTTTCTTTATTTTGTACATTATAGAATTCTATCTAAGCCTCATCTTCAAATTTAGAAGATTGAATTCCTGGGTCAAATAGTAGCCAATTTTTTACCAGCTCCAACTTCAATGAAGAACTTTAAGTCCTTCTAGGTACAATTTTCTTTGCTATGTGAATGAAATACAGACAGTATAATAGCTAATGGGGGATATATTAACTGACATAGGTATTGATGGTATGTTAGAAAGGAGAAAATAATTTTGAAAAGATGCTATTATTTTTTATACGATACACAAAATTATTTTTCACGAGAGGTTGATAGGGTACAAGATGTCTCAGAAGAGGTCTAAACTAGAGCAAAATACAAAAGAAAAACACCAGTAAGAGTTAAGCAAGAACAAGCTGTATTTCATAACAATATGATTTACCATAAAAAGAATGATAAAACGGGCCCTCCCTGGTGGCGCAGCAGGTTAAAGCACAGCACTGAGAATCTAAAGCCGCTTCTGCATGAGTTCGATTCCCACCTGCCCCGGAGGTGACCACATGGTGTGGCAGACCTCTCCTGACCCACCGGCTACTCCCCTCAGCAATGTACCTCTGTGATCTGCCTGTTCTGCTCCCCACTCTGTCTCTGGTGAAGCCTCTCGCCACCCCTGAGCCTCTGGCCTGCACCCCAGTTCTGTATGCACAAATAAATAAATCTTTAAAAAAAAAAAAGAATGATAAAGCTTTTCAATCTTCTGTTTCAGTATGTTCAAATATTTTTTTTTTTTTTTTTTTTTTTTTTACCAAGGGAAAAGATAAACAGATGATTTTGTTCCTTAGATGTAGTTTCCACGAGGCATCACAGTGGGCACTGTTTTTGAAAAAGAGACATACTAAAATTCAAATCCTGAAGTATTCAGGGACTTTAACTTTTATAGGAAGAAAGAAGAATGGCTCATCATGGTATTTTTATTGCCAAGGCTTGGAAAGCAAGAGAGAAGATTGATTTGGGTGCGAGAGGACAAGATGAACCATTGCAGGATGAAAAATTGAAGGCTACTCCCAACCTGTTGGGTGAAGGAAGATCAGAAACAGTATCACAACTGCACCAGCAGCCCTTCTTAACACTGGCTCCATGTGTTTCTGTAAAAATGGCTATGTGTCAAACAGTGTAGAAATGTAATCATTATTTTTAGAAATTTTTAGACATTTTCCATTTCCTAGCTGACTATCATAATTTATATCCCACAGGGTTGTTCATCATCCATAAAAATTGTGTAGGGTTGGTGAAGCAATCTTGAGTTTATGCCCTCTGGGATATTTTAGCGTAGAACTAGAAGAAACCTATAATGATTTCCTTTTCTTTCTTTCTTTTTTTTTTTTTTCATTCAACCTGAGAGAAGAAAACTATCTGTTGATGAATTGTATTGATGGCACTCAGAACAGAATCACAATTGCAAGAATTTTATTTTTTATATCTTGAAATTTAAATTCCAGAGGTCATTTGATAGTTTAGATGCAATGTAATCAGTCTGTAGTGTTCAAGAAATGGTTCATATTGCCCCTTCTCTCCCAAATCAATCTCCTCTCCTGATTTCTATGTCAGAAAAAAAAAAAAATATATATATATATATATATATATATTTGCCATCCATTCCTTTTTCTTCCTATAAAAGGTAGACAGTAACTTTCATCAGATTAGAAAGGGGAGTGGGTTGAGGAGGTTGAGGGTTTTGCCTACAGGAATGCAGCTGGAGGTATACCTTGTTTTTGTTGCACTGTGCTGTATACTTTGCCAGAGTATCCCTCAGTGTTCTGCCAGGAGGAATCTCACAATATCTGCAGTACTTGAGATTACAAATCAACTGCCATTACCGTTGAAGTGTGAGTTTGGATTCATAGTCTGGGGCAAAGCTCCTAGAACTACTGTGTGAAAAGTTGAGCCAGAGAAGAAAGGTTGTCATATTAGGTTTTGTTCTATTTCCTTTGAACTAGTATTCACTGACTCTTAAATACTTTGAATTTGAAGAGTTAGGCTATATAAACGGGTTATCGATTGGCCAGTTATTTTTTTTTTAAGATTTATTTATTTATTTGTACAGAACTGGGGTACAGGCCAGAGATGCGGAGGGTGAGAGAATTCACCAGAGACAGAGCGGGGAGCAGAACAGGCAGATCGACGAAGTACACTGCTGAGGGGAGCAGCGGGCGGGTCAGGAGAGGTCTGCCACGCCATGTGGTCACCTCCGGGGCAGGCGGGAATCGAACTCATGAGGAAGTGGCTTTAGATTCTCAGTGCTGTGCTTTAACCCGCTGCGCCACCAGGGAGGGCCAAGGCCAGTTATTTTTAACACAGTTGACAAATTGCTTTATAACTAAGTGGAAATGGTAATGAAAAATAAAAGCAACCAGGCCCTCCCTAGTGGTGCAACAGGTTAAAGTGCAACACCATGAAGCTTGTGGCAACCACTTCAGCTGGCTTCCAGCCAGGGAAGTGACTCTCATGGCACAGAAGACATCTCCTGACCTTCCTACTGCTCACCAAAGCAGTGTACTTCATCAATCTGCCTGTTCTTCTCCCCACTCTGTTTCTGTTGAATCCTCTCACCTCTGGTCTGTAGCCCAGTTCTGCATGCATAAATAAATAAATCTTTTAAAAATATACACATATACACATACACATTTATAATGCCTTCTTAAAATCATAAATATTCTAGGAATTAAGGGAGCAAAGCAGGCTAAGATCCACATTCCTGGTTGGGTGATAAATGAGTAAGAGCTGCATTGTATAGTTAATTTTATTATCAACTGTATTTCCTTAATCCCTAATACTATGAATTCAGTCTTTTAAACATTTCATATGAACTTAATCAACAAATGCTCAAAATAATCATGAAGGTAGTATTATTAATATCTGCCTTTCACATATGAGAGAAGGGCAGCACCAAGATAGTAAGTAATTTGTTCTAAATCACAGAGCAAGTGAGTAACTGAGCTGGATTTAAACCCAGCCAGCTATCAACTGTCTTATAACCACTATGCTCATGGCACCTCCAAGAACACATTAGACATTTATCTGGATGGTATTTATCCTGAAGCACTACATTTTGGTCAGTTCAAGTTAAAGTGAGCAATAAGGTTTAGATCAAAAGTAAGATGCTGGTCCTTCCTGGTGGTGCAGCGGGTTAAAGCACAGCACTATGAAGCTAAAGCCACGTTAGCATAAATTCAATCCCCACCCCACATGGCATGACAGACTTCTCCAGACCCCCTCACTGCTCCCCTCAACAGTGTACTTCGTCAGCCTGTTCTCCTCCCCGCTCTGTCTCTGGTGAATCTTCTCACTGCCCCTGCACCTCTGGCCTGTATCCCAGTTCTGTATGCATAAATAATTTTTAAAAAATCTTATAAAAAGTAAGATGCTATTCCTATATTGCATTATGCTATAACAATTTATGATAAACCATCTATATTTCCTTTACATTTTCTAGAAAATACCACATTTTAATAAATTTTTGAAATATATAAAATGTCAGCCTACACATGAAACTTAGAAAGCCCATAGTAGTTAAGTATAAAGAATAAAGTCATAACACAAATTCCTACTAGTGGGAACAGATGTTTTAGAGACATACAAAGTATAACTGTTTCAGGAGATGTGTAGAATTCCCAAAAGGCCCTGAATACAGAACATTCCAATTTTGAATTAAAAACCAACAAGTAGAGCTTTTAGTTTCAAAAGCAAATACCAATAGATTCACCTACAGACTTCAGGGATTGAACAGAGATTGTTGAGGTCATGAGTATAAATAGATTTCCTCATAAATTCTAACTGGTAGTGGCTAAATAGAGGGCTGTGTTGAACAGCAAGCATGGCCTGCACTTGGCTCATTAGGAAAGAATGCAATGCTCGCTTAGGGACCTGTGTCTTAAATGCAGAACTAAGGAATGACAGCACAATGTCATATGAGTGACACCCCTGGTATAATCAATTTCTGCTCCTTTCATACCAACCACTGTCTTCCTGGAAACAGAAATACGCACACATGCACACACACACACACACACACACTCAGAATGGAGATGGTTGTAAGGAAATCTTGGACCAGCCTTCACATCCAAGCTTTTACGCTTCAGTTAATTTGTGGTGTGGGATGAGCTAATATCGGTAACCACCCTTATCAGCCTAGAAGTAATAACAGATATTGAGCTGAAAATGGAAGATATATTTTTCTGTTATTTAAGAGCTCTCGATCGACTTGTTTACTTTGGAGTGCTTTGTGGATAACTCACATACTCCTGAGCTTACTTGAAAATCTGGTAGGTTTGCATGAATGAATGGCATCAGGAAAACTGAGCTTAGTGCACCAATGACTGGAGAGTTGGGGACAGAAAGAAGAGTAGGGAGAGGGTGGGGAGGTAATGAACCCATTTTGAATAAAGAGGGATTAGAAGAAAAGTTCAGATAGTGAGAGAATGCTCAGAATAGGACACTGTAGGAGAAAAACTGGGAGGACATAGAAAAAAATTTACATGCTGGAACAGACTTAGTACCTGGCACTATTTGATATTTTAACAACCTTGTAAGTGGATATGCTAAGTAAATAATCTGACAGTATACAGTTTTAAGTCCAATAGCAATCCCTGCACTTCCAGTAAGGGAAGGCTACTCTTTGTGGGAACTGAGATCAGTTTTCCTCTTATTATTTCAGACTGTCAACTTTTTCAGTGCAAGTTGTGTTTTTCTCATCTTTTTGGAAAGAGGAGGTGCAGTAGTTAACTGTCAGTAGTTAGTACTGGGAAAATCACTTAATAGTTTCCCCGTTTTAGACCAAGCTCCCCAAAGAGAGCACAATATGGCTTTTATTAAAGTCACCTTCTAAGGGAGCATCACCAGAAGAATGCAATATAACTTCTAAATGGTCTTTGATTCACCATTCATAAAATAATAATAATAATAATAATAACAATTTAGCAGACTTTTCTATAGCTTAGTGCTATCATTAAAAATGGGACACCGGTCTTAGTAAATGCCCTCTGGGGTAGAGATAAGTGTTAAAACATCAGTGGTCTCAGTATGTAATGATGCAAAACCAAGACTAACTTATTAAAGTTCCTTTAGTCTGACAGCACTCTGGCTTTTGAAACAGAATTGTTTAGTGAGAGAATAGCAGCTATGTTTTAGGTAACAGAAACTCAGGTAGCATCTTACTTGTATGTCATATTTTCTATTTCAAATACGTTTCTGGTATTCACAGTGGGGCAGAACATGATGCTAAGATTTCAATGTTAAGTGTCTCTGAATAGGTTAATTTGGTTTTCAGTGGGTGGAAATGAATCCAACCAAACAAAAACACTGTGACACAAACCAACAGAACATTCTGATCTTAGAGAATTGCCAACTAATAGCACAATGATAATCCTTAAAAAGCAGGAGGACCAGTTATTGGCTGCAGTTTATTCTCAACTGTGTTTACATGATTCCAAATGCAAGGGAGACTGAACAATTATCCATTTGATTTGATCAGTGTAGGCAGCCAAACCAGCTAATTCAGTAGGGAGGGAAAGCCCTGACTAGCTAGCTATACTGATCAAATCAAGACAGTAACTAACTGCCAGATCTCCCCTTTTACTTTTACTTTATGCCCAAGTAGATGCTGCCTTGGGGAATGGCTCAGATTCAAAGGCTCTGACTGTTTGAAGTTCCCCCAAAGTCTGTTAATTGGAGCTCTTTGGATGCTATGGACAGTTAAAATTGCATAGCTTGGGTAGGTTGACTAATCAGTTCACAGACACCATAAATTCAGTAATCTTAAAACAGTGAAAAAAGGCCATCATTAAAACCACAGCCTGATTTTACTTCTAAAAATTAAATAGAACTAACTTACACATGGGATAGCTATTCTTCCACTCCATACAACAGCCAGGGAATGTAGAGGTGACTTTCCCAGAACAGAATAGGGTTTCCAGCCTGAGTCCTATTAGCACTCTGTCACAAGATAGTCACACCACGGCTTATTAATAATTGACAGAAGACTAGCCACAGGCTTCAATGCTGATTCTAATTTTTTTTGTATTGAGGTAAAGTTGGTTTAAAGTATTGTATTTGACTTAGGGATTGTAGGTTAAAATCTTTTTTTTTATCACCGTGCCTACCACCAACCCCTCCAAAATCTAAGCTCAACTGGGTGCCTCCTTCCCAACCTCCCATCCTCTCCTTCCAGTTGCTTGAGTTTTGCAGTCACATGGAAAGAGTTTGTTATTATTTTGGATGTGTCTGATGCTTTCTTCTTTATTCTAATTTTATGCAGGAAAATTTGACATGTTATATTTTTCAAACACACCTTTTTTTCCCAAAAAAATATCTGTTTTATAAAAGAAGAAGCAACAGTGAACAGATAGTACTAAAAGATCTTACAAACTTAAAGAGAAAAGGCATTCAGGGTTAAAAATATTAGTAGAATATTGAAGGACTCTGTGGCTTGGTTTATTATCAAGAATGGCCCATTCAGCCCAAAACATAGATCCAAGTTAAGAGTGGTTAGATTATTTTCTTGTACATGTGCACACATGTGATCATTCTCTCTTTCTCTCTCCCTCTCTCTCTCTGTCATGTTTAATTTTATGGCCTCATTTCCTTGCTCTCAGTTATATTACCACAAACAAAATAAAAACAGAAAAGTAATTTGAGTAATCTGTAGAAATCTTCACAAGATTCTTGGGACAGATGGATAGATAATTTTGACATAATCCTCCCTGGATGAGTGTCAATGAAGATAGTACCCTAAAAGATACTTGATTTAAATGATTCCATACTCCTTTTTTTTTTTATTGAGGGATAGGTCAAAATGGCATAAATTCCCATGAAATAGAAAAGTTAAATATTTACAAGTATTTATTCATTTTCAGCCCAGTTCATTATTTTCTAATGGATATTACATCAAATCAACTTCACCCAGAATCTGGAAATATTTAGAGAAAGAAAGAAATGAAAAAATTTAACAGAAAGGTGACTTACTTGAAGTGAAGAAATTAACTATTTTACCAAAATGTATTAAAACAACTTTAAGGCCAAGCATAGTGTTTATTTGTTTGTTTATTAAGGTAGCATTGGCTCACAGCATTGAACATGATCCAGAGGCATAGATTTACAACTTTTCAAGGTATGTTATCATACCACAACCACTACCAAATCACCCACAGTCCTCCAGCATAGTCTAACAGTCTATTGGGCTCTCTCTCCGACCCCTCTCTAGTACTCAATTTTACAATCAGTTTCTATGGTTCCCTTTTGGTTTAGTTCTTCCTAAACCTTTACTTTGTTTTGTTTTTCTTTATTTCACATATAAGAGAAATGACCTATTTCATTTTTCTTCTTCTGACTTAATCCATCTACCATAATTCTCTGTTTCCATCCATATAAAAGCCGAGCACTGTTTTAAACACAGGAAGGATGTGAATGAAAGTGTAATGCATTATTACTGTTTACATAGTACTTAACAGTCAAACAGTTTCAGGTATGTAACATGACAACTCAGTGAAGTGACTATTATTACCATCACTATTTCATAAATGAGAAATCTGCAACACAGGAAAATTAAGGGCCTGGAACAAAGTTGTTCAATTGGTTGGTAAGAAATGCAACCTGGGGGCCCTCTCTGGTGGTATAATGGACTGGGGTGCAGCACTGCAAGCAAGCTGCAGCCACTTCAATGCAAGTTCTATCCCCAGCCCTGGAGGTGATCCACACAGTGCAACAGACCTCTCCTGTTTCACTCACTGCTCCCCCCAGCAACACAGTGCAACAGACCTCTCCTGTTTCACTCACTGCTCCCCCCAGAAACCCACGATGAAGTACCAACAGATTGAATGTCTAGTGAAAATTTGTGCCTTCTTTTCACCATAACCTGACATGGCGGGGGACAAAGCTACTCTCTGTAATCTCTTCATAAAGAAATGCCCCATTCATGAGGACTCCATCTTCATGACCTAGTCACCTTCCGAAAGATCTACATCCAATACCATCACACTTAGGAATCAATTTCAGCTACAAATTTAGTGGTCAGGAGATAGGGAACAAAAATATCCAACCTATAGCAGACATTATTGTACGAAATAATAGAGATTTTTCTATAAGCTTCCTTAAGCAGGTTTGAGGGGCCAAGGGAAATAATTCAAACTGGAAAACACAGAATTGTATAAGTAGCAGCCCATTTTGTCAGAATATTCTACCAACTATATGAGAGTTCATAGAAGAAATATGAAATGTATAAATGTACCAAATGTAGCAGTCCCCTGCCAATGAAGTGTGTGGAAGAACTGATGGATGAAGTAACAATAAAAAAATGGAACACGTGACAGCATAAGTGAGACTGAGAAAGGTGTGACAAGAGCTAGAACACAAAAACATTGAAGGAAAATCATTGTTGGCGAGGATGTAAAGAATTCTCACTGCTAATGAGAATGCAAACTGGTCTACTTACTAAAGTAGAGCAAACAAAAACATTAATTCAAAGGTTACTGCACCCCTGTGTTTACTGTTTACTGAAACACTGTTTGTAATAGGTAAGATATGGAAACAACCCAAATGCCCAAAAATAGATGACTGGATCAAGAAGATGTGGTACATACTCACAATGGAATACTATTCAGCAATCAAAAAGATAAGCACATGCCATTTACAACAACATGGAAAGATTATGCTCAGTGAAATAAGCCAGTAGTAAAAAGAAACATATTGGATGGTTTTACTTACAGGAGGACTTAAGTAAGGGATCAGGAAAAAAAAATGTAGTAATAGTAAATAAATGAGACAAAAAATTAGCAGGCAACTCTAAATCAGAGACATTCCACAAGGGAGGGGGAGGAATAGGAATCAAAACAAGAGAGAGAAGACCCCAAGGGACTATGGTGATGGTTCCCAGGTGAACTGATGGTAGGAATTTTATGGGTGACTACATCTGAAAAGAAAAAGCATATGAGCACACATTCTACAAAAATGAACAATGATGTGTTAACATGTGTGAGTGTGTGTATAAAACAAAAAGACAACTTAACAGAAGGAAATAAAGGAGGATGACATGGAGTGTAAGGAATGCTGGCTGACACACAGAACTATTTGATGATAGAGTAGGTTCCCAAGGGAACCTACTGAAATGTTATCAGTCAGGACATTTAAGGTGAGTCTGAACAAAGCAATATAGCATCTGTTGTAGAGCAGTTATGCATCTGCATGTAAAGGACAGGATGCTCAAGCGGATCATTTCCACCTATAATGTATGTGACTTCACACTAACTTAAATAAAAAAATCAAAATGATACTTGTCTTGGTGACAGCATTTTTCAATTTTTCACCACTGAGTATGATTTTATCATTTTGTTTGTCATACATTCCTTCTATAGCCATTTTATTGAGAATTTTTATCAAAAATGAAAGCTGAATTTTGTCTGCATCTATTATTATGACCATGTGATTTTTTATCTTTCCTTTGGTGATGTGATAATTATACTATTTGAGTTTCATATGTTGAACAACACTACCATTCATGGGCTAAATCTCTCTTGGTCATGAAACATGATACTTTAAATAAATTGTTGATTTCAGTTTACTGAGATTTTTCAGGATTCTGCATCTGTTTCATCAGGGATATTTATTTTATTTATTGGTTAAGTCCTTGTATGCTTTTGGCATCAGAGTAATGTTGGCCTCACAAGATGTGTTTCCTTCTTCTTCATTTAAGAAAAATAAAAATAAAAAAGGTAGGTATTCATTTGTTACTGAAAAGATTATAGAATTCACCAGAGAAATCATCTGGTTCTGGCCTTTTGTTTCCAGAAGACTTTTGATTATGTTTCAATTTCCTGCTAGTCTGTTCAAGTGTTTCATTCCTTCTTGACTCAATCTTAAAAGATTGTATGAGTCCAGAAATTTGTCCATTTCTTCTAGACTATCCAATTTGTTGACACAAAAATATTTACAGATAGTCTCACAATGTCCTACATTTCTGAGATGTCTGTTGTAACTTCTTTTTTTTCTTTCTGATTCTATTTATTACCATTTTCTCTTTTTGTGTGTGAGCATAGCTAGAGTTTTATCTATTTTGTTTATCTTTTAAAGAATCAGCCATTGGTTTCATTGATCTTTTGTACTTTTTTTTATATATATTTGTAGTATTTTTATTCTTGCTCTATACTTGATCTGAGACCCAAAGTCCTATTCCGGAAACAATTTTTAATCTTTTTTAAGGTATAAGATTAGATTATTTATGTTCTTGTTTCTTTATGTAGGCCTGTAATGCTATAAACTTCCCTCTTAACACAACTTTTGCTATACCCCATAGTTTCTGGTAGCATAAATTTGTCCATATATTTTTTAAACTTCTTTACTTTTCTTTTTTTTTCCCTATATTAACACTTTCTAAGATTTATTTATTTGTGCTTACAGAACTGGGGTACAGGCCAAAGATGCAGTGGCAGTGAAAGGATTCATCAGAGACAGAGTGGGGAGCAAAACAGGCAGACTGACAAAGTACACTGCTGAGGGGAGCTGAAGCAGCTATGGCTAGCTTCATAGTGCTGTGCTTCAATCCACTGCATCACCAGGGAGGGCCCTTCTTTTATTTTCTCATTAACCTGATAGTTATTCAGTAGCACTTATTTATTCTCCACATATTTGAAGTTCTTCCTGCTTTCTTTCTATGATTGATTTCTTGTTTTATACCATGGTGTTCAGAGAAGATACTCAATGTGACTACAAACTTCGTGAACTTACTGACACTTGTCTTGTGACCCAGCATGTGGTCTAACTTCAAGAAATGTCCCTATGTGTATTTGAAAGAATGTGTACTCAGTTTTTGGGTGGTCTAGTGCCCTGTTAAGCTCATTTGATTTAATTCCTCATTCAAGGCTCTTGTTTTCTCATTGATTGGCTATCTTGTTGATTTGTCCATTGATGTAAGCAAAGTGTTGAAGTATCTGTGCCTGAGTTCTAATTCATTATCTTCTTTCCCAAACCTACTACTCCTAAAGCATTCTCATCTAAAGGTGTTAGCTTCTCTATAAATCTATAACTCATGATAGAAACTGCAATCTACCCTCGACACACCCACTGCCTCTCCACTGTCATTGCCTCTCCATGTCCATTGTCATTACATTCAATATAATCAATTACCAAACTATATCAATCCAACTTTCAAAATGTTTTGAATCTGTTTACTATTCATTTTTTTCTACAGTAAGCATTCTAATTTAAACTACAGCTGTCTTTTTCCTGGAAATTAACAGTAACTAAGTAATTTAACTATCTCTACTCTTCATGTCCATATATTCATCATATGGTAGTCAGAATAATCTTGTTAAAAAATAAAACTAGGGGCCCTCCCTGGTGGTGCAGCGGGTTAAAGCACTGCACTAAGAAGCTTAAGCCAATTCCGCATGAGTTCGATCCCCGCCTGCCCCGGAGGAGATCCACATGGTGTGGCAGACCTCTCCTGACCCACTGCTGGACCCCTCAGCAGTGTACTTCGTCGATCTGCCTGTTCTGCTCCCCACTCTGTTCCTGGTGAATCCTCTCACCCTCCACATCTCTGGCCTGTACCCCAGTTCTATATGAATAAATAAATCTTTAAAAAATAAAACTAAATGCAAATACCTTTTCAAAGGCTTCAATGAAATATATTTATTCTTCAGATGAGGTTGAAAATCTTTTCCATGAATGTAAGGCTGTACAGGATGTAGCTTCTATACACCTCTTCTATGTTACCTCACATAACTCTACTTTATAGTCCCAATGTTTGAGTCAGATAGGTTATACTTCAGTGGCTCAAAACTTTGACACTTTTCCTGCCTCAGGGCATTTGTACCTATATTTCATCTGACTACCTTAATACTTTATTACTCACATTTTCCCTTAAGACACTAGGATTAGTATCATTTATAAACAGAATAAATTACTACCATGTATTCATTGTACTTGGTATACTTATCATATGAAAACCAACTTTGTATTTGATGAATCCCAATGAGTCTCTCAACACATAAGTCCTATGTGGAAAGAAATGTGTCAATTTGCTTGTCTGTTTAGTCATTCTCTCCACTCCTTCTCTAATTAAGTACATATCAATACTGCCTCATAAGTAAAATAAAAGGAATAAATACTTTAACCAGGGAGTAGTATTGTTCAATGCATACAATAAAGACACACTTGTAGTTGTTCTGGGAAGAATGACTATGTACGCTAAAGGAAGTTTAGTAATGAGGAAATTAGGCAAAACTGAGGAGTTAGGGAGAAAGTCTTTAAGAAGGGGCATAGAATGAGTAAAATAAAGCTGTAAGTAGCAATGAGAAGATTAAGCAAGATTTTTTTCTTAATAATATCATCCCCAATAGTATCTGGCAATGGAAGGAAGTGAAGAAACGAGGAAG
Organism: Condylura cristata; assembly: GCF_000260355.1. Lineage (NCBI taxonomy): Eukaryota > Metazoa > Chordata > Mammalia > Eulipotyphla > Talpidae > Condylura > Condylura cristata. The sequence continues at coordinate 54,254,416 of NW_004567114.1, read as the reverse complement.
TAACTCAATGAGATTTGTTAAGGGAAATTACAAAGATGCATTACCCTAGGATGCATTACATTATTCTTAGGGATATTATATAAGGAAGGAAAGATTGCTGAGTAGGAGTCAAAGAGGATAACTTTAAAAGTTCCTTAAGCAGGACAAACAGTATTTTACTCAGAGCAAAAGTAAAATAATTTGTCTTCTGGCTTCTTTGGTGGACTGCAGGTCTAATTACTACCAGCGAAAACCCTGAGTTTGACCCCTAAGCAGGGATAGACCTCTCTTGTCTCACCCACTCTCCTCTTGACAGAGTATTTCAATAGATCTTCCTGTTTTGCCCCCCACTCTGTCTCTGGTGAATCTTCTCACCCAACAAGTATGGCTTGCACCCCAGTTATTGCATGCATAAGTACAAAAATGAAATGTCTAAAAAAAAAACAAGTCTTCCACAGAGCTGCAGGATTAAAAAGCAGAACCCAACGTTCTGCTGTCTACAAGAAACACATCTAACTAAAAAGTGATTAAAAACAGATTGAAAATAAAAGGATGAAAAACAATCCTACAAGCAAATGGGCCAAAAAAGAAGGCAGGAACAGCTATACTTGTATCAGACAAAAAGAGACTTCAAACTAAAAAAGGTTAAAAGAGACACAGAAGGCCACTAAATTATGATTAAGGGGACAATACAAAGAAGATATAACAATCGTCAACATATATGCACCAAATGAAGGAGCACCAAAATATATCAGGAAACCACTGTCATCTATGAAAACGTATATCAGAGAGAATGCAGACATAGTAGGAGACTTCAACATGCCACTGTCAAGAATGGACAGATCAACAAGAAAAAAAAAAATAAGCAAAGATACTAAAGCTCTGAACAAGGACCTGGACAACATGGGTCTAACAGACATCTATAGAATACTGCAGCCCCAAAAATCTGAGTACACATTTTTCTCAAATTCACATGGATCATTCTCTAGGACTGACCACATACTGGGTCACAAGATAAATATCAATAGACACACTAAGATTGAAATCATACCAACTATTTTCTCTGACGATGAAAGCATCAAACTACAAATAAGGCATGTGAAGAAGGCAAGAAGCCTACCACGTGAAGACTGAAACCCACACTATGGAGGATCATTGGATCAATGAGAAGATCAAAGAAGAAATTTAAAAATACCTGGAGAAGAATGAAAATGATGACAAAAATCTCCAAAACGTATGGGACACATTAAAAGCAGTTATAAGATGAAAATATATAGCAATACAGGCTCACATAAAGAAAACAAGAAATAACTCAAAGAAACAACCTAATGTCCCACCTGAAGGAACTGGAAAAAGAACAACAAAATGACCCAAAAGTCAGTAGAAGGCAGGAGCTAATAAAAGTCAAAACAGAAATAAATGAAATGGAAGTTAGAAAAAGTCCAAAAAATCAATGAAACCAAAAGTTGGTTCTTAAAAAAAATAAACAAGATAGACACTAGCCAGGCTCACAAAGAAAAAAAAAAAAAAGGAGAAAGCACAAATTAAACAGAATCATAAATAAAAGAGGAAAAATCACAACAGATCCAGCAGAAATCAAAAGAATAATCAGAGAACACTAAGAACAACTATATGCAAACAAGTTCGACAATTTAGCAGAAATGGACAAATTCCTACAATTCTACAACTATCCAAAGCTAGATAAAGAAGAAATGGAACAACTAAACAGGCCAATTTCAAGCAAGGAAATTGAAAAAGTAATCAAAACCCTCCCCAAAAATAAAAGCCCAGGAACAGATGGATTTAAAAATAAAATTTCACCAAATGTTCAAAAAATAACTAGTGCCTATTCTACACAGACTCATCCAAAAAAATCAAAAAAAGGACAACTACCACATACTTTCTACGAAGCCAGCATCACATTAATACCAAAAATCTAACAAAGAAAACTTCAGACCAATCTCCCTAATGAATACCGATGCAAAAATCCTCAACAAAATATTAGCCAATAGAATCCAATGATGCATTAAAAGAATAATACACTATTACCAGGTGGATTTTATCCCAGGAGCACAAGGATGGCTTAACATTAAAAATCAATTAATGTAATCCATCACATCAACTGACAGAAAAATAAAAACAATATAATCATATCAATAGATGCGGAGAAGGCATTTGACAAAGGTCAATACCCATTTATGTTTAAGGCCCTCAAAATCCTTGGAACAGAAGGAACATACCTCAACTTGTTAAAAGCCATATATGACAAACCCACAGCCAATATTATCCACAATGCAGAAAAGCTGAAAGCCTTTCCTTTGAGATCAGGAACAAGACAAGGGTGTCCACTATCAGCACTGCTCTTCAACATAACATTGGAAGCTCTAGCCAGAGCAATAAGATAGGAAAAAGACATACAAAGAATCCAAATAGGGAAAGGAGAAATAAAACTATCCTTATTTGTAGACGATATGGAAAACCCTAAAAACTCCACAGAGGAACTAATCAAAACCATCCACCAGTTTAGCAAGGTAGCAGGATATAAAATCAACACACAAAAGTCAGAGGCCTTCCTATACACAAACAACCAATCAGAAGAAGCAGAAATTAAAAAAAAAAAATCCCCTTTTCAATTAAAACAAAAAGAATCAAATACCTGGGAGTCAACCTAACAAAGGAGGTAAAAGACATATACAAAGAAAATTACAAAACACTGTTAAAAGAAAAACAAGAAGACACCATGAAATCGAAAGACATCCCCTGCTCATGGATCAGGAGAATTAATATCATCAAAATGGCCATCCTACCAAAGGCAATATTCAGGTTTAATGCCATCCCAATAAAAGTCTCAATGACATTCTTCAAAGAAATAGAAAAAATATCGATGAAATTCATATGAAACCACAAAAGACCTCAAATAGTCAAAACTGTCATGACTAGAAGAAAGAGAATGGAAGCATCACAATCCCAAACTTCAAGGTACACTACAAATCCATAATAATCAAAACTGCATGGTACTGAACTAGAATAGACACACAGACCAGTGGATTTGAATAGAAAACCCAGATATAAACCCACAGGCTTATGGGCTGCTAATCTATGACAAAGGAGCAAAAAAGATACAATGGAACAAAGAAAGTTTGTTCAACAAATGGTGCTGGAAAAACTGGGAAGCTACATGCAAAAATATGAAACTAGATCACTACCTCATACCATGCACAAAAAGCAACTCAAAGTGGATTAAAGACCTAGAAATAAGAACAGAAACCATAAAATACCTGGAAGCAAAGATGGGCCAAACACTACACGACATACACTTCAGCAACATCTTTAAAGATAGAACATCCAATTCAACAATAGTCAAGGCAAGGATAAATAGATGAGACCACATCAAGTTAAAGAGCTTCTGTACAGCAAAAGAGACATTAGAAAAAACAGAGATCCCACTGACTGGGAAAAAAAAAAAATCTCACTCAAAACTAGCGATAAAGGCCTAACCACAAAGATCTGATGAAACTCAACAAAAATAAACAACCCCATAAAAAATGGGCAGAAGAGTTAAAAAGACACTTCTCCAAAGAGGAAATGCAGATGGCCAACAAGTATATGAAAAAAATGTTCAACATCACTTGTAATAAGGGAGATGAAAATTAAAACCACAATGAGATACCACCTCACCCCAGTGAGAATGGCACATCTTCAAACAACTAGCAACAGCAAATGTTGGCGAGAATGTGGAGAAAAAAGAACTCTCCTGCATTGTTGGTGGGAATGCAAACTAGTACAACCTCTATGGAAAACTGTTTGGAGGTTCCTCAAACTGCTAAAGATGGAGCTTCCATATGACCCAGCAATCCCACTCCTAGGTACCTACACAAAAGACACAAAAACACTGATTCAGAAAGATGCCTGCACCCCCAATTATTCACAATTGGAAAGACATGGAAACAACTCAAATGCCCAAAAGTGGATGACCGGATTAAAACAATTTGGTACATATACACAATGGAATATTACCCAGTAACTAAAAACAAACACATGCCTTTTGTAGCAACATGGAGGGAGCAGGAAACGATCATGCTTAGTGAAACAAGCCAGAATGAAAAGGAAAAATACTTATGGTTTCACTCATAGCAGGAGTATAAAGGATCAGGTGAGAAAATAATAAAAATAATGAACAGCTATATTTCAGGGACATTTTATGGGGTGGAGTTGGAAATGGGATCAAAAACAGTGGGGGGAGGGAAATGCACTGGACTATGGTGATGGCACATGGATGACTTGGTCATGGAAGCCACAGGGATTACAACTGAGACAGAAAAATGTACAAAATGATGTAAAATAAACTATTATTATTATTTAATAAAATAATAAGTCATCAACAGAGTGGTTGTTTCAACTTTCCCTATTAGTAGAGAGAAGGAAAAGATAGATACAGGTGAAAATTAAGTTTACCCAGTGAAATGGAAGCATTTGCATCCAATGGCTTCTGATTTCTCAATTGAACATAATCAAAACCTGCAAAGTAGACTGAATAGGGGAATTTTGTAAAGAAATGATGTGAAAGCACTATTTCTGGAAGTAAAAACAGTAAGTCTACTAGAAAGACATTTGGAATTCCAAGAATTGTTGAGTGTTTGAGGACTAGAGTAAAAATTTTCAGTGAAATTTTGTTTTCCAGAAAGATCTGGTTGATTAGGTACAGAAGATAGTCAAGTACATTCAGGGATTTAAGTTAGAAGGTGAAAGTACAATGGAAAGGGAAGATGATAGGATTGAGTGTATCCATAAGGAAGTCTTTATAATGACAGAAGTGAAATGGAAATGAAAGCAGAGAACTTTTAATAGGGTCAGTGAACTGGAAATCTGGATGAGATTAAAGGATTTTGGCAGTGAGAAATTTCTGAGCTAGCGAGCTTGAATACAGTGCCAGACTTGGATGTTGGACTTTGAAATTTGGATATGGTTCAATTTCTCATGATAACAAGATGCAGTATGTGGCAAGGGAGTGGGCTCCAGAGATAATAGGTGAAAATGTACAGAGGGAAGACTGTTAGATAGATCATCCCCTTGCAGGTTGAAATTATGAGACAAATGACAAGAGTTGGAAATATGAGCATGGTTTAGCCAGAATCAAAAGTTTCAAGTAAATAAGGAAATGTCCCAAGTCTGATTCAAGAAAAAAGGAAAGTGAGTATGATGTACATGACAGATGGCATGTACATCACAGAGAGGAACAGATTTGTTTTGTTTTGTTTTAACTTGTTTTGCTGGAGAGTAGAAGAGTCTGAAATTAAAGAACATCAACAACTAAGTAAAATAGACCTGGAATATGATTTTGTACAGCATTAGATTAGTGAGGAAGAAAGACATAAATCAAGTAATCAAAGAATTGTATAGTTACAAACTCTAATAAGTGTTATGAAGAAACAGTACAGGCCACTGTGAGAGTGGGAAACACTGTGGGGTAAGGATGACTGGGAACTAAAGAGAAAAAGGAAGGCTGAGAGGAAAGTTGACAGCATTATTAGAGTATTTCAGGGTAACTATCAGAGGAAAACAAAGGGTCAGAAGAAGAAAGGGAAAATTAGATAGTATCAAAAGAGACAGATATGGTGGACAAAGGAGAGCACTGAATGATTTAGTGAATGATTTAGTGTGGATGCTATTGTCCTCAATAAATTTGGACGAGTTAACGTGACACTATAGCCAGAATGGGCCAAAAGAACTATACATTGTATGAGGGTGAAGGTCTATGTTCTGGACAAGATGTAACTTCAGGTCTCAATTTCACCACATGTAAATGGGAATAACAGTCCTTACCCTAACTAGCTATTTTGAAGACAACTATCATGTGAAATACCTACCGCGTACCCAGCATAGAACAGAAAAATTGTAAAAGATGGTAATATAAATTGTCACATAAATATGTATTATTGTAATCATTGCCAGATGTAGTATTGAATATTGTAATAATATTTCATTTTATTCAGTAGCCTAACAAATGTACTATTACTACATTTATGTGTATATGCAAAAAGGTAGAAATTGTATATGCAGGAAAGTCTAGTGTGTGGATCCTTAATAAATTTTAAAGTGATTATTACAGAAGCAGAAGTACATGGGATGGTCTGGAGTGGGTAGGAACAGGAGAGCTTCAGTGCCCCACTGAAAGGTGTAGTCCTAAGAGACTTATCAGCCAGCAAATATCACAATTTCCCACTGAAAACACTAAAACAGACAGCGACTTTGCACAGTCACAGAACAATTCTACAGCAAGGCACAACCAGAGAGCTGTTGTCACTGACCCCCTACTTCACTGTTAAAGCCACTGGACCATACCTTCTCATATTCCTAAAGTCATGGCTATGGTGTCTCTTTTTCTTCTTATCTGAGTGATTCAAATGGACACTCCCTTCAGGGGCCAACAAACATTTCCTTTAAAACCCATGCTCCTTCTTTTAAAATCCACTTGTTGGGAGTTGAGCAAAAGAATGGCTAGGCCATGAATAAGGAGACTGAGGTTGACTGAGGTGCCCAGTCCCCACGTCCTCTTCAGCTCCGGCTCTCCCTTTTCATGACACTCAGAACCCCATATCAGTTCTGGATAAATCAGCAAAGGTTGTAAGTCCTTGCTCCTCATTTGGAAATGTGCAAGGCATGGACAGCCATAATTCACAGGATTCCTGTGAGAGGGGAAGTCTAGTTTGCAAGGTTGTGCTCTGCCTCTTATTTGGAAGCCCACATAAGGCAGAGAGGAGTGGTGCTCCAAAGGCAGTATGCACTCCTCCTGTCTGTAATATCCTCAGCTATTATCACAATGAGTATAGCACTTTAGGGGGTAACCCACTGATACAGTCGAGCTTGACTCTACAATGTACAGTAATGAACTGTAGCCACTGTCGTGCTCTAAATCAAAGACTCCTAGTGCCGGCGAGGGAGTGGGAAGGGTAGCACATCCTCTCTGTGAGTGGATTCTTTGCCAGCCAGCTTGCCTGCTACCTTGAAAGTAAAATCCTATTATACCTATGAAGCCCCACAGAGAGGGGCAGAGTCAGACAACCATCACAAAGCAACTTGGGCAAATTCCTGTGATGCCAGGCTACTATGCAGAGCTGTCAGGCACAACAATTAATCCATCTGCCGCTTCTCTTGAAAAGCACGGAAATAGTGTGTGTCACGGCATAAAGCCACAATGGACCTTGCTACTCTCTTGGGAAATCCTTGAGGGTCAGTCAGAACAATAAAGCCACACACACCTTGCAGAGTTTCCCACCTTTTTAGTTCAGCCAAAGAAATACATAGATTGCACTGTGAAAAGGCATTGGTAGACCCAAACAGAGTAATTTTAGAAAGTTCTGTTTTTTTACTAAAATTATAAGACAATCCCCATGCAATAATGAAAGGGTAGGGGTGGGGACTTGGTGCCAAGAGAGAACAGGAAAGTAAAATCAATTATAGACACTCTGGGAGCCCTGACTATATTAATGCAAATTCATTCTAGAGATTGCTAAATTATTTAAGTACTGTGGAACTTGTAAGCTTCCCAATCCTCCCCAAAGCATCTCTTCATCAGGAGTCCCTAAAAATCAGAGGGACAGTGAATGAGAAGAATTAGGTCATAGCTTCTATTTATTAACTGGTCACCTGTTGTTCATCCATAATTTGACAAGGTAGAACAGGGACATGTCCTGAGGAGGTGGCACAGAAAAGGAAGGAGAACAGTCCTCATCCTGCTGCTCTGGACCTCCTTCTGACATGTTCAGTTCATGCAGACCATGGCCAGGAGGCACACCATGACCGAGCTGGAGAAATCATACCCTGCCCTGCCTTCAGCATTCAGCAAAGGAGGAAAGGACAGAAACCGTCTCCTCAGAAATATACCCTTTAGAAGTTAACCACAAGGTTGTAGTTGAGGAGGAAGGAACTGCCTGTGATGCTCATCCTTCATCGAGTCCCATTTCAAGAATATTCTCTCCTTTCCCTTTTTTGCCAATGTGAAGGCTGACATGTTAATGACCTGTCAACATGTCTCCCCTAACAGAGAAAAAGCAAATTAGGACAAGGCTGCTCTTTTCCTAAGATTTCCAAAAGTTCATGCAGAAAAACCACATATATGCTAGAATATTTCAGTATCAATCAATTGGCCACATCAGCAAGAATTGTTTACCTGCAGATGTTCTTTGGTCCTCTTCCTTGATGCCTTTGTTTTACAATTAAACATTTCAAGTTACATTGTCCAATCATGATGTAGATTGCCTGATTTCATGAATCTAGGTGAAGAAATCAAATCTGAACATTTTCTTCTGAAAAATCCCATCATCTTTCTGGCCCCATGGTGAACCCACCATCTCTCCAGAATTTACACTGTTGGTACCACATTTTCTCTGAACAAGTGTAACCCCTGGGTAATTGCTGAGACTGCTAAATCTTTCAGTCATGTTACAGGGAAATTTCTTATTTAAAGTAGATCCCCTCATAGTGTTCTTTAAGTAGGTGAGTGTGGGAGCTATGAAAGAGTTAATGTAATTTTCTATTCATGGTTTAACACAGCTGTGGTGGCATGCTTCTTCCAAGCTTACATTTTAAAATTTCCCATGTTGTGCATTCACTGCATGTTGACTACAGTATAATGATGGCTTTTTTTTATTTTTTGGATTACATATACTAAGAAGATAACTTCAGAGAGTTCATATTCTGTTCTCTCATTTGTATTGAAATTGAGCAGTTCTTAAGTTGACTAAAATGAGAAAGGTTAATTTTCCTCATGAGCAATGGACTGAAAACAGCATTCTTATAAACTATTATCTTGGATATAGAATACCATGAGTTTAAAAAAATAATCAGTCTTTACAGCTAAGAAAGTGGGTCATCATTCTTTTTCTTATTTCAAACATATAATATATACTCCTGGAAGTAGCTAGACATTCAGTAGTGAACATTTGTTAGCAGTGAAACCAGACTATGCTGCCTACCCTCTATGAACTTAGGATAGGCTAACAAAAACAGGCAGCCAACAAGAAAGGACAAATTCCAAATTTTAGTTAGAGTCATCCATAAACTTGGTGGTATAATTTAGAGATTGTGATTTAAGCAAATGCAAATTTCCAGGTCTCCTAAAGCCAAGTTTAGCACTATCAGATAATAAAGTTCAAATGAAAACAAAAGTCATAACTGTTTCAAAACATATATTTAAAGTGTGGAATAGGTAATATAGTCACATGGTTACTGATTAAAATTGTATAAATTATATCAATGAAAGGCTCTCATATCTACCCCAGTCCCTACATACCCATTTGTCTCTACATGTCAGCTTCTCAAATGCTTTTCCAGTATTTTTTTACACACATACACAGTTAACAATATTTCATCTTTCCTTACCCTAAAAAACTGTTAACAAATGACAATTCTTTGTATTTTTCCATTTGAGTCATCTTTGATATCTTTTCAAAACATAGAGAAAACATGTGTTCTTACTATAGCTACATACTACCCCACTGGCAGTTCATCTATTATGTGGATGTACCAGTTTTATTTCCTCAGGATCCACTCTGGATTCTGAATTATGGATAAAAACCTAACTTTTGGGGTTTTCCCCAATGGCACAACAGGTTAAAGCACTGCATAATGAAGCGCTCCAAAGCCACTAAGGCATGAGTTCATTCCCCGGCCAGGGAGCTGACCCATGTGGTGTAGCAAATCTCTCCCGATCCACCCGCTGCTCCCTTCAGCAGTGTACTTTGACAGTCGGCCTGTTCTGTTCCCCACTCTATCTTTGGTGAATCCTCTCACCCTTCACACCTCCAGCCTGTACCCCAGTTCTGTAAGCATAAATAAATAAATCTTTAAAAAATAATAATAATAACTTTTGTTAGTAAAGGCACTTATAGCAAAGACACTGCCTCATGCAACTGTAAGATTGATTGTGAAAAATTGATGTTTGAGGCATAGGAAACTTTCCCTTTTAACTGGGCACCCTCAAAGGTTAGCTTAAGGAAGATAACTGGACATCTTAGCAAGATGGTAGAGTCCAGGTCTTTTGGCTGTGTTTATAAGGACACTACATTTTCTCTAATCTGGTTTAATCTTGGTATTTCTGGTACACATACCCATGGACACAAAGCAAGTACTTTTCTGAGACTTTAATTCACACATATTAAGGGGAAAGGGTGATGGGTGACTAGTGATGTAGGTAGTGACAGTCCCTATGAAGAATCAAGGATACCGCAGTTCTTTATTTCTCCCCAAAGCAGCTGCATGTTGAAGTTATCAGACCATATCAGGCTTAAGGGACATTAAATGTCAGGAGAGCAGACCTGCTATAGAAAGCTGATGGGAGCTGCGGGAACCTTTAGTATCAAATGTTCTCCTGTATAATAATAGGCAGCAGCATCAATCTCAGAAATGCTGCTACAAATGTCAAAGAAAACCTTCCCTGTATATAGATTAAAGTTGCAGATAAAAACAGAGGACCAAATCAAAGCACTAGTGTTCCCTTTTTGAAACCACCCTTCCAAAAATGCAATTTCTGAGTTATCAAAAAATAGAATCTCTCCAACAGCATTCATAAAGTTTCACATTTTGGTGTTATCACAGAGACTTATATTGAGAAAATACTGTTTCTTCCTTCCCTCCCTCTTCTAGGTGGAAGCAGCATTCTGTGTTTTCTCTCTAACAAACAATGCTTACTTCAGAACAAGTCTAGAGGCAAACAGTACTGGTTTCCACCAAGCAAGGAGCTACTTGCTCCTCTTCATTTGCTGGGAAACCCCCTACTTCATAAAAGGCTCCTGCAAATCAACTTTTTCAAGTGACCTTATAAAGTGAACATCAATGACCCCTGTATAAAATTTCATCTGGTTGAGCAATTTAGACAGCATAAATACAACTTAATGTCAATTGGGAAATTTCAGTGCAAAAATACAAATGAGTGGCCCTCCCTGGTGGTGCAGCGGGTTAAAGCACGGCACTGAGAATCTAAAGCCACTTCTGCATGAGTTCGAATCCCGCCTGCCCTGGAGGTGACCACATGGCGTGGCAGACCTCTCCTGACCCGCCCGCTACTCCCCTCAGCAGTGTGCTTCGTCGATCTGCCTGTTCTGCTCCCCACTCTGTCTCTGATGAAGCCTCTCGCCACCCCTGAGCCTCTGGCCTGTACCCCAGTTCTGTATGTACAAATAAATCTTTAAAAAAATATACAAACGAGTTCAGATTTGTAAGGTCATTTTGGATGTAACAACTAAGACATTAAACATTTACAGTTTTATCTATCAAGCAGATGGTGAGAATGGAACAACTTGTTTTCTCCTCAAGGAAGAGGCAATATGATAAAGAGAAATGTTGGCCAGAAATGTTTTGGTTAAGGTATACAGATATGCACACATGTTAATATATACCTAGCTACACCGACACCTAAATTAAAAAGGAGAATGCCTGTTGGGACAATTCAGGTTACTTGCCACAGATTCCAGAGCAACAAATATCTGAGAACCAAAGACAATGACTCTATTCTTTCTGCCTACTTACATATTTAAAATGACCCCAAATGTGTTTCTCTGATGTGTGGTATTCAGCAAAATGTCACTTTTGCCTGAAATGACTTTCAAAAACATCTGACTTGTTGACAACCCTATATGATTCTGGAAAGAGCCCCATACACTTTTTGATAATCCACGTGTTTATTATAAAACGTACATTTGTAGTCCTTATTAGAGTGATTAGAATAGCAAAGTATTTATTTGTAGGGACTTATATTTGATTTTCTTAGATTCCCTAATTCTGTGCTAATGCTTTTCTATGCAATCCCTGGGAATCACTTAGCATTGACTCAGTTTCCCACTGTGAACATAGCATATGGAGGAAAGATTTTTTTTTTGACAATAAAGATTCTGGAAATGCTGAGATCAGGGTAGGTTCTGCACATACCATGAAGTCATTAACATATATAGACAACTCTGTCTATTCCTTTCCAATTTAAATGTCCTTCAATCCCTTTCCTTGCTTTATGATTGCACTGACTAGAATTCCAACCACTGTGTTGATAAGAATAGCAAAAACAGAATTCCTGCCTTGTTCCACATCTTAGAGGGAATGCACTCAATCTTTCACCATTAAGTATGATGTCAGCTGTAGGTGTTTTAAAGGGCTATCAACTTTAGGAAGCTTATTATTCCTAGTTTACTGTGAGATTTTATCATAAATGGGTTTTGAATTTCATCAAACATGGGGCTGTTCTTACATTATTAATAGAATTATTTTACTCTTTTTTGGCCTGCTGATGTGGCATATTTTTGAATATTGAATCAGCTTTGTACTTTGTGGCACATAATTATTTTTACATACTGTTAGATTCAACTTGCTACTATTTTGTTGAATGTTGTTATATCTATGTCCATGAGGGGTTTAACTGTAGTTTTCTTTTTCTACTGTCTTTGTCTGTTTGGGCAGCAAGTTAATACCATTATCATAAAATGGTATCATAAAATGCTTCTATTTTCTGAAGCAATTGCATGTAATTGCTATTAATTCTTTCAGTATTTGTTAAAATTCTTCAGTGAAACAATCTGCATTTATTTGAGATATCTTTTTCTGGAGTTCTAAACTTATGAACTCAATTTTTTTCATAATTATAATACCAATGGCTCAAATATTTCATAATGGGTGCTTTTCCTTGTATTTCATCTCTTATTTAGTTGTTTAGGTAGAATGACTAATTTGACACCCCTCCATACTGCCAAATATTTGCTTCTTTTTAAACTAAAAGAGGCCACACTTTAAAAAATGTCTGGGAAAAAGCTAGAAAATCTCTGCATTAATAAGATCTCAAGAAATTAACATAATAAAAATTTAAGGGGGGGAAACACCTTTCTTGAATTGAAAATAGAACTATTAATAAAAGTTTGAAACATAAAATAAATTTTGCTGAACACCAAGAAAATCCAGGTAAAACCCTCAAAATAAGACTCTCAATGATACACACACACACACACACACACACACACACACACACACACACAAACTCTACGTATGACTTAAAAAATAATTTCTATTTTCTGGGCAGTTCCTTTAAATATACATTATGTCTGATGCTAGGTGATATGCACATCTATCTTATAACATTTTATGTGAAAGACCTTAGCAGGTAAAATGGTATCATGGACTGGTATGGGAACAGATTCTTAGAACCTACTACCTAGCACATGCATGAAAATTTCATAGAACCCATTGTGAATTTGCTTGATCACCATTATACTTAAATTGAGTGGGGGTAAAAAATGTCTTGAACTATATAGAAGTGATTTTAATAGTTTGAAAAGCATATGACTCTGCTATGGATCCTGATTTGCTAAAATCCCATTAATTGTAGATTGCTTAGGCAGGACCCAGATTTACATAAACATTTAAAAATAATCAAAGATCAAAGCCAGCTCAAATATCAAACTCATGCAAATGTCAATTTCCCTCTTCTTTGCTTCAACTGAAAATCAAAAGGGCTAATTTTACCACTATCAAAAACATTTCCCCTCCCTAATAACCCCATGTGACCAAGGCCAAATCAAACGTGATATTTGCTTTTACATCAAAAACAAAGTGAACTTTTATAAATCAGATTTTATGCAGTCTATTGTGTAAAGAACCAATGAGAGAGATTTATCTCAAAATCCATAAATTGAACACAAACTCACAAAATAAATTAAATCAAGTATGAAAGAAAATCAACATCTAAGTTTATGGAACAATAAATATGTAAAAAGGTTGAAAAATAATTCAGTGAGGCAATCAAAACCTCAAGCAAAGAAGGAGGCAAGGGATAGGTCATGCAGAAAGAAAAATTAAATGAAATGAGAAAGAAAATTGCATTAAAAGAATTTTCACACAGAATCAGAAAGAATCACAAGGCATGATGTGCCTTGTGATACAGCTGGAGGAGTGGACTTTCTGGGCAGTAATCATGTTTCCCTCCCCACAGGAAAGAATCCCTGACTTAGTCAGGAAATAAAACTTGTTTTGAAATTATCTTATAACTACTTATTTTTCAAAAATACATTTTGCAACAACTCTAATGTTGGAGAAAATGAAGGTTTTCTAAAGAAAAGTGACAGCTACTATTAGCTAGATGCATATTTCTCAAGTTTTGAATTATGCTATTATTCTGACAGACCCATCCAAAGGAGCTAACCCAGCACAGACTATAAAGAAATCATCATCATATCCTGAGAATTTGTGCCTCCAAGGTAATACACATTTAGTGGAGGTGTGTGGTGGCCATGGATCAGCCACTATTGGGATGTAAGACCAAAAAAGTGTTTTTTGTCATTTTAAGGGTCACTTTACTTGCTAAGAGGCTTGGATGGAAAATGGAAATTAAAAAGTAAATGGAAAGAAGAGAAAACAAAGGCAAGAAGAGTTATCTATGGCACTGCCTTTCTAGACTTCAGTTTCCTAAGGAATCAGACATCAGTGCTAGTAATGTGGTTGTTTTTATTGAGTACTTACCACCTGTTAGGCTGTGTGTACCTATTGAAAAAAATATGATTACAGCTAATTCTTGAAGTTATGAATAGCCCTACAAGGTCTGGTCTTTGTAGATGACGAAAATGCATTTTCAGGTTAAAATCAGTGCCAAAAAAAGGCCCTCACTGGTGGTGCAGCAGGTTAAAGCACAGCACTGAGACACTAAAGTCGCTTCAGCATGAGTTCGATCCCTGCCTGCCCCGGAGGTGACCACATGGCGTGGCAGACCTCTCCTGGCCCACCCGCTGCTCCCTTCAGCAGTGTACTTCATAGATCTGCCTGGTGAATCCTCTCACCCTCTGCATCTCTGGCCTGTAACCCAGTTCTGTATGAATAAATAAATAAATCTTTAAAAAAAAAATTAGTGCCAAAAATGACATAGCTAGTAGTGGAAAAAGTAATTTCAAATGTCCCCATTTTTAGCACCATAGAATACTAGCTTAATATTTTTATATGTTTCATTGGAGCAAGTGTGGGTTTTCTGTTGTTTTTGAGCTCAACACTAGTTATGATTTAGAGTTCAGGCTCATACCTTTTCAAATGTGGCCATAGTATGTCTACCATCAAAGTACCAGTAACCCTCCACACAGTCCATTGGGTCCCCTACCCACTGATCCCTCTCTGATAACCTCAGGTCTGCAATCAGAATCCAAGGGTTTGTTTTTGTTTGGTTTTAACTATTACTTTGCTTCATTCTTTTATCTCCCACAAATGAATGGAATCATCCTGTAATTGTGTGTCTCCTTCCAACTTATTTTGCTTAGAAAAATACCCTCCAGTTCCTTCTATGCCAATGCCAATGGCAAGAATTCATCTACTTTTTCTTTATAGCTAAGTAGTACTTCATTGTGTATGTACCACATCTTCATCGAATCACCCATCATTGAACATTTGCTTTCAGGTCTACTATCATAAATAGTGCTATAATGAACATAGGGGCACATGAGTTTTCAAACTAGTGTTTTATATTCTTTGGATCAATAACTAGGAGTGGAATTGCTGGGATTTCTGGTACCATATGGAATCATATGGTAGATCTATTTTTAATTTTTTGAGTAAGAAATATGTTTTCTATAGAGACTGGAGCATATTCTCTTCAACAGTATGTAAGGAAGAACAAATTTTTGTTTGTTTGACCCAGGTAGTTTAAAAACTCTTCCAGAATAATGATTAGGAAGTATATCAGTATATACTTCCTCATTTGTTAAAAAGGTCATGCCTAAGGGCAATTTCTAAGATTCTTTCAAGTTCTACCATTTTGTCTAGGTTTCTATTGTGTCAAGCAGTAAGAACTTTGAAAACTTCATTTAATATGATAGGGTCTTTACTAAGTATTCTGAATGACTGAAATGATGGTTAAATTCCTTATCTGAGCAAAAGGATACCATAATATCAAACACAACTGGAATCTTCCTTTTG
Source organism: Condylura cristata (assembly GCF_000260355.1). Classification (NCBI taxonomy): domain Eukaryota; kingdom Metazoa; phylum Chordata; class Mammalia; order Eulipotyphla; family Talpidae; genus Condylura; species Condylura cristata. Next base: position 54,238,504 of record NW_004567114.1, on the reverse strand, counting down.
TTTGAGTAACTCAAAGCATTACCATTGAGAAGATGAATGTAGTTGTTTTACATTCAATTTATGAGTGAACATGCAGACTTCTATGGGATGCTTATCCCTTTCAAACACGGTACTTCTTAATTTGTCTATATCTAGTTTCCTTCTCACATTGTAACTTGCCCTGTCCAACCCCAATTAACATATTTTTCCTATCTAATATTTTGCAAAGAGCAAAGATTTTCAAAGCTGAACATATCTCAAGTAAGTCTCTCTCTTTCATTGTTACATCTTGAATTAGAAGACCTTTACTCAATGAGACCACATTCCAAAGTGATAACCAAATAACAATTTAGAAAGTTCCAATCCTATCTCTGGTGTGCCAATATATTATATTTCAACATGTTTTATCAAATATATTAAAAATATTTTTCTGAGAACATTTAGTCATGAGTCAGTGCTGGAGGCATTTTATGCAATGCTTGATAATGAGAATTTATCCCAAACTAAAGTACTTTGCTAGTCTCATAATCTGTCTTTGGCTGTGAGAGAAAAATAAATCTAAACCATTGAAGAGATTTTATATAAATTATTCAAAATTCCAGACCATTTATTTAGGTCAAGTAAGTACATAGCAAATTCAAAACTGCACAATTTTCTTTGTACCCTACCACAGTCCAAAGATAGAGATAAGTGGGAAGAATGGTAAGATAAGGTAAGAGATTCTGAGTAGCAGTGAGGAAGGGAGTTAAGGATCATGGCACTCTTATAAAAAAATAAAAATTTAAAATAAAATTCTTGAATAAATATTTCATACTGCCAAGCAACTACATTTATAATAATATAGATGGATTAGCTCAGAATGTTTACTAATGGGGCTAAGTAGTCTCAGACAGAAATTCAGATAAATAAAGGTTTTGAAAATTTATAAAGCTAAGTTAAGATCAACTAGTTAACACTAACTCTCAAAATTACCTAAAGCATTACTTTGGAATTTGTTCAGACTTAGAAGAAATAATAAATATATAGTTCTTACATATACTTATTTATATTTGTAAGTATATAGAAAGATAAAAACATGAATGTAATTTACCCTTTATGAGACTCCATATACCTCCTTAAATGCAAAGCATTTTGATTGTAGTTACTGAGAAATTTTTAGTAAAATAAGACTTTTTCCACTAAATGTTTTAATCTAAAAGTTGTAAGCAGAGTTGAGATGCTACAGCACTACAGGAAGAAACATGAATATGATACAAGAAGGTGACAATTCTATCACCATATTATGTTACAAACGACACAGAATGTGGAGGGCAAGCAAGCAAATTTCCAAGTTATGAAATAAGAAAGAAAAGTTGAGCCTCAGAGGCCTGTGAAAATTTAGAGCAGAAGAAACCACCAAAGGAAACTGGAAGATAAACCAAAAAAAAGCAACAGAAATAATGCATTTGTGGGTAGCGGCAGATGACTGCCTTGCCCAGACAGGTATCCTAAGCAAAAATATATCCCTTGCCCAAGGATTAAATCAGGCACATGGGTTATACTTGATTCAAAGTGTGGAACATAAACCATGACAGAGAGAAACAATGTTTCTCAAAGTGCATAGATGCTCACAGAGAATGGCCTTAGTAACAACTGCAACCACTTCAAAACTGGAGATATTTTCTATGACTTCTTGCCTAAACATCACCAAATTCTAGAACTTTTTTCACAGCAATGATAAAGTAAAAGGGTACTATGATAAAGATAAAGTGGAAGCGCTTTCTTGTATTTATGAAGAGGTCAGTTTAAAATGGTGAGGGGAAAAGTGCCAGAAAGTCTGCCCCCTTGCCCACCTCTCTGCAGATGGCAGCAGTTTCCATGGTAACTCAAGGAATCACATCAAGCTATGAAGTTCCTGCAATAAAATCAGAGGCTTTCACTGTGCTAATTCATTGTTCTATTCATTAATGAACCTGTATTTCTTTGAGAAAGTGCTTATAATTAGAAGAATCTCTTTGGGGTCACTGTCATTTTAGGTTTTATTTTTCAAACCTTTTGCAAGTCTGAAATATGTAATAAATGACCCACCAGAAAATACATATCATGTTCTATAGTTATTTAAAAGCATCTAAATGGTGCTCAAGTCCCAGGTGCTACTTATTTGCTCTTTTTCCTCTTTGCAAGAGTGTCAGGGTGGGGAATTTATCAACGAACAGATTATTATTGCCTTTCACGCAGGGCTGATGTGCTAACCCAGCTTTCTCCACCACGTCTCTTGAGAATATGGGCGTCCACGGTATTTCACAACCAAAAACCATCTTTAGGAACAGTTATTGGAATCGTGCCATCCAAACTAGATAGCAAACATTAAAACACTCAATTGTCTTAAAATCTAAATTAGCCTTATTTATTAAAATAAAAGACTTCTTACACTTTCTCACAAGTGAAGTGTGAACTGGAGTTAAGTTAGAAAGTACCAGGCCAAGCATACAGTATCTTAGTATTTTCAACCAGGTCTGGAACTGATTCTTTGTTTTATTTATACTGAACCCTTTCATTTCTTGAGACCTGAGCTCTGGGGAGCGCACTCCCTAAGTCATTTTCTTAGAAATATGCCTATGTTTTGAAAGAAAATCTTCTGGGATGAGAGCTAAGAAAATGAAAAAGAAAGCAAGAATCTGAAAACACAAAGGTATAAGAGAATAAAGGAATAAAAACAAAATCAGATAAACAAAACAACCAAGTTTGGAAAACAAGTAAGTCCAAGCTAAAAGAAAATCACTTTGCCAATTCGAAATAAAACTCCCAAGGCTTATTCCAAGATTCAAACATAAGTATTACATCTGTGGCAAGGAGCAGAACATTATTAAAATTTTAATATTCTAACACAATTTCTCTCTTCTTCCTGAATACCTAATTCCCATTTCCCTTATTACCTGCATTTGAGAAATACATTATTTTTTTTTCTAAGTCAATTTACATTTTTATAAAATATCTTACCTTAAATATTTATTGGAAGAAAGTTTCAGAGAAGTAGAGTTTTTGAAATAGTGAATTGCTTTTATAATCAATCAAAATTTTCCCTTTCATATAATTCAAGTTAGATGTGTCTATTGGCTGATATATCAGAATGGTTAAAAATGGTGAGAAAGCTTTGAGAAAAACAAGCATTTAGCTTTGCTACTTACCAGTTTGATTCTTTCGTTAAATGATAGTGATAGAACTTTCTCATTTTCAAATTTACATGAGGTAATACTGTATACCAACAAGATGATAAATTCACAATAAATGTTAGTTGTTACTATTAGTATTACTATTTGTATTATCGATATGGCTTATATGACAATACTCTGCTGGAGAAAGGGGGTGACAAGTAAATTATTTATTTTGATTGCTTGCATTCTTCACCAATTAATCACTGACTCTCCAAATCCAAGGCCAGGATGAGAAAGATAAAATGACCTGGAATGGAAGTGAGACAAATGAATTTGCCTAGCATTCAGTTTAACAAATTCAATAGTTCCAAATTTAGTTTTGTGTTCAGGTAGAGAAAAACTGTTAAAACTTAGCAAGTTTTTTTTTCTTTTTTTCTTTCTTTTTTTACAAATTAATGAATGTGTCACTTATGTTTAAATCCTTTGAAAAACAATGTGTCTTCATGAGACTAACAGACACACAATAATTGATTGCTCCTGAAATTCAAAGAACTCAACACTAACATCATCAAAATTAAAAGAAAAATAATTATTAAATTTTGACTAGATCTGAAATACTCTGTATGAGTGATTTCACCTAGTGGTATATAAAATAATACATGGGCCTTTGAATGAATTGCTATTTGGACACATTTGCCCATGAAATTGAGTGCATTTAATTTGAATATTTTTATTTTCTTAGAGTTTCTGCCAGAATTATTTTCCTTAAGCAGAAAAGGAGATCTATTGAAATATAAAAAAGGAAAATAAAATGCAGAAATGAGGAATTTCAAAGATAAATGAAATATATTTAAAAATAAAGACACAGGCCTTCCCTTGTGGCACAGCGAGTTAAAGCACACCCCTGAGAATCTAAAGCCGCTTCCACATGAGTTCGATTCCCGCCTGTCCCGGAGGTGACCACATGGTGTGGCAGACCTCTCCTGACCTTCCTGCTGCTCCCCTCAGCAGTGTACTTTGTCGATCTGCCTGTTCTGCTCCCCGCTCTGTCTCTGGTGAATCCTCTCACTGCCCCTGCGCCTCTGGCCTGTACCCCAGTTCTGTATGTACAAATAAAATAAACCTTAAAAATAAGAATAAAGACAGAAAAGTAAAATGTGATAAAACAGAGCCAAAGGACTAAGAATAAAAAAAAAAAATTGTCCCTGATACAGTATATATTGCACAGCCTGACAGAATTCCTGCCCCATTTGTAGGTATATTACAGACAGAACAAGGATATAGAGGACTTCTAATTAATGGCTTTCTAATATGCATTAAAATCTATTCTCATTTAGATAATTGCAGATACAAGGTATGTTTCCCACCAGGTGTCTTACCAAAAGCAAATCATCTGCTAAGAGCTTTCCATTTCTCAAACACTCTTTTAACAGTCTCTATAAATTACTGAAAAATACATATAAATAGAGAACTCAGCAGGATGAGAGCAGTTCTATGAACTCAGCTCTTTGGATGGATTTTCTGTTCCTTCACTTTTACCACCTGGGGTAATTTTTATATTACAAAAAAAGAAGAGAAAAAGTAAACAAGAGAGTGATTAAGAAAGATATGGTATACCAAGGCCTCCTCAGGGAAATTCTTTCCACTAGTAAAAATAGAGAATTTTAACAAGTCACCAGTTTTTAACCATTTCATAATTAGATAGTTCCATACATAAAGACCATCTAAAATGGGTATTACCAACAGATTCAGGAAGAATGGGTATATGAAGAAGAGGTTGTTCTTACTAAGGGCAATCTGGCAAATCATTGGCACTGTGAAAGGGTCACTCAGAAAAGCTGATTGTCAAAACTCTGACTGGATTCCTGCCTACTGTTAGAGATGCTTTATATAAAGTAGCTGTTATGCTCTGAAATGTGTCCCCCTGAAATTTATGTTGACTTTCTTAAGCTAGTAAATCAAAGTAAGAGTACATTTTGAGATGGGGCCTGTGAAGAAGAAAACAAGGAATGAGGTCACTCCTGAAGGCCCCAATCTAATATGACTAGTGCCTGGGTATGGTAAGACAAGGACAAAAGTACACACAAAAGGAAGGTAATGTGAAGACATGAAGTCAAGGAGAAAAAATTCAGAAGAAACCGCCTTGACAGTACCTTCATCTTGAAATTTTAGCTTTAAAAATCATGAGAAATGAATTTCTATTGTTTACACCATTCAGTCTACAGTACTGTATTATGGCAGTCCAAGGAAACTAACGTTTGGCAAATACCAGTGTGGCCAGTTGTAATTTCAAGGATCAATGACAGCACATCAATTATCAGCAGATTTTTTTTTCTAGTTCTATTTCATTAACATACTTCCCAGAAATTGTGAATAGCATTTTTTAATGAGTTTGGTATTATGAAACTGTGGGTATTATAGCTCTGTGTGAGATTATGAGCTTCATGCAAGTAGAAATTATTTATATATACATATATAACTTCCCTCATCATGTCTGTGATATAATATTTCTGGTGCTTGGACAATGCTTAACATAGATCAGGCAATTAATAAATACTGTAAGTAGTAAATATTGTGTGAATCAGGAATCCTACAGTATTGGTAACTTTCCTCATTTCTACTAACAGAACTTAAGAGACTTTCCTGAGACTAGTTTTGTTGTATAAAAGATAAAAAAAAAAAA
>NW_004567114.1:54194135-54232608 GCF_000260355.1 Condylura cristata | reverse complement strand
GCTACATTCTGAACTATTAGGAAGACAAAAGAGTCTTTAAATAGAGACTGGAATATCACCTTTATTACTTAGACTAAATCAAAGAACACAATATAGGTGTGTAAGAATCCCGGGCTTCCTAATATAGAACCCTAAAATTAGAGACTTACCTACCAGTTTCAGACGACTAAACTGGCTGGCAGTCTCAACATATCAAATATACAGCAAGCAGAAGGCTGGTGGGGAGGACAGAATGAGTCTTTCCTTGGTAACTGGTCCAACCAGGAGAAAAAGGATGCAGTAGCATTTGACACACAAGAACAATAGAAGTCGGCCCTCCCTGGTGGCGCGACAAGTAAGGATAAAACACTGCAAGCTGGCACAACCACTTCAGTGCAGGTTCAATCTCCCACCCCAGAGGTATCCACATGGCGTGACAGACCTCTCCTGACCACCCGCTGTTGCCTTCAGCAGTGTACTTTGTCAATCTACCCGTTCTGCTCCCCACTCTCTCTGGTGAAGCCTCTCACCATCCCTGCACCTCTGGCTTGTACTCCAGCTCTGTATGAATGAATACATAAATCTTAAAAAAAAAAAGAAGAAGAAGAAGAAGAAGCCCCCACAAGTCTCATAGAGAGGCCTATGCAAGAGAATAAAGAAAACTCAGGAAGAAGAGTGGGGCATCTGGAGAAAAATGCCTGGAGCCAGAAGAAGTGTTCCCCAGCAACCTCTCTTCCAACTAGTAAGATGTGGCCAGCACTCAGACACAAGTCTTCTGACCCCAAAACGTCCCTTACTACATCTACACTGTGATAATGACTCAGCAGGATTGGGGACAAAAAAGAGAACTTAGCTAAATAGAAGCTTGGGTCTCCTACTAGAACTAAAGTATGACTATCAGCCCTTAGCAAACTTCTCTATAGCCTTAAAATAAAGCTCTGTATTTGGTACATGGCAGGCAAATAAGTAACATAATGATCATTTAGTGCAATTAGTATCAAAAGAAACAGACTTGGAACATTTCTGACCTAACAAAAACTTGAAAGGGAAGAAACTTGAAAATAAAAACTGAGACAAGCAGGGATATAGGGAGTGGGGAATTGGGAAAGATGACCTTTTCTTAGGATTTTTTCAGCTGCATTAGTGCAGCTCTTTGCTGTTTTCAGAAATAAGAAACAAAAGAATTTGTTGTTTGGTTTGTCCATTAGCTCTGAGTACAACAGTAAGAAATTACAGCTTACCACCTTTTCAAACATGTTAACTAGTGTCCCTCAGTGCAGAAGCCCTGATTTATAGACCTCACTGATTTCTACTGTGTAAGTAGTCCAGCCCATTTTAAGCTCCTACAGTAGATCATACAACTCACAAAATTCTTGAAAATTTAAAAACAAACTCTTAACAGATCAGTGAGAGTCTAGTGCAGAACACCACTGTCAATGAAGAAAGGCACTGAAGACAGAAAATCTCCATTGGAAGGGTACAGCTTGCTGCCCAGAGTCTCCACGTCTTAGCAAACCAGATAAACCAGAATCTTGGAGGCCACACTTATGCAGGAAACTCTGCTTCAGAGCTGGATTATGTTCTGGCACACATAATGTTCAGGAACATGTCTAGGCTAAATTGGGAGGTGATCTTAACAGCTTTCCCATCATTTTCTAATTTCAAACATTTAAAATGGGTAGGGGGAATACAAGAAACTACAGAGAAAAGTGATTTTTTTTTCTTGTGTTGAAAGTAGCAATACAAATCTTGGCTACTATTCTAGTCTATCTACCGGGACTTGAGTTAATGTTTATCAGCAACCTTGCTGGTTGCTGGATACTGAGCCTTTTCAAAAGAAATAAGCAATTGACAAGGTAATTGGTGAAAATGATAAACTAAACATTTCTACTGAACTCACAGCTTACCTTTAGTACGTAAAAAATGACTAAATGCAATTGACATATATATATATATTCGTCTACACATATATAGATGATCATGTATACATATGGCTTATGCAGGCATAAAGGCACCAGATGAAACTTTGATTTTAATAATGCTTTTTTGGTTCTAATGAAACAAATTGGGGATCTCTTTCTGGGCACACAGTGACTTTCCTCAGGTAGTTAATTAGAGACTGTCTGAGCACACTGGGAATACAGAAAGGTAAATTAAGATTGGAAAAACCTAAGATGATAGAAGAGATTACAAATGTATCAAAGATTTAGCAATAGGAGTGGGTGATAGAAAAGCAAACTTCTTACAGTTCTTAGATATTTGCATACTAGATTACTGTTGCTACACAATGGAAATTCAGCATGGCACATAGAAGTCAGGCAATGGGAGAGTTTCTGGCTCAGCCTAATGTGGTAGTATTATACTGGCTTCCCTAAGCAGCAGTGAATTGCTCTTTTGCTCTCTTCCACTCTTTCGCTGTCTCTCTTGCTTAGTAAATTAAGTCCTCTTTCTTCTTTGGAAATTTTTGGGTATAGCCTTGCTAGCACTTACTCATATGAGATTATTTCATTGTTTGGAGTATCCACTTTCTAGCCTTTTGCATTTGTTCTTTCCAAATTTGAACTCATCAGAGATTTCCTTTACCATTATAATGATTTATTTAGGTGCCTTGAGTAGAGGGATTTTAAGAGAGTGGTTAGACTCGCAAGTTTTTCAGGTCACAGCCCACACTCGTAATGCCTGGGCTTCCCACAAGATGGGTCCAGATCACAGCTCTACTCCGGTGCCAGTAGGAGTTGGAGCAAGAGATTTAATTTCTAAATTTTCATTTTTTCTTTCTGATTTTCTAAATTTTCATTTTCCCCTGTGTAATCTGAGGATTAACATATGTTGCAATGTAATATTTGTGACTTTTGAAAAATAAATTTTACTTAGCTATGTAAGTGTCTGAGTCATTGCCAGGTTCAAAGAAATTGCTCAATAGTTGTGAGTCTCCAGCCTGCAATGAAATTTTTCAAAATCTATTTTTCTATTATCTAGACTATTTAATATAGCACTGGGTTAAATATCTGTTAAATATTTGATGTGACAATCCCATATCCTGAAATGATCTATTAGCAGTCCTCTAACAGTTTACTGCTTCATATTGGTGAGGAACAACTCTAAGGCAATGGTCTTCAAATGTGATGGGGAAACATATCTGAATCACTTTGTAGGGATTTTTGCAAAGACAAATGCTCTCTCTCCCTTGCTCTACTAAAGAAAACACTTAGGATGTCAGTTCTACTGGTTGTTACTCAGCACTCTGAAGAAAGAACAAGTCAACTAATATCTGGGTACTGCCATCTTATTATTACTAATAAAACAGCTAAGATTTTTACAGGGAATAACATATTTTACCCCCCAAATTTACAGATTTTCTCAACTTCAGGATTTTCTCAGCTTTTATTTGTATCCAAAAATATATTCTGTTCTAGTGTCAAGATTTGGTATTATCTATGAGGACATTTCACATATTTAAATAAATGTCTTATAATGAATGTTGTATACTGACATTATACCTATCTGAAGCTCCTGATGACTTTTTTTTTATTTTTCTGTGAAATACAGGTCTTCTCTTTCATTACTACATTATGATATAGCCATTATCAACCACCTAGTAGCTTTACTTTGCCTGCTTACATTTCTTCATTATTGCCTTCCCTTTTATAAAGCCTAGTGATTTTGACCAGTACAGACCAACAAAACCTTTTCTAACTCCATTGTTTGGATGCTCAAAGTGATGGTTCAGAATATCAAGTTCTGACCTTCTGAAAGTCCTTGTTGATTTTCCAGATTCACAATATGAATAAAAAAGAGAGTAATTAAAGCACAGTCTTCCTTCTTTCAACCTTTGGCTTTTTAACAGGATTTCTGATTTGCTAGGGAAGTAAATGAGGATACATCTCATGGCTTCATGTCTATCAGCCTAAACAGCTAGTAGGACTTTCAATGGACCATCTAGTAATTCTCAGATCTATTCTCAAGGAACACCACCATATTCACCTTTTAACCAGTCATTTCAAAACTGAATGAGCCACCTTTATATGCCTCTAAGGAAAGACACCTTCTGATGCCAGTACCATTACCTTTGTAGGTCCCTATGAGACTTCCTTATTATTCTCTGCTTCTAACAAATAGATTCAGTGTCTCAGCATTTTCCTTCCTTTTCCTCACCCACGTTCTTCCATCTAACAGCCCTTGATAATTGCTGTTGATTCTCTTCCTTCTTCACAGGGGATGTTTCCTTTCAGGCTCATTTATCCCTTCGTCTGGGAGCTGTGTAACTTGCACTTACTTAACAATAATCTGAAGCACAGAGGAGGGGTTCTCCTTCCTTTTACCTGCTTATTTAATGGACAGACTTGCTCACATTTATAACAGGTATAATTAATTGTTCCCCACCTCACACAGACATTCCAAAAGTCTCCAGCCCATTGGAAAATTGTCTCAGTTGTGCGGTCTACTTAAACTGCAGCACTGCCTGTGAAACAGAAGTATGTCTAAGGCCCATCCCTCACTTAAAAAAAAAAATCATGGCCCTCCCTGGTGGCACAGCGGGTTAAAGCGCAGCACTAAAAAAGCTAAAGCCACTTCCACATGAGTTCAATTCCCGCCTGCCCTGGAGGTGACCACATGGCGTGGCATACCTCTCCTGGCTGGCCCGCTGCTCCCCTCAGCAGTGTACTTCGTCGATCTGCCTATTCTGCTCCCCACTCTGTCTCTGGTGAAGCCTCTCACCATCCCTGCACCTCTGGCCTGTACCCCAACTCTGTCTGCACAAATAAATAAATCTTTTAAAAAAAAATCACTTCTTGTACACCGTGTAAAGCATTTGGTAGTAGCCAAACACTGAATCAATTCACTGAGGAAAGCAAGGAATTTACCTCTAAAGATTGGTCACTTAAAAATAGATAAGATGTTGAGCTATGCAGTTTATCACTGGCACACAGCCTGGAACCTAAAAGAGATAACATTGTGGACAAGTAACACTTCATTAAAAATTGAAAATATATTACTTGCATCACTAGTGTGTTCCTTTCGGCTGCTTATTCTGGGTGTGTAATCTCTATGACAGTGATCCCAGTGAAGCAGACTGGGGTATATTTTGCAGACTAGCAAAAATTACATGCACTGTTGATTTTATTTTCCCCCAAATTATTTATAAGGTAACAATTGCCAAGAATTTGAAGCAATGGCTTGAAAAGGGCGCTTAAGGTTCAGAGGGTAGACAGACAGGCCATCTTACAGACACCAGATCTAAGCTGCTAGTAGTCTGAATGAGTTTTTAAGGGCAGCTTTCTGGTAATTGACATTCATTGCCAGAGATGTGATTTTTCTTTTTGCTTTCCTGGGCTAATGTTTGGGGTTTATATTTGGCATGATCTAATCTGAAATTAGCCAGAAAGCGTGCCAAAGAGAGAGAAACTTTGTACTTGAGCTCAACACCAAATAAAAACAATAGCAGTATCTCAGGGCTATTTTCTTAGAGATTTATTGGGCCTTATTAAATTTGGAAGCAGTCAAGAAGAATACAACAGCTGTTGTGAATCCCAAACAAAGCAAAACAGCCTCTTCTCTGTTTTCCTCCTTTGTAGCGTCCCTGTAAGCAGGTAGACTCTCTGGGCAGGATCTGCCTATTTATGCTTACCCACTGGAAACCAGTGTTTACATTTACCATGTGATAACAGTTAGAATAATCCTCGAGGTTTGTTTTGATTTACTTCTCATTTCAGGGCATTTAGGAATAGCTTCTAAAAAGAACTTGAATGGTAAAGTTTACTAAAACTGATTTCCACAAAACCAAACACTTCAGATTTGTTTTCCATGCAGTTTCTGCCATCCCCACACTCCAAATCTTCACTGAGGAATCCTTAGAATAGATTTTATAAGTGTAAAAGGATGCTTAGAAACAGATATTGGTACTCATTTAAGCTTATACCTCTAGAAATTCTAAAGCATATATATAGATATATGTAATATATCTATATATATATATATTAAAGCAAATGTCCATGTACAATATGATTTTAAGAGCAAAAACAAACCAAAACTTCTTACCACAAACTTTAGTTTGTACATTTTTCTACATAGAGGACAGACAGACCTTAAGGTCAATGGAGGTCAACTGGAATTTTAGAAAAATTTTTCTTAGTTATCTTAGCATCATTAATAAGGAATGACATTTTTTTCTGCAACAAATTTGAGAAGTTTAGTGGAAAGGGATCAAATAAGTATACCTGCATCTCAACTGATACCAAAAAAGGATGAGAGGATTAAATTCTGCCTAGTAGAACTATGTCTATCAAGAAGACAGAGTATCCTACAACTTTGGATATAAACAATGTAACGCAGAACTTAAAGGGTAGTTCACAAGAAGAGTGAATACTCTGAAATTACAAATGTAGCTTTCTGTTTACTGAGACGGTGAAAGTAATGAAGGTGATACATTAGTCTTGAGCTCTTAACTAGCTAGTATTCAGGAGCAGCTGGATTAATAAAATCTTAGGTTTCCGTTTACTTAAATGCAATCCCATGAGTGTCACAGTATCAATCAAGGTCACAGAAACAGGTCATGACTTTTTTGTTTGCTTGTTTGCTTGTTTTTAAACCTGTGTTCTCCTTTTATTTGTTAATTTCTTTTTTAAGATTTATTTATTTGTGCATACAGAACTGGGGTACAAGCCAGAGATGCAGGGGCAGTTAGAGGATTCACCTGAGACAGTGTGGGGAGCAGAACAGGCAGATAATGAAGTACACTGCTGAGGGGAGCAGCGGGCGGATCAGGAGAGGTCTGCCACACCACTTGGATCACCTCCAGGGCCAGGGATCGAACTCATGCTGAAGCACCTGTAGCTCACTTGCAATGCTGTGTCCTAACCCGCTGAGCCACCAGAGAGGGCCCCATAACTGTTATTTTTAATGTCAGGCTATTAGAAAGACATTTTAGCCCAGGTGTTTTGAAATTTTGCTGTTTTTAGCCCAGGTGTTTTGAAAAAGAGAAAGATAAGGTACTAAAGATATTGGAAAAGCTTCTTAGCCTGGACAAGAAAGAGGAAGAAGTTGGATTATTAAAATTTATAAAGAGGAGGAGGGGCACCAGAGTCTCCAAGGAGAGTCTCTGGACAGCTATTGCTGGTGTTTCGGTGCTCTGAGGAAAGGCTCTACACAGCTACAACTTCAACTCTGCAAAAGGGGCACCTGCGAGCTGTTGCTATGTTCTCTGAAGGGGCTGGAAGAGGACAGTTTAGAAATGGCAAATTGACATACCTGCTGCTACTGGGGGGGGGGGGAACTGTTACCAGAGCAAGGAAGAAGTATTAGGGTAATAATGAGAGGAACAAACAATAAAATCAGACAAGAAAATAAACAAAAAAGAACCTGTTCTTTCTTCATTTTCCAAACTCCTGGGTTCTCTCTAGCATCTCTTTTACGCCAAGTACAAAAGGGAGTCAAATGGTAAAACCAAAATTCAGTTTACAGAATCCCAGTGTCATCTCTCAAAGCTGAGTGTATGATTGTGTGGCTTAGTTACTAGCTTAGTATTTAACACAGTCATTGAAACTTGATGATAAGGCTATTGAAACTTGATGATGAGGCTCACCATATTGCCTCCCCAGGTCAGTCTCTTTGTGGAAGTAGATATCTGTGAGACTCCAGCTTATTGACTCACCAGTGGTTCATACAATTGTATTTTTACTGACACAACAGAGTAATTCAACACAATGAACTTGAAACTACCTGGGAAAAAAAGTAAGACCATTGCTGTTTTGTTCCAGGAAGTCAATGCCTTCACTGTCAAATCATTCATTTGAATTGGGACAATGTCCACCAGAGAACCAACTTATGGCCACTGCTAAACTTTTCTACAGTCAATGAAACCAAGGTTACTGAAGAACTGCAATTCAGTGGAAATACAGTCACAAATTTAGGGGAGATTCATAATCTTTGAGCACAAATCACACTTTAAAATTTCATGAGAGCTTGTAGAGTATGAACCTCTATATGTGACTGAATTATCAAGTATCTGCCATATCATTTCAAGATGATTTTATTCTGCCTAGTAGAACTATGTCTATCAAGAAGACAGAGTATCCTACAATTTTGGGTATAAACAAAGTTAACACAAAAATTTTAGAATCATTCTAGAGCTCTGGCTCTATAAAAGTGTGTTCTTTCTCTACAATACAACCAAAATTTATAGTCATCTAATAATTATTTGAATAAAAATGAGTCATGGTTTTTATATCCTCCAAATCTTGAGAATAATACTTTTTTATCAAATTACAAATAGAACTCTTGCTGAAAATTCAAAACTTCAAGAACCATAGAATTATTTTTATGAATGAGCTAATTAAACAGTCTTTGATAAACTGTTTTCATATTACCACCACAAATATACATATATATGCTATGGATAAATAGCCATAAATATATACAAGACCACAGACAATCTAGACATATTTAGAGACTAGACATATTTTAGAAGTTAGAAGTTTTATGACTTCAGAAAAGTAATATGACACATATACTCAAGTACTATTTGTAGGTTCACATTGACCAAGGCAAATAGACTACAAATAGTCTAATGTCTATGAATTCAAATCGGTATTTACAAGGAAAGTTGATATTTACAACATGTACATTTTGAAATTATGAATAAAAGGTTGTACATTTCTATAGTATTAAATATTGTCATATATTAAAAATCTACAAATCTAAAAATTAATATATTCAATCATGTAATCTCTAATATGACATTGAAAATGCATAATGGTGATTTTTAAATAGAAAATACTTCTGTATGTATGCAAAAGAGAGGCTAGCTGAAAGTCAAAGATAGGAAAGGTAAAAATAATAGATGTTGAAATAACATTAGCGATAAAAAGAGGAAGGAGAGTCTTAGTTTCATTTCAGCTTTAGCCAGCATTTGCTGAGCAACTCTTAACTACCAGAATTGTGTCAGATGTGGACAACATAAAGACAAATAAGACTTGGGTTTCAGGCATTCAGAAGCCTTCAGTACAGATAAAGAAATGCAGAGAAAGTGAAAAGTAATCCTAGAATAGAATCCCATTGAAATACAGTGGATAGAGAGGATGAAATAATTCATTCTTTTGAAGAAAGAAGAGTCAAAATATTCATAGACAGATGAATGCCTGAAAAACAAGCAATCGTTCCTCATTTTGAAAGGAGAATGGAAGTAAAAGAAAGGGTTACTTTTAGACAGAGAAACAGTTTGAGCAAATGGTTGAGACAGTGAATCAAAAGATTTGTAATCAATAGCATAGATGGAGTCATTATAATTAACATAAGTGCAAAAAATTTTGAGTGCCTACTATGTGCTATATTTACACTGTACAGTATGATAGCCTTTAGACAGTTGTGGTTCTAACACACTGAAAATGTGACTGGTAGACTAAGTAATGATTTTTTTTTATTTTAATTTTCTTTTAAAATGTTTATTAATGCATTAAAAATAACCATTAGAAATCCTTTGAATGTTAACCAATAACACATTTCTTGTAAAACAGCAAAATTTTGCAAAGCACTTAGTGATAGGCCATCCTGATACTTATACCTTGCCAGTATAGCCATTCCCTAGCGCCTGCTAAGGAACACGCTTGCAACATTCCCTGAAGAATAATCAGGACTCTACTTAAGCTATTAGATCTGCCATATCCAAGAAGCCTGGTACTTATACCCAGACCCTGGCTTAGAATAGAGTATGGTTCATTGTATTAAAAACTCTACCTAGGACAGATTTTGACATTCACTGCTCCAGGGTGATCAAATTCATTTGAAATCATACTCCTGCTTAACCTAACCCTCCTTAGCTTGCTTTCCTTACTCCTTTATAGGTTTCCCTTGAAGACATTCTGTTAAATCATTTGATCCCAAATGTTAAGATGGATTCTAGGAAATTCACCCAAGGAAAGTATGTTAAATTTAGTATTGTATGGTATACAGAAGTGGAGATGTTAAATAAAAAGCTGGTGTTGAATCTGGTGCTCAGAGAAGCAATACAGACAGAGGCTAAATTAGGAAATAAAATTAATCATCAGAAGATGGCTTTTTTTTTCCCAAAAAATGTATGTTCAATCTGGAGATATAACATCAAATAATAAGGTATTAAGTAAAGGGGAAGGAAATATTGAAGGAAAATAAGGAATGTCAAATGAAGCAGGAAAAGAACAAAAAGACACAATAATAAAAAAATTAAAATGATTTTCAAAAGGAAGGTATGGTCAAAGTGACAAATGAAGATAGATGGTTAGACAACTTAAGAGACAAACCAGACAACAGAAAAAAGAGAGGACACCACAAGATGAGGAAACATACAGGTTATTGGTAGCATTTTCAAGGATATGTTGGGTGAACTAGCGACATGGAGGTTCTACGATAAAGATTTTGGAGACATTTGACTACCTCAGGGAACAAAGAAATAGAGTATATTAGACTGACTCAATAGAAAAAGAGAGATTGAAGATTTAAAAAAAAGAAGTAATATCAAAGAAGTCAATATTTTAAGAAAACAAAAAGATTCATTGCTTCATTCCAAATCCAAAGACAGATTTTAGGTTTCTGTAATGGCAACAACCCACTCCCAGCACCAATGATGATCACAGAGGTCCAGCAAGGAAAGCAGAAAAAACATGAATGACATGGAATCAGAATTTATTAGAAAGATTAGATCTTATGTAATAGTGGGGGGGTTCTGGGAAAACAATAATTAGGAGTAATTGGATGATCACAGAGATGTCACTAACCAGAGACAACAAAGGAAAGTCAGTAGAAAAAGTCTGAGGAAAGCAGCTACCTTAGAACCTAATGTATCTATATGAGCTGGAAGTCACTGCAGGCCAATGAGGGAGGCATTTAGGACAAAACTGGGCTCAGAGCATGGAACCTTCAGGACAAACTGGAACACATGAAACAACAAAAACACAGCATATCATGTCTATGTCTGGCAATATCCAACCCCAGTAATACATATGGCTTCCTGATAGAACAAAGCAGATTCCCACAGAAGTGTTCACATGCCTGGCTCAGGACTCAGGGAAGCTGAAAGAGGAGACCCAGCTGTCTGTGTGGAGATGCTAAACCAGACTCCATGAGCTGCAAAGTCTTGGATCCTTGTGTCCACCCACAGAGCAGGGGTCAGCAAATATTTTTTTTACAAAATACTTATTATTAGATATAGATTCTATAGGACACAATGTAAACACTGTGCCTCTCATATGGTTCCTGTTGAGTTCATCCAACTCCATCTTTGTTGTAGATAAATAGACATTACGTAAACAAATATGCTCTGTCCTTTATTTAGGAAACAGGCAGTATGCTGGACCTGGTTCATGCACCACATTCTCTCAACCATGCTTTAGAATATAATGATTACTAGTTCACAACCATAATCCAAATAGGAAAAATTCAACTTATGTCCAACACTAAGCCTACACACTACAGGAAAGGAAATTCGGGGAAATAAAATTCCGGATAAGAGATACTGACTGAACAAAATCCACATCATGTTTTCAAATTGTCTGTAATTATCATGCTTTATATTTATAATGAGAACATATATTCCGACAAGCACTATAAAAATGCACCTATACCATGTTAAGTAACAATTCTAGATCTTTATGTCTCTGGGAGTTTTGGTAAATATCATCGAGAGGACATGGGCCTGGCAATTCTGCCTCTTAAGCAAGGTCACAGGGATGATAACCTCTTCAAAGGAAATCTTTCACAGGCTAATTCCCACTGGGACAAACAATTCCAATGATAATCCTAAATTCAAACTAACTTAGAGAATAATATTTTACTTCATTCTGTCTCATAAAATGTGCATATTTCAATGTTTTCTTTTTTTTTCTTTTTTTTTTTAAAGATTTTTTTTATTTATTTGTGCATACAGAACTGGGGTACAGGCCAGAGGCTCAGGGGCGTGAGAGGCTTCACCAGAGACAGAGCAGGGAGCGGAACAGGCAGATCTACGAAGTACACTGCCGAGGGGAGCAGCGGGCGGGCCAGGAGAGGTCTGCCACGCCATGTGGTCACCTCCGGGGCAGGCAGGAATCGAACTCATGCAGAAGCAGCTCCAGATTCTCAGTGCTGTGCTTTAACCCGCTGCGCCACCAGGGAGGGCCCTCAATGTTTTCTTTTTTAATAAATTTTCGAAACACGCCCTTTCTTCAGATGAAATCTTAATCAGAAGTGGGACTAAATAAAACATAAAGAGGAACTTCTACGTGGAAGTGTAAAGAAATGAAAGATAAAAGTCGAACACCTCCTGTTGTAACTGTACTAGAGAGGAAAGCATATTTGCATTACAAAGGTGGCTCTTCACTACAGGCCTTATCATTTTTCTTTTTTACATAATTTAAAATTTAATACATTAAAGTACATCCATAGGTGTTCATAAGCAGCACTCTCATCCTATGCTGTAAACTGCCATCTCTTACCAATCAGGGCAGGTAAGAGAAAAGACCTAAGAGAAAATGTGAAGTAGAGGACCAGGGGCAAAGGTGATTTGAAGATTAAAAAAGAAAGTTGTCGGTTTTTCCTAACATTATCTTTCGTTCTGATAAAGCAGGTAACCTTGATATCCTGGGAGACCAAGATAAAGATATTCTTATATCATATCTAAATTATCACTGATACTCTACAAAAGGGTGGTGAATTAACAAGAACCCTGAAAACTATTTTTTCCTGTAACTTCTAGGCACAATGTGTGCGTTACCACCACCACTTTAAAAAATTCAGATATTGCTACAGGATGCAGATCGCCTCCTGCAAAATGCTTAAAGATCTGAAAAGTCTATCCCTGCATCCTCTAAACACCTAGTAGATCTGCAAAACAATTTGTTTGATTGACAAGAGAGAACTATTTCAAATGCCAGTGGGTAGTCTTCCAGCAAACAAGATAACAAGAATGTTTTTCCCCCTACTGCTAATGGCTAATACTGGCACTGAGCCTTCAGCTGCTTCTTCCCAACATGGATATCCTTTTAGGAAATGTGCCTGCCACAGCTTGTCTCAAACTGATATGGTGTCAAGATGCAGAGGAAAGAAATGAGTTTAAAAAGAGAGAGAACTGGACTCTATTAGCATTGCAACCATTAGTGTGCAGGGTAGAGTCAGCAGAGAGGACAAGCCAGTCTTTGCCCAGACAGAAAGTCCATTTGTTCACTGGAATAAGCTACACTAGCCTCTGAAGCTGAAATATCCTAATGCTGTAACCCCCATCTATGTTTATATATAGAATGCATTTCTTTTTTATTAATATTTTTTACTTTGGGGGACTTTTGATATTAAGAACAGAAAACCTTAACCAAAGTGGAATTTATGTGTCCTAACCCTACAATGAGCCTACAGAAGACTCTGAGATCCCCACCTGCCAGCATGACTTATAGAAAAATGCTCTGCTTCATGATTCTACAGCTTTTGGAAAAAGATTCCCCTTTGTCTCAGTTTGTAGTAGCTGTTTTAAAACACTGGTACAGCTGACTGTGCCTTGTATGTTTAGCCTCATCTCAAAACCTCTCCTCAAAAAATCAAATACAAATTCTGTCATCCAGAATGGTACTGTACTTCAATCAATAATATGATAAAACAGAGAACTATATAAGCTCCCTTCTGAAAGGTTAGTTTTCCAAAGGAGGTTTTGCAATATTTCCTGCATAAATTATTGACATGATGAGTGTAAGATTAAAAATTGGGTAGAATTTAAAAAGAACTAATCAGGTAAAACCAATACATGTTCATAAAAATTGGAACTGTATATACTTCTTCAGGATTTCCACTGTCTGCATGAAATAGTTAAATAATCTCAGGTAGGAATATTAACTTTTTAAAATAATATTTGTCAGATGTTTTTAAAGGTTAGAAAATTGGTACTTGTCAGACCAAAAGCAGTTGAAAAATCAGAAATATACCATCCAAAAGCATTATAATATGTGAATTTGGCATCCTTCCACTGATATATAATTAAATTACATTAAGCATCTATTGAAGCCCACTATGTACCCAGCATTGAACTACTGGAAGCTAGAAATAGAATATAAATTACGTTTATTTCATGCCTTCAAAGTGGAGCTCACAATTTAATGGAGAAGATAAACAGCACTGAAGATTGAAAGCAAAGTTGCAGTTCCTATTTGGCTAGTTACACTTGGTAAACTATACCAATGAAAATCTACTTTCCTCATTATACTACTTTTATAGTAAAGTATTAAAGACACACTATGAGTGACATACAAATATTTGAACCCAGTTCTCTGGCTATGTATTAGATGATATGGACAGGCTTTGCAAAGTTGAAACAACTGAGTGGGGTCTGGCTCAATGAAGGGTGTTTACTGAGCTGGCAAGAAGTGACGAAAGGGGGAAGCTTGGATGTGCATGATTTATGGAAATGTGAGAGTATGCTGAGTCCATAGATGAGAGCCCATCGTAACTGATGTCTAGTGATATATAATTGGAATGGGAGTGTGGAAGGTAAATAAGGGATTTTGCAATCATACCATAAAGTAGCTAAGCAATCCTTGACCTAATACATTTCACTGAATATAATAGGTTTCACTGATAAAATAAATCTGTCTTCTGAATCGTGTGGTTTTAAAATTGACAATGACACAGCTCTTTGTTTTATTCACTTTTTATTTGCTTTCCCAAATGCCTAGGTGTTCTATATCCACTTTACTATAAGACAAAGCATACAGTAAATTCACAGCTACACATCCTAATTAGTATGTCAATAATTCAACAGAGTCCAGTATCTATTTTAAAAAGTAATTATAATTTGAAGATAAAAGTACACAGACTTTTGTAGTATATTCCTATTTTGAAGGTTAAAACCAGGGAAGTACTAGGTAGAAGGGTCTTAGACTAAAATGATAATAGTAAAAATGAAAAATAACAAGATAAATCATGAATCAGAGTGACTGTGAAGTATCAAAATTAGTGCCAAAGAAACAGATATCCTGAACTACAGATTTTGGAAGAATAGAATTTCCCCACTGTTGGAAAGATTGAGAAAAGTAAGACAAAGTCATTTGCATGAATCTTCTTCAGCAACTTTGCCATCCTTCTGTGTTCTATGTTGGTCTTAATAACCTCTCCAGCTAGCTGACTTCTATTTAGGGTTTTCCACTCAGAGGTACTGGGGGGTACTGGGAGATACTGGAAGATGGGGGAGGGAGAAGTAACGTTCTCTTCTTTCAAGCTTGCCTTTTCAGAGCAACTTGCCGCATTTTCAGCACCCAGGAGTTTATTTTTCAGTCTTATTTCCAATATATATCACACCCTCTTGGCCATCCTAGAGCCTGTTTACCCAGGTGTCTCCAGTACTAGCTTAAATACTGTATTTATACTAAAGAGGTAAGCAAATAGTTGCAAGGTACATCATAGCTCTTTTTCCCGTTCCATCTTGACTAGGTAGTCAGTCCCTCCATAGGTGCCATCCCTATCTGCACTCCTAAAAGGGAGCAAGCATTGGCCCTCCGTGGTGGCCTAGCGGGTTAAAGCACAGCACTAAGAAGCTAAAGCCACTTCCGCATGAATTCAATTCCCGCCTGCCTCGGAGGTGACCACATGGCGTGGCAGACCTCTCCTGACCCGCCCGCTGCTCCCCTCAGCAGTGTACTTCGCCAATCTGCCTGTTCTGTTCCCTACTCTGTCTCTGGTGAAGCCTCTCACCGCCCCTGAGCCTCTGGCCTGTACCCCAGTTCTGTATGCATAAATAAAGAAATCTTTAAAAAAAAAAAAAAAAGGAGCAAGCATAAACTCTGACTCAGGAAATGACTTCTTAAACACAACAATGTTTGCATGATTTCTCTAATTTGCAGACAGCTAGACAATATGAACAGGAATACATTCTAAGGGTTTCATGCCACCGGAACGGAAAATAGTACTACACTGAACAAATTTTTTTACTGTCAGTGCATTTATCGAAGTCACTAAAATTTGTGTATTGGTTAGAGCAACTAGAAATGGCTCTGAGAGTTGACTCTGTAAATTGACTAAACAAGGGTTTAAGAGTGACCTATACTCAATATCTAGATTTTCTTAGTATAATATAAAGGAAATAAACCAGAAACTTACGCAGATAGATCTGTTAACGTGAATTAACATGTGATCCATTCTGTTTCCCACTTTCTCAAAAGGACCTAGAAGATGCTCAGTTTATGGAAATGTGCATTAGTAAGTGGAGTATAACACTGAAAGTCTCTATGGTGTCTGTCTGCAGAAGCTTATGTAAGAGACACTCCACTGACCTGAGCTCCCTAATTTCAATTAGAAATAAAGGGGTACAAGTCAGATGCAAGAGAAAAGATAAACACAAAAATTCAGCTGGCACAAGGAATGAACTGGCAACCAGACAGGAATCCCTTTTGTGATAGGGATATTGATGGTAGTCATTAACCACGGTGTCCTTAAGGTTTAAATAAACCTATATAGAAAGTCAAATTTTGGGATTCCAAATACCTCTTCAGTATCGTTAGGTGATATATAGAACTTGACCTACTTTTACCTCATAATATGTTCAAATGCCCATGGTTACATTCTTAGTTTCAGAAGATCTAGTTGAAATATATTAGTAGAATTTTTACACTGAGTTTTTGATCTACTGAGTGAAACACAAAGGAAAACAAAATACAATGCCATATTTTTATGTAAATGCCAAGATTATCATCATCACTAAAAGTTAGAAAACAGGGCCCTCCCTGGTGGTGCAACGTGTTAGGACGCAGCACTGCAAGCTGGCGGCAGCCGCCTCAGTGTGAGTTTGATCCCCAGCCTCGGAGGTGACCCCCTTGGCGTGGCAGACCTCTCCTGACCCGCCCGCTGCTCCCCTCAGCAGTGTACTTCATCAGTCAGCCTGTTCTGCTCCCCACTCTGTCTCTGGTGAATCCTCTCACCACCCCTACACCTCTGGCCTATACCCCAGACTGTATACATAAATTAAAAAAAAAAGTTAGAAAACATATGAATGATTATTTTTACCAACTCTCAATGTTCCCATCTGTACAAAAGGCAGATAAAGTTGGAAATAAATATCAGTTATAATAAATTTAATCATGCATGGATTCTAATTAAAATTGATCGTCCTTATGCAGGATCTTCAGCTATATTTTAGGTGTGAAGCAAATCAATTTTAAAATCTGTATTCAGCTATATTTTAGGTGTGAAGCAAATCAATTTTAAAATCTCTCTGAAGTATAATCATTTCAATTTATTGATATGAAAGATATTTCTGATCTCATTTCTATTGTTGTGCTTTTAACAGATTTTTAAAGAGACTTGAAATAATATTCTCATTGCTTCACTTTACTCTGTATATTTTCAATAGTTTTATAAAGACTTCTCTTTTTGCACTAGTCATTACCTTTATAATTATGACTTTTATAATACCTCTATTTTTCTATTTCTTTTGACAATAATTATCCCTATTATGAATAACAAAGTAGTTTTCCATTTTATTCCCTCTTTTCTACTTCCAAATTTTTGATGCTAATATTAACTTTATCAATATTTACATTTAAGTTTTTAAGCACATCTGTAATTACTAGTTTTTCAGTTTTAAAGGATTCCTTTAACAATTAGCTAGTATTTTTGTAATCCTTTGTTACTCCCTCTTTCCTCCAATTTTAGTTAGATATCACTTTTCCATGCATAGGCATATAATTGTCACATACAGTTATGCCGCCAGAAACCCACATTTGTTTGAGTCCTAGTTTTATAGTTATGTATGTTCAATGCTCAACAAATAATAGCATGAGAACTTCATCATGCTTTACTCAGTTTATCTCTTGTCTTAATTTGTTTTGTAGTAATTTTTTTAAGAAAATCTCATTGGAAAGTGTTCCTTGGTTTTACATGTCAAAAACTGTTTATATAGTGTACAAAGACTGAGCTCTTAATACTACTGCATCTTGGTTGAATGAAAAAATTCTTGGCTACAGTTTTTTCCCTTTGCATATTTTGTAGCTCTCCTGTTGCTGTGGATAAATATATATCTGGCTTGCTTTCCCTCCTACAAGTGTCTTACTCTTTTTATACTACTGACCAAAAGAGTCTTAACATTTAAAGTTTACAAAATCTACTAGGTTTGGGCCTAGTGTTGAGTTCTCTAGGTCAGACTTTTTTCTTTCTTCCTAGATGATGTGTGCTCTTACTGTGTGTAGATTCAAGGATTTTGTATGTACACTATTCTTTAAATTCCAGGGAAGCCTTTTTAGGTTGTGTCTTCACCTTATTTTCTGCTCCACTGTTTTGGTTTTGTTGTTCAGATACTGTAGCTGTGTATCATTTGGGTAGCTGTTGCCTGTCTCCTAGAATGCCTTTTTTCACTAATCTTTTACAACTCTTCCTTTTACTGTGCATGATTTTGTCCTGTTTGGTTGAGTTACTTTTGGAGGCTTTTATATGTATTTTTATATCTGTGAATCCAATTTATTCCTACTTTTAATGAAGACCATGATTTTGATCCCTTTTTCCCAAAAATTGTTGTTAATTTGAATAATTTACTAGCAGAGATGGCATCTTATGAAATCATGCTTAAGTATTTAAATCAAAACACTAACAAGGGAAGGTTGTACTCTACCACCACTGCTATTTGGAGCTTTACTGCAAACACAGGCACATAGTAAAGAGAGGGGGCAAGGACACACAATGATCAGAGGTGAAAAAGTAAATGATTATACTCATAAAGGTCTGATTTTCCACATAGAAAAACTCAAGCTAACTTTTTATATTTTTTTAAATTAATAAGTTTTTAAAAAGTTACACAGAACCCCAATATATATATAACAATTTTATATCAATACAATATAAAAATTGAACTCAAAAAGTTTATAATAGCAGCAAAAATTTTTAAGCACTTATGAATAATTCTTAAAAATATAGACAGGTTAAAAAATAAGTAAAATAAAGGCTTGAAGGACTTATGTGGGGAAAATAAGAACCATAAAATTCTAAAGAACATTAAAGAGACCTAAATAAAATGGAGTTATAATGACATTACCAAAAAAAAGAAGTCAAATCTGTCCATTTTGAACTAAAGATTTAACATGATTAAGTCATAGGAATGGCTGGAAATTATGCAGAAAACTTGATAAACTAATAATATAATCTATATGAACAAGGAAAAGTTCAGTTAGAACCAAGGCAAATCTGAAAAAGAAAAAAAAAAAAGCAAAGGGCCTTGTCTTACAAATTACCAAGACATTACACAGAGTGTGATATTACATAGAGACATTACCAAAGCATTACATAGAGTGTGATATTACATAGAGATAGACAAGCTACTGATAGAAAGTCTAGAAACATACCTATGTTGATAAACTTGTAATATAGCAGGGGTTGCATTTGCAAGAAAGTGGGTAAATGAGAAGCCAGTGAACTAATGTGTGACATAATCGTCCACAAGAAATATATATATATATATATATATATATATATATATATATATATATATATATATTTGTTGGACTACTACTTCATTCTGGTTAGAACAAGTGAACAAGTTTTTGTTTTTGTTTTTTTTTTTAAAGATTTATTTATTTGTGCATACAGAACTGGGGTATAGGCCAGAGGTGCAGGACTGGTGAGAGGATTCACCAGAGACAGAGTGGGAAGCAGAAGAGGCAGATCTATAAAGTACACTGCTGACGGGAGCAGCGGGCAGGACAAGAGAGGTCTGCAACGCCATGTGGATCACCTCTGGGGCAGGTGGCAATCCAACTCATGCTGAAGTGGCGTTAGCTTCTTAATGTTGCGCTTTAACCAGCTGCAGGAGGGCCTTAGAACAAGTTTTAACAGAAAATGCAACTCTTCAAGAAGTAAGATAATACAGAATGTCTTACGACCTTGGAATAAGGAGTATCTTCTTAAATAAGATAGTGAAATACTATTAACTATAAAAGAAATTGTATCAAATGCAACCACATCTAAAAATCCCTTTCTTTAAATGACATCAAATGGATGGTGACTCATAAACCATGAAAAGATATTTGCTATATATTAAGCCAAGAAGGGTCTATCATGATAAATCAGTAGAAAGAACCATCCAAACCACAATACCAAAAAGCGAACTGCAAAAAAATTACACCCAACATTCAGGCATTTTTGATAAAGTGGTAAACGCCACAAAAGAAAGCAAACTTTTGTTTAGCTTTACATATGTTCAGGATAAAAACTATTTTTTAAAGAAAAGGAAAATCAGTAATAAATGCAAACCAATATATCAGTACCTCTAAGAAAAGGAAACACAGATGGAAAAAGTAGACATACACAGATAAATAAATTCAATGACACTGATCAGTTTTAAGTTCTTTAGTTAGATAATGGCTTCTGTGTACCTTTAAAAGCTTAATGAAATCAAAGATATTTCTGTGTGTTTTACATATTAACTACATATATATATGTATGTATGTATGTTCTTAAAGGCAACGTTATTTTTGAATTATAATGTAAACATAGAAGATAGCATATATCAAAGTATATACATCGGTTAATGGTCACAGTGATTGCACCCACCCAGTTACCACCTAGGTTATTATAGAACATTACCACACAGCTTAAGTGGCCCCCTCACTACCCTTACCTTCCTCCCCATATGACCAATCTTAAATATTCTTTTGTGAGTATACACTGTACATATAAAATATCAAAAATAAAGTATGGTGAATGTGTTTTTGCTAAAGTCAACGTTTTCAAAGAAGGTGTTCATCTTCAACCAGGTAAGAAATCTCATGGAGTAAGGGAGGCACAGACTTCTACCCTGAGTACAAATCAAACCCCCAAATAGTTAAAAGGCATGGTAAAGGTTAGAGTGAGAATCTGTTATTATATTTCCTGAGAAGCTGTTATAATAGTTTGGTCTCAAGAAAATTCTCAAATTTGTCTTAAACCCTTGCCTGCTTTTCTATCCATGCTCTAGTTTCTCCAGCCATTCTTCATGCAAGTTCCATTTTTTTATAGAACACCATCAGGGTGTTTCCCTTTGGGCAGGCAACAATCTGAAAATGCCTATCTTCCAGCCTAGCCCGGCCCTCCTGCCCCTTTCCTCTGGGTCCCACCTGAGGGTGCCCAGACGTGGTGCAAGCTTTCAGACCCCAGTGATCCTGCTTTGGGCAAACCTCATTCGAGAGGACATTTACCCACAAGGGAATGGGTAACAGAAGGTGTTTTCATTAGAAAATATTTTAACTCTGGTCCTCCCTGGTAGCCCAGCAGGTTAAAGAGCAGCAGTTCAAAATGGCCACCGCCATTTCCATGCAAGTTAGATCCCCACCCTGGAGGTGATTGGCGTGGCGCACAGACCTCTCTTGTCTTGGCCATGGCTCTCCTAAGCCTATTCTGCTATTCTGCCTATTCCAATTGCAGATAGCTATTCAGCCTATCTGCCTATTCTGCTCCCGACTCTATGGTGAATCCTCTCACTGCCCCTGCACCTCGGCCTATACCCCAGTTCTGTATGCATAAATAAATAAGTCTTTTTAACTCTGTTCTTTCTATTGCATACTAATTGTATCAAAGTTATTTTCTATTGAAAAAAAGAAATGTATGTTTTCAAATCACGGTGCTAAGAACTGAATCTAATGTCAGCTGTGTTCTGCCCCTTGAAGAAGCCACTGGACCACTGGACTACTGTCTTTTTGGTATGTTACTACTATTAATAAAGCATATGATCATATTAGCTATGTTTTTTATACCATCATTGTAACTGCTAGTTATAATAACCTCCAAGCCTATAAGCTCTGTCATAAATTTCAACCTTTTTCATTTTATGTATATTCAACGAATGAACTTATTTTCTCCTAAATAAGCCTGAGCTGTGTCATTATATGATTGTCTAGCTGAGAGTCAACTATTACATGTTTTGGTTTGGAAGATAAATTGATATTAGTCTTACATCTTTATGGTGACTGCTTTCTAACTTTAAAAAAAAGAAGAAATATTTCAGTTAGTTTTCAAAAAATCCCTATGAAAGGTCAGGAATTATTATTCCCATTCAAACATTAGAGAAACTGAAAATCAGAGACTTAGGCAATTTGCCCCAGGTAATGCTTATTAAGGGGCAAGTTTATAGAGCCAACATATTTTGGATCCAAGGGTCCGTTTCACTGAACTACATAGATTGCCTCTCTCATGCTAGGCTGCTTTAGATTAACGAAACGTTCCTTTAAAAAAAAAAAATGCTAACTGTAAGGACCTAGAATGGGAAATGTGTCCTGAGAAGAAACCCCAAATCACTCCACCTTCATAAGTAAGTACTAACAAAATGAGTGACTCTAAGAATCTTGCAAAGAAAATTAGAACACACATTTTGATGGCATAAGTCAAAATATACCTGTCAAGGAAAATAATTAGATCGTTCTGGCTTCAGTTTAGGAAATTGTCAAGGTTTTCACAAACTCCTTTACTTGTATTGTGCTTCACATGCTGATGTTTCTATTCACTGCAAGAAATAAAGTAGGCTAAGATTAGGCGGTGTTGTCTAGGTTTACTGGATACAAGCCTGAAAGTCATGCATCATAGTCCTCAGAGGCAGCTTTCAAAGGGAATGTGGGACAGGAATGGTGCTCTGGAGTCTTGTTTGTAGGGCAAGACAGTGAACATGAAATGTAACAAATTAGATGTTCCAACTATCTCACTTTGGCACCTTGACGATAAATGTACATGAATGACTGTAGTGACCTTCATTGTGACTCTGCCTATCATCAGGGCAATGTAGTAGGTTATTTTTAAAATTAAGAAATTTGAAAAAATTCAAATTGTACTCATTGAAAAGGATAATGTATTAGATGGGCAATAAATAGGAACTGTCATGAGTCCCTCGTCAAGTCATTTCACTATCTTGGGCCTCTTTTTTTAGCATTTATAAGTTAAAATATAAAAAAGCAGCAGAACAAAGCAAAACTATGAAGACACTCACAATACATTCAGATAACTGTTTAAAGAGAGAATAAAAAGCCAGTAGAGTTCCAGGGTGCATAACACACACACACACACACACACACACACACACACTGGGAAGAGTTCTATCTAGTTCTTCTAGATAGTTCTTCATAGTAAGCACTGTCAGCATTTTACAATGAAGAACTACCTGGCACAAATAGTCATGGGTAGTTATTAGATCTGTATTCAGAAAATAACTTCTGGCTGCCATAAAATGTAGATACATATTGAAAAAATAAATGACTGGTGGCAGTTTGGAAACTTTTGACAAAGAAAGACTGACCAGGACTTAACGCAATGAAACAGCTTATCCTGAGAGACCACTGCCACTTGCCAAAGCACTCATTCATTGCTACTCTCCTCCAAGTTCTTTTTCTATTCTAGTATCATCAGCAGATCTATAAACCAGATTAACAAGTACATCATTTCTCTTTTAAAAATCTTAAGACTGACATAAAAAGCAGGGCCAGAAATAGTTTTGATTAGCTCTCTGATTACCTGAATTTTCAGTTCATAAAATATTCTCATTCTAATGACTAGAAAGAGATAAAAGAGAAAGAGAATAAAAGTTTGGATGTGCCAGCTCCATTCACACTGAGGTTCCTACTTGATTTGAAACATAAATAGGCTCCAACATATTAGCTGAGGCCTCCCTATTCATGCTTTCATGATGCCTAGAGAAAACAAACCAGAGTCAAGATTCAGCCAGGATTTACATCTGTGAGGTCTGAGCAATTCATATACACTGAGCTTTCAGTAAAGGCCCATGGATATATTTCCCCACCAACTAACTGCCAGGAGCATTGGCAGAGTCTGCTTTGCGCCAGTAGGACCACCTGGACCCCTGAGAAGTCCCACTTAATTAAGACATTAGCTCCTAACAAACCAAAAAAGCTTCTTAAATTCATATGCATTGAGACTGAAATGTGAATTTCCTGAGACATGTTGAAATCTGCTTTCAGCTCCCTTTGTGTACAGCAGCCTGCACTGTGTAAAGTGTGAACCCAGCCTTGCTAACTTCGTTAGAGGGAGGGCCAATAGCAACACTCAGCTGATTATAAAAGAAAGGGAAGAGACTCTGAATGATTATAGAATTCTTATAATGTGCATAGTGTCATTATGGCACTCTGCCCAGGGCCCATCAAAGATAAATGAGGTTTGAAGAGTGGATTTTTTTTATGTTAAACTTAATAGACATTCCCTTTTCTTTCTTTCTTTTTTTTTTTTTAACTGGCAAGGGAATGGAAAAGACATCAAAGCAGTTTTCCTATAAATCTATACGAAAATGAATTTCAGAGTCAACTTTTCTGCTTTTATTACTTATGGTGTTTTTATTTTTTTTTTTTTAGAAGCTGAAAGGGAACATAATTCAGTACCTTTCAAATTGCTTTGGAGAAATATAATAAATCCAATATATATGGAAAAGTTTATAGGGTTGACTTTTTTTTTTAACTAAGTATATACAACCCTGAAACCTTTTTCTGATATGAAGATTGTTTCTAAAATTTTTTCTTCAAAGTTTTTTTTTTTATATATATTTCACTATTTTCTTAGACACTTAGTAATTTGTAATTCTGATGTCCAAAGACAAGAGACAAGGCTTAATATTTGGACTTTATGAAACTGTTGTCTTTTCTAAGCTGCTGCTCCTAAAATCCTCATCCAAGTTCTAAAATACAATAACAATCTCTCATTTTCATTTGTATGGCGAAGAATTTTGATGAGGAATAGGAAGGGGAGAGTGTCCATTAATATTGCAACATCAGCCTCGGAATGTGCTCCTTATGTGTGAAATTATATTTTTATGACACTTCTCTGGTTTTGTTTGAATCAGCTCGATTGAAAATCATCTTGAACCCAATTTTTAATCCAGTAACTGCCTCTCAATACACATTACTCTTGTAACTGTTAAAGATGTGTTGGTTCAGCTTTTCAGGCAAGACTATGTGAATGCATAAAGGTTTGCCAGAGTGTTCAAGTCACCATGTCAAAGTTAAACAAAAATTAAGTTGCTAAGTTTCACCAGTGGCTAACTCTCCATTACAAAACCAATACTTTAAGAGAAAGTTCACAACCCCAAAGTGGAACTATGTATTAATAATCTAGTGTTAAATCTAAATTAGTAAGTCATAGAGGCCATGGATGGAAAGCTTCCTTAAGTGTAAGGTAGCCTCAGAATCTGGCTAAACACTGACCAGAGTTTTGGGTAATTGTTCTCCTGCCTGTAAAAATAGTGGGGCCATCATTCTATGAATGGTTCACCATTTAGGAAAGCAAATACCTGTTACACATATGATGAAACCTAAAATCATCAACCTTCCTTTATCTGTTGGACCCAAGAGGAGGAGGATGATGCACTGACTGGAGAAAAAAAAAAAAAAAAAAACATGAGTCAGAGACAGATATTTCTCCAGGTTTTCTTCATTTCCCTAAATTGCAATTACCTTACAGAGTGGGAGGTGGGGACTAATAGACATGGTTAAGAACAGTAAAATGTCAGTGCTTTATATTGGACACCAAATCATTAGCACAGCAAGGAAAACTTTAAATAGATGCTAAAGAATTGAAAAACATTTACCCATTTGAAAGTCAACCTTTCTTAAGTGTGCAGAACAAAGCTAGCAGCCATTCAGTGGTGCTAAAGGTACTGAAATAGCCCCACTTTAGAAGGGTACAGAAAATGTGCCACATTGGCTCCTTCTCTGCGGGCTAGCTCTTGGTTCTTAACACTGGCTAAACATTAGGATTGCCAAGGGACCCTGTGCCTTAACTGATCAGGGTTGCAGAAGGGTCTTTTCGAAGCTCTTCAGGAAACTCCCTTGTGCAAACATGGAGAACTAAACAGATTGAAAATAGAACCAATTTTTTTTTTCAAATGTTTCACATTTAGAATATACATACCTCGATTGCCACCACCTCTACCACATGCTAACTGGCATCTCTCTCAAAAAAGGAATTGCTTTCCACATGCATAGAAAGAAAATGCATTATTAGTCAATTGAGACCTGATAAGCAGTAGGTGAATTCCCCTTTTTGTATCATATCAAACACTCATAATAGCATTCGATAAGTCACTACAATAAATTAGATATGCAGAGAAAAAAAACATTACTTTGATTGTGGCTGCAGATTCTTTCAAGACAACATCCTATAGCATGGCTAGCAGGAAAGAAACCACATATTTAATAAAAGTTTAAACTTAGTCTAATTCAGTGATGAAAGTAGTCATCTTAAATTGTATTGCCTTTCTCAAATACCAACAAAAAGTGTTTAATTTCACAAATGAGATTTCTGAGTCCCTGCTTCTTTTCTCCAGGTACTCATTGAACAGGATATGGTGTGTGGCTAGTTAGTCTTAATGACATGAGATGTGGGTGGTGGGGAAAGATGGTATGATACAGGTCCCCAGGAGTGCAAGGATATCACCTAGTCTCTGGCAGGATGGCCCACTGCCTACTGTTACCTGGATTATCACGCTAGCTTTCATTCTCACCTGTGGCTAGTGAATTTTTGATGTGACTTTGATCAACTCCCTCATGCTGACCTGACTTTTATCCATCCTTGCTTTCTGTAGGCCCTTGGCTATCTGGTACGTCCATCTCAAGGCTTTATACAACCCCTATCCTTTACTGTTGGTTCAATTTACCTACACACTAGTTAGAAGGTGGCAGTCCTTCCATCTCTTCATTTTCTTCCTGGAAAATATGATGATTTAAAATGTATTTTGGGTTTGAGTACAACAGAATAGTATTCAAATATAGTTGTCCTTGAAGTTCTGATTTCCTTACTTTGCTGCAAGTCTCCTCATCCATCACTTAATATTCTCATCCTTTTTTTGTTTTGTAATTTCTATTTGTACATCCCCCCCCTCACCCCACCCCCAGAAGTCTGAGGATCTAACAGTCAGTCAGACTTGGTTCTACTGAGTAGGAAAGGCAAGGAAAAGGAACTGCATCATTTTGGGTATTGTTTTGTTTTCTCTTTCACTTCAATGCCTAGTTTAAAGCCCAAAAACAATTTATTGTCTCAGACCCCACCCTACTCTTGATGGGAAGGGTGAAAAATTAGAAATGCAGAAACCACCAAGCAGCTGACCTATCTGTATACTTAAAAGTGGCCTGCTTACACATGGGTTGGATACTTTGATTTTTCTGAAACACTATATTGGGAGAAAACAGAATTTGTAAAATTGTATGCTGAAATCATATGACTATTAGAATTTCAAGCTTATAGTTTGAAAATACTAAACAACATGAGGGAGACTCTATCTTCCTTTTGTTGCTTATCTGTGTGATTTTAAATGGCAGATTCTAAGAATATAACATTCAGTCAGTCTTTCAGAAAACAACAATTTAGGCAGAAATGTGCTTAAAATTTTCATAAGATAGGACTATAATAACCACTGTGTATGTTCCTGTGTGTGGTATTTGTCAAGAAAAAGAAAAAAATAATTCTGTCTGAAAGGACAGAAGCCAGAATACAATATCACTCAGCCAGTCAACATCATGGTGGAAATGAAAACTCCATACGTATTTACTTATTTAAAATCACCCCAGGGTGCAAACTCCAGCAGTAAGAATTAATTAGACTATAGAAAATAGAACACCAATGACCAAGAACAATTCAATTCATCTGTAGATGATTTCTCAAATGCCTCTCCCTCTCATCCAAGAAAGGAATTTATTAATACAATGGATCTATCCAACCAGCACAAGCAGCTAAAACCCTTCACAAACCCTTCACTCCATTTGTTCGACATCCCCTCCCTCTCTTTTTATTGTGACTCCAGCCTTTACTCAGTTTCTCCAAATGTGATTTAGAAATTCAAAGAAAATACTCGTAGCTTCCTCACTGTGTATTAGACTAGGATTATTCATAAAGATAACATGCTATTTATCTTTGATCTTTCACAGATACAAAAACCATTATCATCTGATATATGTCTGTGTGTATACATATGTATTGTTTGTATATATAAATATTTCCTTGCCTAAGTTGTGAAATTCACAAAGTAGTTCCTGAATGTCAAGAACTTGCTTAACTACATGGTAAATTGTGGTCTGTTTGTAGCTCTATGCTGAAAATATTTTTTTTAAATACACAGTTGGTTAAAAAAATGCTCATAAAGCTACAAAATGTCTCTGTTTATCATTGATAAGTGCCTCAAATGAGGAATAAATTATATTCATTGTCAGACTCTGCCTTTTTGATGTGTTCAGCCCTGCTCTGTCATATACCAGAAATCAATCCTAAGAAAAAGAAACAGGAGGGGGGGAAATGACTGCAACATGTACTATTTCTACAGAATTCTGTGGGGTTTTACAAATATGCTATTGTTTTCATGTTCACTGAAAAAGGTACAAAACAATGACATTTATCTACCATCAAAAAGGAAATTTAGTTTAATGTTTTAATAAATGATTCAATCATGAAGTCAGGAAAGCAGAGGAGAACTGAGTGGGAAGAAGGTT
Source organism: Condylura cristata (assembly GCF_000260355.1). Lineage (NCBI taxonomy): Eukaryota > Metazoa > Chordata > Mammalia > Eulipotyphla > Talpidae > Condylura > Condylura cristata. The sequence goes on along the minus strand of NW_004567114.1, from coordinate 54,204,214 downwards.
TGACTTCTCCATCCTAAGAGATGAAGTTTAATTTAAAAGTCATTGACAGAATGGATTTGGATGGGTGGGATGTTTCCATACCACAGGAGGGAGTATGAATACAAGACCCTTAGGTCCTTTCAACATCTATTTGCCATTTTTTATTATCTTATTAATTCTGCCAATTTCCTTCTGAGGCTGTTATATCGTATTACTGGATCCATTTTATAGGAGGGAAAACCCCAGGACAGGTGGAGTGAAATGATGTGTCTTAGGCACATGAGTCATCGAGTAGGCCTGGGATGAGCCACCAATGCACTTTTCATCCTAATTTAGAGTCTGTGGTCTCTCTGATAATAATAGTTGAGGATGATTGAGCTCTAGATCCACTTTTCTCTAAGTTGATGTAATTTTTTTTTCAAAAACACTAATGTATTAGAAATTAGTCACAAATGAGCAAACATCATGCATGGCTCCCTAAACCAATTAACATGTCAGGTCTAATTTACCATTAGACAAATAATTTGAAATATTTGCAAAAGAGCAGCATGAGAATACATTCCCTGCAATTAGACAGAGTTGCAGTAAATTCTTGATATTCCTTCAAGGAGCTACCAAGAAAGAAAGAACCATCCGCTTTTGCTGATTCTGCTTTGTATAAGGCTGAGAAGTTCCACAAATTCCAAATATAGGTAAAAGGAAACTTGAAGATGCCATCAAATTAATAAGCAAACAAGCCAGGAAAGAGAACTAACTTGTTCATTATGATCCAACAGAGTAAAAAGGGGAATTCTTTTAAATTTTGAGGTTCCAAAAGGAGGCAAAACATTTTCTGCTACAATTTGGACATGTTTCTTTTGATTTTATCAAATGGAACACAGCAATCTATAAATTCCTAAAAATATTAAATTCCTCCCAGCATAATCTCAATTTCTTTTTCATTTTTTATCAGTATTTGCCAATGATTAAAAAACTAGAGAACACACTATAGTTTATGTCTCTATGATTACAGTATTTCCATCATTTGCCTATTTATTTTGCTGGACCTGAATAGGTAGTCAACTAAAATCAGATTCAATGGGAACGGAAAGGACCTTCATATCAAAATATATTTTTGTTATAATTCTTTTAGAGTGTCTAAAATGGGTATTTTTTTTTTTTAAGATTTGTTTTATTTATGCATATGGAACTAGGGTACAGGCCAGAGATGCAGGGGTGGTGAGAGGATTCCCCAGAGAAGAGTGGGGAACAGAACAGTTCGATTGACAAAGTACACTGCTGAGGGGAGCAGCAGGTTGGTCAGGAGAGGTTGGCCTGCGCCATGTGGTCACCTCCGGGGCAGGCGGGGATAGAACTCATGCAGAAGTAGCTTTAGCTTCTTAGTGCTGTGCTTTAACCCGCTGCGCCACCAGGGATGGCCTGCGTGACATTAATTACACAAGTTGGTCCTTAATGATGACCAACTAAAAAGTATACATTGTTATAATGCGATGTCATTTCAATCAAAAACGAATTAAATATTTTAAATACTTGTTAATATAAAATACTACCTAGAATGAGTTATCAAAGAAGTGATTATCCAAATCACCTTATCTATTATTCAGATAATAATCGGATTTAAAGACAAGCGTGTGAGAGATTTTTACCGTTTAATTTCACCTGTGACACCGGATGAACATATTTTGAAGGAGTTCAGAGAAGATTCTGCAAACCTATGGGATATTTCCAAGAGTTGAAGTGCAAACTTCCCCCAGGGGGAGGGAGGGGTGAGAGGAGGGCAAAAGAAAGATTTTTAAAGGAATTTCACTTACTTGGTAACTCGGCCAGGCCTTGGCTGTGGGTATTACATACAAACATTCCAGCTTTTCCGAGTTCACAGGTACCACTTCACTTTTACGACAGGACTACATCAGCCTGTGTGATGTAGTATGGAAAACACCATAACATAAAAAGAAACCTAGTGAGGTTTGTGCTCTAGAAAAAAACGCCAAAAGCAAAACCCGCGCTTTGCGGCAGCCGCAGAGGCAGTGCGCATGCGTGGGAAGGACAGCGGCTAGGCGCCGCTAGCAACTTCCGCTCTGAGCAATTTTAATTTTTTTGTCTTTATTCTTTGAATTGTATGATTAGAATGAGCGTTTTTTTAAATTAAATTTATTTATTTATTTTCTTACATCATTGTTGATTTTATCTTTTTTTTTAATTTAATTTATACATACAAGAACTGGGGTGCAGGCCAGAGGTGGGTGAGAGGACTAACCAGAGACAGAGTGGGGAGCAGGACAGGCAGATGGACTGAAATACACTGCTGAGGGGAGCAGAGGTGTGACAGGAGAAGTCTGCTGCCCCCGTGTGGGTCAGATTCATGGCCTGATTTAACTCCACTGAGTGGCTGGCAACAGCTTGATTGCACTGAGACTTTAATCTCTGCACCACTTGTGCATTTCACACAGTGCTTGATTCCACCCCCCACACACACACACCCCTCACCCCCCTCCAGTGTAGTCCCGCATAGTTCTCCCACCACCACAGCACCTGTGTTTCCTGTTCCACTACAGTCCCTTGTGCTCTTCCCTCCCGTGTTTTGATACATATCCCTCCATGCTGTATACCTCAGATCTCTGGTCAGCTTGCAAGTATTGTCTTCATACTTTGTGTGGTTTCTCTACATTCCACACATAAGTGAAACCATCTGATATTTATCCCCAGAATTATTGGGAACCATTTTATAAAAGTCACATATTTATCATGTCATTCCTACTTTCTCTATACTATTTTATATTAGGTTTATGTGTTGATATGATTTGGTAGTTTTTGTTTTTGTTTTTTTGTAAAAATGTTCTCATTTCTCTGCATTTTTTCCTGATGTGAAACATTCACATAAAAATAAGATATATCCAAAAGGAGTCTAAATGTTCCTATCTTTATGTTTTGTAGCTGAACTTATCATTTCCAATGCTGGTGTTATCATTTCTCCTGTCACCTATTTCTTTCATGCTCAAGCTCATTCATTCCTTTATCAGCTATATATTGAGCAACCACATTGTGCCAGGCCCTTCTGCCTATAGCAATGAACAAAACACTATAGTCATGAGACATATAGTAATGGAAAAATAGAGTGCATCTGTCCTCATGGAGCTAGTAATGTAAATTCGATTTTTTTAGTATTTATTAGTCCATTTCAATATTTATTCATTCCTTACTTTCTCCAGCAAGGCTATCAGTTTCTTGAGAACAGGGATTTTTCAGACACAGCATAGTATAGTGTCTGGAGCATAAGTTCTCAATAAATGCCAAAAAATTCACTCTAAAGATCTGCCATGGGGTTCTTCTTTGGAAAGTGTCAAGCTAGTCAGCCTCAAGCAGATTATTAAAAGACTTTCAAGAACAAGTGGGTTTTAAGGGCAAGAAAAATAATGCCACAGGCCCTTTGAAGTTTAACCACCAAAGTCAATATCCCAGTAATCCTTTTGTTATTACACATGTCCTGATGCTTCTTGGGTAAAGTTTGCATTGTATAATGTTTAGTCCATTAGTTTTTAAAATGTAAAAGCATGATAGCAATAACATGTACAAAATTAAATAACAAAGACATCTTCATCCTGAGACCTTAGCTTTGGCATGTTTAGAACCTGTCTAAGAGTCTAGAATGAACTTAGAGACCAGTGCTTCTACTTAGGTAAAAGAAAAGTAGGCATACAACACAAGAAGGAAAGCTACCCTGAATTCCTAACTCATGGTTCCAAACGTGGAAGAACTATGGTGATTTTAAGGGTCTATTGCAGTCTTTCAGTTCTCAAATTTATTTTCACCTTCTGAGAGGGGAGCCTGCCCACTGACTTAACTACATACTCTACAATACCTCATGCTTGAAATTTCCTTCCAAAAATTGTGTACGGCTCATAAGAATGGTACTATTTTCTCTGTGCATGTATTTTTTTTTCCTGTTAACCTTTTTCAATCCTAGTTGTGTTCCACAGAACATCCTTTTCTGATTCCACCCCCCTCATTAAGATATGATTGTACATTTTTTTGCAGCTTACTCCCTTCAAGTTGCTTAAGTGTTCTATCAGGTCAAGCTTCTGTTTCTATTTCTAAGCATGTATTTTCCAGAATGATGTATGTATTGGGGTATTCATGAGAGTGTATGTGTTGTAGGGAACAAAGATCCTTGGATAACCTAGACATTATAGACCAATTAGATACTACATCTTAGAAAATAATTTCTCATAATTTTTTGGAAACCTTTAGTGTGTAAACAGGAAGGATGGTTCTACTTCATGCCAAGGGATTTAACCATATAAAAAGCTTTAGTATCATTAGGTAGCTTTGATTTTACAATAGCTCTAATTTAGCCATACAAAGATGTGTCATATATGACATGGAACTAGGAAAATTGGAGTAGAAGCTATGACCATAATATGGTGAAGATGGCCAAAATTTTTCATTCTAACCTTTTATGTTCAGGTCATGTCGAACTCTGTGAAAAGCTCTCATTTGAAGAAAGATGTTCTTTGTCCTTTCCTAAACTAAAGATGATGACATTTGGGAAAAATTGATAAAAATTAGTTCAGCAAGTATTATAACTGCAGTGGAGCAAAAACTGTCTTCTGATAGTAAACTTGAGTCAGTCAAATGTCAACTGATCCAAATGACTGACAATAAAATGTCAGAATTAGTAGTCCTTGCTGAAAACATAACACTTTGCAAAGCTGCCAAGAACAGGACTCTTAGGGGTAATTGTGGCAACTCTGTGAACAAGAACTGTACTTCAGAAATAGAAATAAATGTGTGTTTTTTTCTTTTGCAAAGGAGATGCTTCCTTTAAAACTACAGGACTGTGGATCTCAACTTCCCCCTTCAGGCTATCAGCAGTACATACTCCCAGTAGTGTGTAGACCAAAGGGTCTAAACACTGGGGCATCAACATCACACACACACACACACACATACACACACACATGCATATACACACTCAATCAGCATAGGTTCTTGTTAGCTTAGCTAAGTGCAATTTGTTCATTAACTATTCCTTTTATTTTTCTCTTGGAATAGTGTCTTTTGTTCTTGTGTAGTTCAAGTTTAGCTTTTCCTTGTTGAACCCCAAAACCATTTGTTAATTCCAGGTTAAGCATTAAACAGCTGTCCCTGCAGAACCCCCAAACTCAACATTGTGCATCTAATTCTGTATCCAAGGGAATAATTCTGATTCCCTTGATTCCACCCAACCTAATTTTAATTGAGTTCTCCTGCTCTAATTTTTAAAAAAATAATGTTTCAAATAGCAACAGTCTGCTGCAAATCTGAAAGAATAATGAATAATCTTATTTCACCTAGGATTATTCTTTGCTCACCTTAAAAAAAAAATTCATGCTTAGATCTGGTTCTGAACCTCTTTCTTCTAGAGCCAGTCACATTTTTCACTTTCCCTGTCTCTTTTTCTGGTTTTAATTTTTTTTTTTTAATACAAGAGGCCAAGTGGGTTTCTCAATTTCATTTGCTTTACAGCCCAGTAAAATTATTCTTATTCTCATATCTAAATAGTGTCCCATTAAACCCACCAAGGTTTAAGTCAGGGTTTTCACAAGGTTGTACTATATATATCGTTAAAAGCTGAAAATTGGGCCTCCTAGGTGGCACAAGAGATTACTTTGTGCCACATCACTTTGAAGTTATCAACAGACACTACAGCAGGGATTCTGTCCCGTGCCAGGGAGGTGACCCATATGGTGCAGCAGACATCTCCTAACCAGCCCACTCCTCCCCTCAGCAGTGTATGTCAGTCAGTCTGACTGTTCTGCTCCCTACTCTGTTTCTGTTGAATGTTCTCATCTCCCCCATACTGCTGACTTATACCCCAGCTCCTCTATGCATAAAACAAATACAATAAATCTTTTTTTAAAAAACTGCCTCAATGTTTTGAAAAGTAGTCCTACTTTAAATACCTTTAAATAGAAATACACTTAAAAGGATATCATCAAAATCTTCTTATAGTTTGAATTTCACCAACTAATTTATCTTCTTTGTGAATTCTATTAATACAGTTCACCCTGTCATATTTAATCTTTAAATAGTTTGTGGCACTAAAATTGAAGACTTTATGCATTTTCCATAAGAAAAGGAAGACTGAGAAAATGTAAATTATTTTACATTTGTGTGAATTTCTTTAATGTGTGGTTAATAAAAGTTGATCTTGTATCTATTTCTCTATTCAATGTGTTGTGATATCACACATTCATGATGCTTCCTGAAAACCCTACTGCACACTAACGAGAGAAAAAAAGAAGTAACTTTATTTTAAAAAATTAGAAAAGACAAATAACTGCAAAAACATAGCTTTGACTTCAAGGACCTCTTAAAGGGTCACAAGAGTCTGGCAGACCACACTTAGAGAACTGCTATTTGTTATAAACAGGACTTAAGGTTAAATTCAATGAGAAAATGTTTTAGATATTAAATGCAGAATGATGCATGCCACTAACTAGAAGAAGACAAAATAAGGCAAAAGTTGAAGCAAATATGCTAGCAATTAACTGGAAGAGTCATGGTGAGATAATTTTCTTGGAATATAAGCCAGGTTGGTGGTTACATTTGAAATAAGCTATGGTCTAGAATCCTCTAGGAAAAATAGTCTGTTTTTTCTTCTTTCTCTGCATTTCTGTAGGGAATGCTCACCATCCCCTGGCAGAGACTATCCTGTGCAAGTCCACTTTCCCAGGTCTCAGGCTATATGCTTATAGATATGATCTTATTTGTCTCAGCTGAAAGTACCACTGTCCCTTTGTTCCCAACCGTATTCAGCAGAGATATAGGTCTTGCAAAGTAAACCCAAAAATCAAAATGACAGGAAAAAGCCAGACACAAAACACCCTCTTATAAATTTCATTCTGAAAAAGCAAACTCTGGAGTATCATCAAGTTTTATTAATTTCATTCAATGAACTTCAACTGCTTGACATCATAATTTTCCATCATCTTATTTTTCCAGTTGCTGCTGCTTCTGCTTTTTTTTTTTTTTTTCCTATTTGCTATGGAAACAAAAACACCTAAATAAACTTACCCAAATGGAAGTCAGATGTTTTCCTGGTAATGCGTATCATGGCCTTGTCCCCACCCCTTGATGATTTTCTTTGTAGACTTCTGGTTTCAGGGAGGGCAGAGCCAGTGGTGAGTAGGATAACTTCTAAGTTTGGAAACTGAGGGAGGTCTCAGTTGAATAGTAGTTCCTGCCTTAAGTATGTGGTTATCGCTCTCTTTTCATTGTTACCTAGAAGTCATAAGAAATATACTACATGTCCTGCAAAGACAAATATATATATATATATATGTACTTGCTGTCCTGCTTGCTTTACTAGCATATTCAGAACTTCAGAACTGCATTTCTCCACTGAGACAATGAGATTTGTTTTTCATATGGTCTTCACATAATGAAGAGCAGTGGTTACCTAAAAAAGTTATTTTAATTATTAAAGCCATGGTGATGATGGTGTATGTGAAAGAGAGAAAAATGATTTGTTGCCAGGATTAAGAAACTATGTCAAAAAAGATTGGATTAACTTGTGCCATACCACAATTTGAGTTAAGAAAAGCCAGTCTTTTGCTGGACAGCCTACCATAATAAAGTGCATTTGGAAATTTTTACATTTCTGTGCAAACTTTCAACCAGATCTAATTGAAAGCACTACTAACATTGCCAGGGTAGTCTAAAAAAACAGACCAGGGGATTAACACCATTTTTAAAAGTCAGGAAGTCTTCTCTCCTCCGGGAGGTGTTTTCCAGACATAAACTTGTACTGCTAAACAAAAAAAAGAAAGTCTCCCTCTTTCTTGCTCCTAGACTTTCTAGTCTTCCTCATCCCCCACTATTGTTCCCCTTCTCTCCCTCCATTACCTGACAAACTTCCACCCAGCCATCAGTAAATTCTATTTTGGAAAAAAGACTTTCTCAAAAATAACCTATCAATCAGATGTTTCCTGGAAATTTTTGATGAACAGCAGACTTAAGAGACTAAACTGGAGGCTTTCAAATAAGAAAATGTTCAAATATATGTCTGAAACTTTTTTTAAATGAGATAGTTAAAAGTAAACTATTAATGACTGCAAAAATAGCTTTGTTTTTATTCCTAACATGTAGCAATTTGATTTTGCCAGTTTAGCTGCCTAATCTAATAGCTGGCAGTGTAGACATAGCCATGTTGCAAGTGACCATCTGTAAAATAGCTATACACATTTTTTTAAAATATTTATTTATTTATTTATGCATACAAGACCTGGCGTGCAGGCCAGAATTGTGGGGGGGATAGCAAGCATTTCTAATCTTTGTTATCCTCTCCCACTCCCACTTACCTTTACATCCTCTCTATCTGCGCAGTTCCTACAATGTCTTATGAAAACAAAAGCCAGGGTTAGACGTCAGCAGTTTCAAGTTAGCAAAATAAAGTTTGAAAATGGGAAGTAATACAAAAACTCAAGAACTTGTCTTCCAGAATTTTGTGTTTTCTCCTCACAATATTTGCATTGTATGCAGAAGATTTGCAAAATAGAAACCAGAATATTTTGATTAATCACACAAAGTATAAGAGATGGCAGCATTTGCCAGAGGAAAACTGAATATATGAAACATCAAAATGTATGGCAAAAAACCCCCAAATATTGATGTAGCCTCAATATTCTCAGCACGTCTAGATTTTGAATGAACATTTTATTTTCTTGTCAGTGATTCAGAATTTCCACTGCTACTGTTGAGCAATAAGGGAAAATCATGCCAACTGGGAGAAAGCTTTATTTTAAGGTTGAAGGCATGAAATAAGCACTAAGAAGACAATTGTACACCTGTTTTCAAGAGTAAAAAGGCATCTCAAATCTGCTTTGCTTTTGAAAATTTGGCCAAGGAGTGTATTTCAAAGGCCCAATAGCCCATAACATTATTCCCAGGGCTCTATGCTCTCTGCCTAATTGAGCTTCTACACATTTGCATAAGTGTGATACTTCATGATTAATACATAAGACCCAGCATGGAACCCGGTATCAATTCGTCTATAGAGGTCCCCCCTCACACACACGGAAAACAATCATTGTGCCTAAAATATAATCCATTATATCTGTAGGTATGACTGCACTGTAGAATGTCAGATCACTTAAATGCCACGACAAAACCTTCACAAAATCGTAAACTTGTTCTGGGTAGGAAGACTGCACTGCTGCCTTGGGTCCATGCTCACGCCAGAAAAGGTCTATTTGCAACACGAAACGTCAAGGCCACGGATTTTTTTCCCTGTTTGGTCATGCACTCAATAAAACCGGGAGAGTATCAAAAGAACCACCCAGTGATTTCTTTTGGATTACAAGACAAAGGAGAGGCCTCTCTTTGGCCCCTGCAAACACTGAAGAATGGCAAAGATGACTTCCAGAGTGAGGACGCCACAGTGGTGCAGGTGGACTTAATCAACAAAGCTAGAAGGTGTTGAATTTCAGAATAAAATCAATTCTAACTGAGATGGACTGCCACACAATTAAGGAGTTCAGCTCTCGGTGTGAGTCCAGGCCTTCGGTGGTGTGGCTTTGTCCCTTCCCAGCCGCCTGGGTGGCCTTAATTAGACAGGAATCATCCCTTCTCGTCCCCTCCCGCGGCGGAACTAGAAATTGGGGTTCACCAGCAGATCTCCATGCATGGAATAAAATCAGTAGACCATTGGAGAGTCCTGTCTCTGACTCAGTGGTGTATCTGTGTTTTGTTTTTTGTTTTTGTTTTTTTAATTAAAGTTAATAAGGGGTTGGGGGGAAAATAAACAAGTTAGAATTCTGTGAAATTAAGAGGCCTCATCTCACATCCTCTTATTTCCCCATGCAACTTTCCAGAAGTGAGCTTTTAAATTAAGTGTGTATTCTTCCAGATGTCTTGTTGCTTTATATATAAGTGTGAGTGTGTGTAAGTTTGTGTGTGTGAGAGAAAGAGAGATTCTAGGTGTAGGGGAAACGCTATCACACATTCTGTCACTTGTTTTCCTGCTTCATAATAATTCATGTTTATGTAATTCCCTTTAATAATTTTATGGTACCATGCTGTATGGATTATCAGCAAAGATTCTGCCATCATTTTTTTTT
>NW_004567114.1:54097146-54193755 GCF_000260355.1 Condylura cristata | reverse complement strand
AGAGGGCGGGTCAGGAGAGGCCTGCCTCGCCATGTGGTCGCCTCCGGGGCAGGCGGGAATCGAACTCATGCGGAAGTGGCTTTAGTTTCTTAGTGCAGTGCTTAACCCGCTGCGCCACCTGGGAGGGCCTCTGCCATCATTTTTTAACAAGTATTATGTTAGATTGCTGGTACCTCAAGGCCAAACACTATCTCAGTCATAGCTGTACTACTGGTCAACACCAAGAATGGTACCTGTTTAATATATATGACTTAAATATTTAAAGGAAATCCAAAAGCCTAGTCTTTCTTTATAAGGTATATGAATTTAAAATTTGTGTAAAAATTGCATATTTTTCTCCAAAATCCTGAACAATATTCCATATACCCAAAGTATATCAGTTATTGTATTCTATTTTGTCAGCAGTTTGATTACAGCTTGCTAATTGTTCCTAATGTAACCAATGAAAAAGTATGTGTTATTTTAAATTACATTTTATTAATTTTTAGAATGTTAGGAATATTCCTAAAGTTATCAATCAGGTTTCTTCCCTCTTGAATGTTTAGACGTATCTTTGACAATTTTTAAGTTAGATTATTAGTTATCTTTTTCATATTGATGTTATGTGTTTTCTATATATTTCAAAATTCAGCCATTTTACTTAACTGTTCACTAAAAATATTTGTCCCTTGATTCTAGTTATTTAACTACCCATCTATCCATCTACCTTGTCTAACAAAATTCTTATGTATTCATGTTCAAAATATGTCAGTAATTCTCCTTTATCATTTCTTGGTTTATTCTCAAAGAAACATTCTTCATTCCAGAATAAAAGCTAATCCAGTCATGTACACTTCTAACATTTAAAATTTTCATCTGTATATTATATTTTTGACCAATTTAAGTTTACTTTTATATGATAAGGGAGAAAAACTAATTCACTTAAACTTAATAATACAAGTAGCTAGTTATCCTGTTACTATTTATTAAGAAGTATATATTTTCAAAGATTTGAAATGCCAACTGCATCATATGCCCAGTTCTTATAGGTACTTGGGTTTATTTTGGACTTCCTGCTCTCTTTCATTGTCAGCAAGTCTATTCCTACATCAGTGCCATACTGTTTTAATTACTGTAACATTCATGATACATTTTATTTTTGGAAATAGACTGCCCACATTAATTTCTTTTTCTCTAAGTGTTCACCTAGATTTATATTTTAGAGCTATTTTGTCAGATTCAAAAAATGAAAACTTGAATAAAATAAAGCACTATTGGATTTTTATGGGAACATACAATTTTAGCAGTTAATTTACCCAAAAAAAATGTATATATCTTTTTAATATTGAGATTTCCAACCAAAAAAAAAAAAACTATTATATCTTCCAAACTTTTATCTTTTTATATCTTCAATGTTTTTGTTTCTTATGCCCCTGATCAGTGTTTCTAAAGTTTTCTTTATGCAGGTTTGCAATTTTCAAAAGTTTATATCTGGTTTTATTTTCCCCTTGCTTTTGTGACTGAGATATTTTCTTTCATACTGTTATTGTTTTTAAAATAAAAGCTAATTGTTTTATAAATTTTGTAACCATCACTTTATTAAATATTCATATTGTTTCTAATAGCTTTTTGGCTGATTCTTGGGGGCTATATAAGTATATTATCATAAGATAAAAGTTTGTCTACCCCTTTGGAAAATTTACACCTGGGATTTCATTCTCTATCCTCCTCTGACATGTAAATATGAGGAATGATTTTGAGATGAGCCAACCCATGATTTATTACTTATAAAAATATTCATTAAATTCTGTTTTTATTTCAATATTTCGTTAATAATTTATTTCAAAGTTTTGCATTGACATACATTAAGAAAACTAGTCTGTCTTTTTTTTTATACTGTCTTCATCAGATTATGTGACCAAACTTGAATGGACTTTATAAAAATAACTGCAACACTTACTTTCTGTATTTGGCAGGCTCCAGTAAGAAACACAGAAAACACTCAGGGTATTTCAAGCAGAGAGGGAATTAAAGTAAGAAATTAAGTTTAAAAATATTTGGAAGAGTTAGAAGGGCACGAGAAAAGTTCATTTTATCCTGAAATTAGGATGTAGAGGAAGCTTCTGTAGCCCTAAGGGTAAGTAGCCAGGCATTTGCTGTGGTCCCCACTCTGGATCTTGATTCCACCACTCATGATCCTGCTCACACCACTGCCAGAGCAGAGCTTGGCTTCTCCATTCCTTTCCTTCCTAATCTTGCCTTTGTGCCTCCAACTGGCAGAACTAACCAGAACCCTGCTGATGGATCAAAGCTGTACTTTCAGACCCTTGACATACAGAAGAGAACCCAGATGGTCAGAGAAGAGGCTAAGTACTAATAAATAATACATGGCCTATTCTTTTCTCAATTTTCTTAGATCATTTATATAACATTGATATTATCTATTCTTGAAGATTTGAAAAAAGTCAACTGTTAAACCATTTGGACTGATGATTTTGTGGGAAATTTGATATTCTTACTTACTCTCTATGAATAGATGCTTTTCCTGCCTCTTCTCATGTAAAATTTTGTAAACTGTATTTTCTTACAAAATTATCTATTTCAATAGCTTTTCACATTTATTTGCATAGATTTGCAATTTACAGCTTAAGTTTTTCTGAACCAATCATTTATTTCCCCTTTTTCATTTTTTTAAAAGATTTATTTATTTATGCATACAGAACTGGGGTACAGTCCAGAGGTTCAGGGGTGTTAAGGGGCTTCACCACAGATAGAGTGGGGAGCAGAACAGGCAGATCATTGAAGTACATTGCTGAGAGGAACAGCGGGCAGGTCAGGAAAGGTCTGCCAAGCCATATGATCACCTCCTGGGCAGGCGGGGATCAAACTCATGCTGTAGTAGCTTTAGTTTCTTAGTGCTGTGCTTTAACCCGCTGTGCCACCAGGGAGGGCCCCTTTTTCATTTTTTACAGTAGTCAACTTAATGCCCTGTCTTCCTGATCCTCCAAGATGCCCATCCCCTAATCTCCAAAATTTATGAATATATTATGTTATATGACAAAAGTGACTTCATAATTATGGCTAAGGTTATATAGATCTTGAGGAGAGTTTTCCTAATTATTGTTTTGCTTTTTGTTTTTCAAATTGAGGTAAGTTGGTTTACACCGTTGTTTGTATTTGCAGAGTATAGGATATACACCTCTCCCCGCTTCAAGTATTATTACCACATTTCACCCACACCAAAGTTATGGCCCACCACATTAGTCTGATAAGAACCCCACCTGATTCTTACCCTGCTTCTTTCTTCCACCTCTGGTTCCTTCTGATTATTCTGATGCACCCATTCTAAGCACAGGAACCCTTAGAAGCAGAAAACGTTCTCCTTTTAGAGTCTGAGTCTGTAGCCAAAGGAATGGATCACAAGAGTCTGGAAGTATAAGAAGGATTTGCCACATTGCTGCTCATTTAAAGATGGAGGGGCAAGTTGATAAATACAGGGAATCTCAAATTGCTGACAGCCAGAAAGGAAGCAATAACCTTAGACCCACTACCACAAGGAACTAAATTCTGCCACTACTTAAATGAGCTTGGAAGCAGATTCTTCCCCAGAGCTTCAGCATGAGAACCCATTTTGACTGACATCTTAATTTCTATCCTGTGTGCCCTGAATCAAATGAACAAAATTTCCAGCAAGCCCACCTATATCTGACCTACAAGATTGTGAGATAAAAAAAGTTATTTTTTTAATTTATGATGTTTTAAACTGCTTTGTGGTAATTTGTTAGAACAGCAATAGAAAACTAATACATTATGCACACACACACACACACATATGAATGTATTCTATTTTGTTTCTTGATTACATTAGGCAGCTTTATCTAGTTTATGGCTTGGTTTGGATTTTTCAAAGATCCAACTCATATTTTATTCATTGATTCTGCCACTATTTTTTTCTAGTTCAATAATCTCTAATAAATCATTTCTAACTATGCATTTCATACACATAGAATCATATTCTATATATCCTACCATTATTTTCATTGTTTCTGAGATTTATCCATGTTCTTGTATTGTATTCCTGAGATTTATCTATGTTCTTGTAGTAGATGCACTTTATTTCAGTGAAGTGTTTATACCCCAAGAATTCATCCTTCCTATTTCTCAGTGATATTTGGGTTGTTTCAAGTGTGTGTATGTGTACACTTTTACAAAATATTCTGCTACAACATTCTTATTCTTTGAGCACTAGTGCTCAGGTGCTTTATTTTCCAAGGAAAGAGAGTTGCTGAGATTATTTATGAGATAATGTGAACTGTTTTCCAACATGGCTGTAATGATTTATATTCCCACCATCCAAGTGTTAAGAGTTCTGATTACTTTAAACCTTTGCCAATACTTTCTTTAAGATATCTTTTAATAAACAGAAGGTTCTGGTTTTACTTGAGTCAAATTTATCCATTTTTCTCTTAACTTTTACCAATTTATGTCTTGTTTAAGGGTGCCTTCTTTACCTAAAATATTAAAATTACTTTCTCCTATTTTTAATAGTTTTGTCACTTTGCCAGTCTTTAATTCACTTGAAATTTATTTTTGCAAAAGTATACGGCTGGAGTCCAATTTTTTCTTTTTCATCTAACCAATTACCCTAGCACTATGCTCTGAGAAATCCATTCTTCATGACATAACTGCAATCCAACTCTGTCAAAAATCAAGCTTTGCTACAGGTTGATATGTTTGTGAATTGTTATGGTAAACTTGTGTAATTTGTTCATACTGTGCCAATAACTTATGGTCATAATTGTCCAAGATAACTCTAGCTCTGGTAAGGCAAGTCCCTTCATCTGTGGCTATTATTTATCTTTGTTTTTTTATATAAATTTAAATTTATTTGTCAAGCTCCATTCACACAAACTTGAGATTTTTAGTGAAATAACTTTGAGCCCAGGAATCACATTGATTTTTTTTTTTTTAATCTTTGTGAAATTTTTTCATTTTCTGAATTTATAACCAACAGGTCTATTTTGGTTTTGTTTTTTCAGTAGTGAGAAGGGGTCGTTCTTGAAATTTGGTATTTCTCAGCATGTGTTTGTGTTCTCTGTCAACAATTTTTCCTGGCACAGTAGATATTTTTTTGATGTACAGGATTATATTTTCTCTTATCTTAAGGAAAGTTTTTATTATACCTTTGAAAATAATCCATTTTAATTATGCCATTCTCCACTTCAGGGGGCAACAATTATTGATGTATTTAATCTCCAGTTTCTTGTTTCCATGTGTGTATAGCCTATTTTTTTTTCTTAAGATTTATTTATGCATACAGAACTGGGGTACAGGCCAGAGGTACAGAGGCGGTGAGAGGATTCACCAGAGAGAGTGGGGAGCAGAACAGGCCGAGTGAGGAAGTACACTGCTGAGGGGAGCAGCAGGTGGGCCAGGAGAGGTCTGCCATGCCATGTTGATCACCTCCGGGATGGGGGTCAAACTCATGCTAAAGTGGCTTCGGCTTCTTAGTGCCGTGCTTTAAACCTGCTGTGCCACCAGGGAGGGCCTACAGACTCTTTTGATATCATTTCTTTATTGTTTCCAGGTTTACTTTGTGCTGTTTTCCTAAGAATTCCCTCAATGGTACTGATTAGTACCATTAGTATTCATGTTGGTTCTATATGCTTTTTCTTCCTTTTATAAATTAACCCAGTAATATAGCTAGTTCTATTCAAGGTTTTTTTAAAGTTGACTTATAGATACCCAGTTTCAATTTGTATAGTCTGCTAAATTGCTACATTTCTAATCCCTACCACTCTCCATGCATTTAATACTCACCTTAAATTTGGATAGTTGACAACATTCACTCTTGGAACTGTCTTGTTTCCTATAGCACATATTCTTCTAAGATGTTCTTTTTTACCTCCAAGAATCAATATATTTGCCTTTTTTTCATACATTTTCAAATAACTGCTTGTTCATTTGTCCGGTATGTATTTCCTTCAAAATGTCTATAGCAACTATAGTTCTTCCCCACACCTCTTCTGTGCTATGATTATTTTAAACCAATTACAAATATTGCCATTTCACATGGTCCAGTGATTAACATGAAACCCAATTTGTGCCAATTAGTTTTGAGAAAAATGTTTCCTGAAGGTTTCAGCTCTAGAAAGCATCTCATCATTTTGGGAAACAAGTAGAGAATAACCTTCTCCTGTCTTCTAAAGACATGCGTTCCAAAGACAGGCACGTGTAAAGGCTGAAGTGACTGCAGCCATTTTGCTTCAATGAGGAATAGGGTATAGTTGGTGGTATCTGATACAAAGCTGCCCTTGATGACTGTGCTGAATACTAAAAACAAATCTACCCGGAAGCAGAGTCCAGCACAAGACTTTTAAATTAATGAGGCCACAAATTCTCTTCATTGTTTTTGTCAGTTAGAAGTAGGTTTTCTGCGATGATAACATGCTATCTCCAAACTGATGTAACAGTTGTTTGGAGAGATGAGGTTAAGTTGTCCTTTCAGATCTCCCCACCTTTTCGTTGGTCCTGTTAATACCCTGTCATCATTGGTTGAGTGATGATGGTTTGTGTACTATATATCACCTCCTACTGTCTATTTCTTTAACATCTTTTTATAGTATCTTTGCATAAACACCTTTACTGAACACTATTCACTGTGTTTAAACATGTGTACAGCCTTGAGATAACATTGTAATCTTCCCACTCAGCTGAAGTTAAACCAGAATGCTTTCATCTAACTCAAGACTGTGCTGAGTTGGGATGATTTCGGTGTTAGTAAACCTTATTCTATCTCTGTGCCATCTGTCCCAGCAGTCCTAGAGTATAACCCTCTGAGGAGCCTAACAGAAAACCTGGGATCGTCAATGAGCTCCTCCTTTTAGACTTATCCTAAGTGCTACTTTCTCCTCTCCTAGAGACCATGAGACTACCAACAATTTTACATTAGTTTTCTACATTTTTTTTAGTTTTTTACAATTTTTTTCTACCAAAAATTTTACATTAGTCTATTTTTCTAGTTTTTTACATTTTTTTCTAGTTTTTTACATTTTTGTTCAAGTTCTTAAATTCTAGCCCTTTGCAGTTAGATTATACCAGGCATCCCTAAATGAGAGAAATACTGAAGGTCAGGTTCACTCCCCTGTGCTTCTCTATACCCTGGAAACTTGGGCCCTCAATCCTGCCAGTGCTGACAGCCCTGAAACCCTGATTTTGTCTTTGAGATCCATGACTTGGCTGGCTCATTTGTCTTTTATCAAGAGCTCTTCCCAGGTTCTCAACTATACATCTACTGTGAAGAATCAGCTGATTTCCAGAAGAGAGAGGCAAAGAATCAGATGCTGCTCCCTGTCTCTACAAACATGGGCTCCCAAGTACTGATGATTTCTCTTGAATGGCTTTATGTTGCTCTTTAATGTATTTTGTTTCCTAGTTTTTCTAGAAAAACTGTAAGACAAAATCAATTAAGTAAAAAAGAAAAATTAGCATTTGTCATTGATGACAGCTACTTTTACAGCTGGAAATACAAATTTCAAGTCTGAACTTCTCAGAAGCCTCCAGCTTTTTGTCTCATTTATTTTTCCAGCCAACCTCCCACTATTCTTACATTCTAGTGACATATCTAAAATCATAGAACACATAATCCTGCAATTTTAATAGAGAAAAAAAATTATCTGCTGCAAGGGTCTCATTTTACATGAGAAATCTGATGCTTTCCACAAATTTAATGGCTTCTCTTAGACCACATAGCAGAGCTGGTGCTAGAATCCCCATATGATAGGGGGAGGGGAAGAGCAAAGCAAAGAGCTGAGCAGGAGAATCAGGAATTACAAACTCATGTTTATGCTTTATATCAAGAAGAAATATTTCAGTTCTTCTTCCTAGTGAATAAGATCTGTTGCTTTCTAACACATACTCTACTGACACCACACTTGTCTTCTAGCATAAGTATGATTTTTTTTCCAAGCTATTAATTATGACTCATTTCTGAGCCCAGAACCGGAAGTGATCATCACAGCAAAACCCAAGCAGCATCTTATATGAGGATAAGAAAGCTGGGAGAACATCTATAAAGCACCCTCTCACCTGTTTTATTCCTAAAAAAAAAAAACATACAGAAAGCCTGTATGTCTCATCATTAATAGTCAAACCTGTAGGGCCACAAGCAGAATATACACATGATGTATTGACTAAATGGGATACGTTGGAGAGTGATAGACAATACTATTAATAATTATGCCAGGGCAAGAGACATGAAGCAAAATTGGTCTGGGCATCCTCACTACCATATAATTTATTTCTTAATTACACACCAAAAAAATTCTTTAATTCTTCTCTTAAGGTTTCCAATTGCTTTTCTATGTGAAAGAAGTATTCAGTTGCAGAAAATGCATTATTTTAAATTAATAGACTTTATTTTCTGAAACAGTATTAGCCAAAAAATGAGCCAAAAATACAGTTCCCATACAGCTCTTATTCCTCCCAATTCATTTTCCTCAATTTTTAACATCTTGCATTAGTATGGTGCATTTTTTTAATTGATAAGCCAATATTAATACATTATCATTAACTGAAGTCCACAGTTTCAATTAGGAATCATTCTTTGTGTTTGTACATTCTGTGGAGTTTGACAAATATATAATGCCACATACCCACCATTACAGTAACATACAGATTAATTTCACTACACCAAAATCCCCTGTGTCCCATCATTCAATGCTCCCTTTCCCTTAGATCCTGGCAACCATTAATGTTTTTATTGTCTCCATAATATTGCCTCTTCCAGAATGTCCTATGACTGAAATCATACAGTATGTAGCCTTTTCAAATTGACTTCTTTCCAAATATTTGTTTTCAAAAATTTTAATTATTGGTACTGAGGTTTCATCATAATGTTGAAAGAAGAGAATACTTTAAATTAGCAGTAGGATTTAAAAATTCTCATGCAAGATTTTAGGGCAAGTAAACAGAGGATAAAGCCGAGTGCATAAAAGAAATCCTTGATAACATTTATAGGACAAAATAAAAAAAATTTAAAAAGTCACAAACTAGGAGATGTTGATAACCTTTATATTTCAAACACTTATCGTTATTCAGACTATGTAAAAGTATCTATGGATCAATGAGAAAATGACAAGTGAGAAAATGACAAGTAAGAAAATGACAAGTAATTTAATAGAAAAAATAGGCAAAGGTATAAGGAAACCCAGAAAAAAAATGATTTGATGAAGTAAACCAAAATTCTCAATTTCATTAATCAAGGGCTTTTGTTATTCATTTTTCCCAGTGCAGGTCACTATATAACATTTTGAAAATATAAATAAGTACAAATAATAAAGTGCAAATAACCTAAAATTGTACCTTGCAGTCATTCAGATGGAAGATGTGGACCAAATGCAAGTTGTAGTAGAAATTATATATATATAAAGAATCATTAAAAGAGTAAGACTTAACCACTATATTAGTTTACTTCTAACTCTTACATTTTTCTTCACACCTTCCTTTCTACTAGTTCATTCTGGCATCCTCCAGGGTAATGACCTAAAAAATAAACAGATGATCTCCAAGTGCTAGTATGATGATGCCCTGGAATATGAAGGGGGAAAAATACTGGATAGTTCTATTTTTGTACCTAATTTCTTAAAAGAAGTTTTAATTTTGTATAATAAGCAAATTTATTTTATAACTTTTCTTGATCTGTACATCAGATGCTCAAATATCATGTCAGATTGTCAAAGGAATCTCACAGAAAGAGTGATAGTTCTATAACATGAAACAAAGTTCATATTGTACCAACAGTTTTACTTGCAACTTACCCCAAGCATTACAGTACTTAAAAGTGGGTTTCCATATCATATAATTTTAACAAAATCAGTTCTCACCTCATGATGATTTTCAATGGAGGGGTTAAAATATTACTGCTACCCCTCCAAGAAAATTAGAATAATCCTAAAAATCTAAGCACGAGCATATTTCAAGCAATGGAAATAGAAACAATCTCAATTTCTAACATCTTCCATACTAATATGTATTCAGTATTATGGCATATAAACAAAGATCACCCAATAATACCTGATGAGAATTAAGAAGGTTTCAAAATCATAGACTTTTTGACACAAGTGTTTATATCTTCCCAAAGTACATATATTTGCCCCAAGGTTCTGGTTAATTATAGAAAATAGCATGAGAGACAATTTTTTTAATTGATGACATCATTTTCAATTTTTATGTATATTATATATATATATATATATACATTATATATGATGACAACACCCCTCACATTCATAAGTCATACACAAATAGACATATTTTGGGGATTTTGGAGTCAGAGGTTTATTCTGATTGGTATGATCAAAATTAAATTACACTTAAATAGTCCTCCTTATATTCTTCCAAACCATCTTCCATATTACAAAGAGGGTACATTATCAAATCAAAACAAAAAGAATTATCTATTGAGTGTCCATGTGCCAGACATGTGGTACTCAACAAACATTATTCCATAAATGACTGAATGGTGGAATGAATAAATGGGTTAGAGAGGAGTGTGAAAGATGAAGAGATGAATTTTGAAGCATTGTAATCGGAATATGTGTTCTAACAATAAACAAAAATGGGTCTCAATGACATGAGCTCAGCAAAAGTCAAATAAATGTTTATTTTTAATCCATTTTAAATCAAGGCATTATTGCAGTTAGAATTGTTGATTTTGAAGTGAGGATAGAAATCAATAAAACAGTCAATGAACATTTATTGGGAGTCTATCATATAGAAGTAGGCCCAAAGCACAAGAGGAAAAAAACTTTAAAATATAGATTTAAAAGAAAGCACTTTTCTTTCTACATAGCCCTATTCTCTAAATAAATAACTGAATGAAACATTAAGTGGGTGCATATGACAATAATACCACATTTCCTACTTACCACTTAATTCAGTGATATCTCCTATATTTTCCTGCCAATTTATTTATTATTCATTCAACAGAGGCTTAAGAAGAAAGAAAACAAACACTATCCTTTCTGCTACTGAGTTTAAAATCCTGTGATTTAGATAGCAGTCTTTAAAAATATTAAAATTAAAACCCAGTGTTATAGCTATCTTGACTACTGTGGGCATCTTCCTTAAGTAACATGAACCAAGTCAATGGAATTACATATATATTTTTTTAAGTTTTATTTATTTATGCATGCAGAACTGGAGTGCAGGCCAGAGGTTCAGGGGCAGTAAGAGGCTTCACCAGAGACAGAGTGGGGAGCAGAACAGGCAGATTGATGAAATACACTGCTGAGGCGAGCAGTGAGATTGTCAAGAGAGGTCTGCTGCGCCATATGGTCACCTCCCTGACCAAGGATGGAACTTGTGTTGCAGTGGCTATGGTTAGCTTTGTAGTGCTGTACTCTAAACCTATCACACCAGTAGGGAGGGCCCACATATTACTTCTTTTAATCTGGGGTTCATATTGCTCTTGACTCCAATACTGACTAAGCACACAGCCTGTGCCCCGACTGCTTTGACACCATAGAAAGAGCCATGAGCAGAATAAAATCTTATCCTATGGCTCCTAACTTCTGGTGAGGAAGACAGACAAAGCTTCTGTGGGGGTGTCTGGGACAGGACTGGGAAGTGAGCACTCTTCTATGCCTGCAAGTTTACAGTCTCCTTTGTTTGTGATAGCTCTTCTAACCACATTTATGTTTTTTCTATTTTCTGTCAATTAATGATGTAAAAATTAGCTAACAATTGTTAACTATTCCTAGTAAATATCTGATTTTTTTTAGATTTATGTGTTTATACATACAGAACTGTGGTACAGGTCAGAGGTGCACGGGCAGAGAAAGGATTCACCAGAGACAGAGTGGGGAACAGAATAGACCAACTGACAAAGTATGCTGCTGAAGGGAGCAGTGGGCGGTGAGGAGAGGTCTGCTGTGAGCCATGTGGATCACCACCAGTGCCGGGATCAAACTGGTGCTGATGTGGCTTTAGCTTCTTAGTGCTATGTTTTAACATGCTGCACCATCAAGGAAGGCCAGTAAATATCTTATTTTTAATAAAGACTCTTAGTGATGAAAACTATAAAAAGTAGAAATTTCAGGCAGTAATCTCTTAGTTCTACAGGTTATTTCAGCATATTTTGCTTTGTAGAGTTTCCCCCAGATATTTCTAAGCAAACAGCTGCTCCATGACAGAGTTTGGAATCCTTGGTCAAGGCTCCTGAGATTTGGCAGCTTCCCAAGGACTCATTAAAATATGGGTGACAGTACATAACCTGGTGCTCAATTTCTTAAGTTATAACCAGTAAGAAAAAATCACTCAGTATTCTGTGGCCAACACCATCTAAAAACATAGCACACAGTTTTGACTATTTATGGCCCTTTTATTTGACACTTTTAGGGTTGTATCAGATGTAGCAATTCACTGTATCTAATATAATTAGCAGAAAGAGAGAAAACTAGAAGACAGGATTGTTCCTATATCTGCCCTGGAAAGCCACGATATAGCTAAGTATATCTAATTTAGATCACAGTATACCTAACCGGACATGGACACAAGGGCCCTCCTCCAGCATGTAGAGGGCTGTGAACAGATCCTGTCACCTCCTAAGTTCTGGGCAAGAGTTAGCTGGGAGAAGAGAACACGTGAGCCACCAAGAGCACTTGAGTCACGCGGGCAGGACTTTGTATTTTTTTCACTGGTGTATCTCAGCAACATTGATCTGCACTGTTAGAGTCTAATAAATAATTGATAAATAAACGGATGACAAACGTAATGGGATTCGACATTTGGACACATTTATCTAATGTATGAAGTTGTAAACTGGTTGTGGTTCTGTCAGATGACAGTGAGGATGGCTGGAGGCTGGGGGTGAGGTTGCAGCTCCTGAAGAGAGAGGAAAAGAGCAGAAGGAAGCATAAAGACTAAAGGGAGCGTTGGATCTCTCTTGCTCCCAGTTCTCGGACTAACAAAATAAATACCTTGTGAGACTAGAAATTACAGAGAGCAGGAGAACGGAACAGAACTCTCAACCTGGTGAAACTTGGCCTTTCCTGCCAAGAGTCCAAAATAAGCACTGACCCTCCGGGGCTCCACCACTGCGCGATGAAAACCCAGCCCATCTTCAGCTGATTACACTAGGATGCTCCTAACCTTTCTGCTCTTTCGTGTGATAAGTTGTCTAGGACCCAAGAAGCACACACAAAAGGCAAAAGAATCAGCCTCCAGAGAGTTGGCTGACTTGAGTGTTGAGTGTCTGGGGAAGAGGGCTACCCACAGCAGCTGTCCTCCCTGGAAGGGAGTCCTTGCAAGGCTCTCCAAGCACACAGCAATACTCCATCCTTCTTAAGGCACAGTCTGCTTCTGGGTGTGGTTGGATCAGGAGAAAAGGAAGCATATGAGCGTCAACAGTCAAAATACAACCTAGAAAACAGTCTCTGAAGAGCAGAGACTACAATGCAAGCTTAATGGTCACCTATCAGAGATATAGCATAGCATTGGAGAAAATGTATCCTCCTATGAAAATAAAAAAAGGGAAATGAACCAATTTGTCAGTTTTCTGGGCAAAATTTATATGGAATCTGGTGATTATGACTTAGCTCTCTCATTTGTATTTGTATTCGGGAGAGAAAATACAGCTGAATTGGTTGCTGCAATTGCTAATCCTAAGAGCAAATATTGTTGCTGAGATGCTCACATTACATCATTCCCACAGTCCAGAATGGATTAGGCACATTTGTCTGGAAACAAGAACACTGTCAGCCTGGGATAGGATTCTGGCTCCAAGGCAGTCTGGACTCTACTGAGAGGAGGGGAATTACTGCAACCATATAATAGAAAGGTCAGACTCACTAAGAGGCCATTTTTAATCCTCTAGACCCCTGTTAAGTATTAGCATCTGCATTTTTTCAAAAAAAGAAACAGTTGTTCAAAAAGCTCACTTAGTTCTAGTTGAACTTACAAGCTATGAAAATAGTACAGTCACACAGCCACATGCCATAAATACCCCTCGTACCTAATTAAATGTGAAGGTAAAGCAAGAAAACACAGGTCAAAAAAAATAAACACACACAGAAAAATAAAACCACCCTATACCCATGAGAAGCATTATTATGTACAAACTTTTCCTTGATGGGAATAGACATTAAAATCTTGGCCATGTGCAAAATTGTTCTTAATTTAGGAAGTTGTTCAACCCTGTTTTTAGCCCCAGGATTCTATGCTTCTAAGTATGAAGAGGAAAATGAAATATAGTCATGCAAGAGGCTATTTCTTTAATTTTCTGGATTGTCATATTCATTCAGCATGAAATTTTTTACAGAAAGTCAATTTTGGAAAGTTCCAAACTTAATTAGATCTTGCAGTTTTGTGATCTTCATTATAATTATCAAATACTGAAGAGCTAATAAAGGATCAACCTCTGGGCTGCAGAATAACCTAATCTATTCATACCTCACTGGCATCCTGAATTAGAACTGGAAGCTGATGAGCTCCAGTGCACCAGTCAACCAACCGGTGTTGGCAAATTGCAATACACAACTGAACCTCGATCAGACCTAGATGAATACATGATATGTAAAATAACCCAATAAAGTTTATCAATATACATGGACAATTCAAATGAAGCATACACTGTTATAGCAAGTCTAATTAAGAGCATTTCTATGATTAAACTGAAGCCCATCTCCTGCAATCATGCAATTACTCATTTGAGTCTATTGTTGCTAGAACAATGAGCAGTGAGCACTTCCCTTATTCTTCCTGATACTCAAATGTAACCAGATAATAGATATCATCTTTTGATACGACAATGATGTTTCAATACTCAGACATTTTCTTTAATGTAGATTCTAAGATTTTGTCAGAGATAGAGTGGTGAATTCCATATCATATTTGTGTGTGTGTGTGTGTGTGAAGATAGCTGCAGGGCCTTCTTAGTGGCAAGGTTAAAGTGCAGCGATGTGAAACTTCTGCAGCCACTGAAGCAAGAGTTCGATCCCCAACCAGGGAGGTGACCCACATGGTGCAGCAGACCTCTCCTGCCCACATTGGGGCTCCCCTGAGCAGTCTAATTCAGTAGACCTGCCTATTCTGCTCTCCACTCTATCTCTGGTAAATCCTCTCACCCCTCACACCCTATACCCCAGTTCTTGGATTATATAAATAAATCTTTTTAAAAGATGACTGCAGATACTTTTCAGAAGAATTTCTGTAATTTTTCAGGCTAGTAATACATAAATAAATTCTAGTGCAATAAGGACTAAAAACCTCATTAATTCCTTCCTTAGCACTATGATTTAGTATCGCCTCTGTGATTATCTATCAGACTCTGTTTAAACAAAGTAAAAGGATTAACCCAAGAATCACATGAGGAAAAATTTAACTATGTATTTATAGCCATCAGTGGAAACTTAGCTTCTAATTTGGCTGTAACTTTAAAGATAAGACTACAGGAAAACCTACAATCATTTACAACCTTTATCTTTTTTTCCTTCAGAGGCATATACTTTATATTTGGAAAGACTATTTTTGGAACTTCCTTAAATAAGCTGTTGAGTCTGGTCCAATAGTGAACCAGTAAACTGAATTCTTTTTAATATTGGTCAAGTTAAGACCAAAAGAATATTTCACTCCTTTGAGGGATTACTGGGGGGAAGAGGTTAAAAATTCTTGGAGAAATGGTCATCACTTTTTATCTGAATAGAGAAAGTATTGTGTTCGAACAGTTCATTGATTCTCTGAAACAAGGATGGTTCATTTTGTGGTGCTTGTGATTATCTATTCGTTGAAAGCATTCCTTTCTGTTGGGGAGACTTGCTGGATAGTTGATTGCAGTAAATTATGACAGACAGGGCTTTGTTGGAAAGTTTTTCTGATGCAAGCAAGACATTGTTCAGGGATCTGGTAGCAAAGTATGCCTCAGACCAGGTAGGTGACTGTTCTCCCATCTCCACACAAAACCCAACTGTATCTACCGCCTGGTGAAGCAGCAGTATTGAAAGAGAGGAATAAAAAACTTATTTGGCTTAAATACTAGCAGACTCGTGAAAGTTGTATCATAAATGGAAAAAAATAAAGTTGCCTCAGCTAGTTTCGAAAGCTAGTTTCGAAAGATGGTTATGGTCAAGAATAGATTTAATAGAAGTAGCAGGCTATGGGAAAGCCTTTAAATCACAGCTAAGCAGTAGTAATGGCTTGAGAGAAAACATAAAGGACTAAGGTGGGAACTCACCTAAGTCAACAGGGGCAATGTTGTTGGTAGCAGGTACATCTACTTGGTTCTTAAAGTGATTATGAGTGTCAAAATTTAGTTATAGTGTTAACGGAAAGTTATAGTCTGATTTCGTCAATATTCCAAACCAGATTTTCTAGTCAGTCTTTATACATTTTTATTTGAGTAAATGCTAAAAAAAATCCAGTCTATTAGGCGAAAACATTTTTGTATCTATCATCAATTTCTCCCAAAGCATGACTTTCAAGATGTAATTTAAATTCTTCTCAGAGAAAGTGCCTTCCATTCATTTAAAGATGTTTTATACAGCTTATGGGTATAAACACTCCTCTTTAATAACAACTACCAGACCAACTGATAATAACTTCCTTCTGAGCTCCCTTTGACTCATTCATTTATTTATTCAGTGTATATTTATTGAGGATGACAAAGTGCTGGACACCCATTAGGCACTCACTTATGCTCCTGGATTGTTAGTTATCTTTGTTATGTGTCTGATTTTGTCCCCTATAACTAGGTTACAAGTCATTGTGAAAGAGGCAACAGTTTACATATCTTTGCTCACTGCCTATGTGCCCAATTTCTTGGACACATAAGTCATTCAACTTCTGTGCTGGGTTTGACTAAAATTTTAGTCTGTAAATAAAAAGAAAAAGCAACTGAGTTATCCTTTAATAAGAACCAGGAGACAATACTTACCATTGGTTGAGTGCCTCATGTGTCAAGGTATTTTCATAAGTAGTTTCAAAGCCTTATGGCAGACCATTTAAATAAATTTTTGGTAGTCCCTATGTGTCTATGAGGGAAGAGATGCTGTCAGAAAAAGACATTACCCTAGTTACTTTGCTGGTAAATTGCAGTACTGGCACTGTAATGTAAGGCTAGATGATTCTTAAAAACCAAGAGGATTCTCAACTAGGGAGAGATTCTGCCTCTGCAGTTGTCACCATGACAGTTTCCTTTATATACAAGTCAAGGGAAGTAAACCTTAGTATCACTCCAATGTGTCATGTTTGTCCAGCTCAGTTCTTTTGCCTCTTTATTTTACCTTAGCCAAGATTCCAGTAACAGTATATCCTTTTTAGAACATTTAAAGACACCAAATAATAAAATCACTCTAAGACTATAAAATAAAAATTTCTGAACAAAAGAAGAACATTTTAATTAAAAATATTTTTTAAAATCAGTGAAAATATTTTTATATTATTGTGGTATAAATTTATCCATGAATATGCATATATATCAAAATATCAGATCTAAGTTATAATGACTGGATTAGCTATAATTGTTTTGAAGCTTTGAAACAGAAGTGAGGTGCTAAATTGAATTTCAAAGTAGCTGCTGACCTTCATATATGACACCATGGCAATAAGAGGAAGATTAAAGTTAGTAAAAATTTTACCATCTCAAAATAATTATTCATTGCTTGATGATATTTGTAAATCCCATTTATAACTGCATTCCATTATTTTTAATATATTTCTTTATAAATAGGGTTTTTTCAAATGATTTTCTAACTGTTGCCAATACCTGCAACAAAGGCATTGAAGCTTGACCAAAATACTTTTGATGACTGCAAAGATCCAAGAGGAATAAGCTTGGGGAGAGGGAACTGATCTGAAATTTCAGTCACATCAACTAAGGAGATACAGAGAGCTAGGAATGTATTTGAATGGATTTTTCTATGCAGATATTTTGACTCATTGTAGAAAGCTAGGAAAATAAGTCATTTCAGGTCAATGATTCACAAATGGGGGGAAAAGATGATGTCACCTGGAGACTTTGGAAGATTTTGCCAGCCTGGTCTTAGTTCTCCAAGGATTTTGGTCTACCCACTTCCCTGCCAGTAGCTATCCATTAATATTTATTCATTGTCACAGTGACTCATTCTTAACCCTCTGGTATGTTAGAGATGAAAAATTAAAACTAATAATTACTAGTTTAATCCTTGGAGAAAGGTTTAGGGAGATGAGTGGTATGGAAAGTAGCATTCAGATTGCAGAAAACAATTCTGTCTTCTTTTCTTGAATCAGGTAAATATGCTTTGTTCATGCCCTGAGACAGCAGAATTGGCAAAGATAACAGAGAGGGTTCAGGCAAAAGTCAGTTCCCTGGTGTTGTGTCTTAGAAAACAGAAGGTTATAGAGGAAGCATTGAGGATATAGGTTTTTAACCACAGAATTGAGCTAGAATTAACTCCCAATTCACCAAATGTTGGAAATGAATCCTATAAAATAGTTCTAGACTTGGTAGTAGGATTTTCGGTATAGCTGATTTTTGACAATTGAGAAGGGCTAGGAGAGGTAGAAAATTAGAAACAAATGATCAAAGATCTAATTGTGAATCACAACTAAAAGAACACAAAATTTTATTGGAGGTAAAATATTGTAAAAATGTGTCAAAGGCAAGAACTCCTGCTGTCACTGCTTTTATGCAAAGCTTTTCTGGAGGTCCCATCCAATGCAAAACAAACAAACAAAATAGAAATAGAAATTATTATCAGGATCCATATTCTTTACAGACAATATGTTTTTCTGAATAGGAAATCAGGAAAAGTATAGAAGTAAATAATTAGAACTGAGGAGAGAATTCAGTAGGGATAGTAAGTGCAAATAAATACCAAATGGAATTCCTGAATACCAACAACAGGCAAAGTGAACAATGACAGTAAGAATTATTTTATCTGTTCTAATAGAAACAATGGCCACTAGATATCAAGGGGAAACAATTTTAACAACAACAAAAAAATGTGGGAAACATGCATGGAGAGAATTAGATACTTACATTAAAAAATGGCAAAGATAGATTAAATAAATGGAGGTATTTATGTATATTAATATAAGCATGCCAATGAGCCCCCAAATTGATCTCAAAGGTCAACCAAAACTTCCGAAAAGGAATCCCATAGTTCCTGAAGGGAAAAGTCAAAAATCACATGCAAAAGACTAAGACTACAGACAGTTGAAAACTCATTCTACCATATGTAAAGTCTAACCATAAAGTGACAGTAACTGGGCAATGTAGTTTAGGCAAAGATTAGGCAAATAAAGCAGACGCACAGAAAGAAATTGCCCCCGAATAAACTATACTGGTGAATACAAGTGCACAGGCATGTGTGTCTAAGCACTGCTGCCCCACCCACACCCCCCAACACACGCCATTCGTGTCTGTCCAGAACCTCAGATATTAAACTACAAAGGAGGTCACGCTAGATGAGGCTGGGCCCTCATACGACGATGGAGGGTGACCCTGGCGTGATGCAATGGAGGACAGCAAAGTAGCTGGTAACCACCAGGACTCAGAAGAATAGGACACATCCTTCCTTAGAGCCTTCAGAGAAAAGCTCTACCCTTTCTGTCAACACCCTAATGTAGGTTTTCTCACTTGGAACTGTGAAACAACACATTTTTGTTGTTTTAAGCCACACAACCACACAGTGTGGTAATTTGTTTTAACAGTTCTAGGAAACTAACGCACAACACATATACTGAAGATTTACACAGAGCTGCTGCATGGCACAACTTCAGAGGACACCATTTCTGTCCCATCTGTGTGCTCCAGGATGGAGCTTTCCCAGGGAATGGCAGTGAGAACAGATCCCCTGCAGCTGGGCAGGGCGGGAGGCACTCTATGTAGGAGAGGGGAGAACAAATCAGCGCACCAAAGGTTAGCTCTTCAATGATGTGTGCTGAAACTGAGGGCTAGTCATGTGAAAAAAAAGTTAGAAAATGATCTCACTCTACAAAAAATATGTATGTGTGTGTGTGTATAATCTAGACCGATTGATGACCTAAATAAGGAAAAATATTCACAAAGAATACATGAAAGATAGTGTTATATAACATTAGGATTGAAAATTATTTCTAAAACAAAAGATACCCCAAAACTCAAAGCACTGCTTTGATATGTTTGGCTGTACTGAGTATTTTCAGTATGACAAGCATCAAGCACAAAGGGAAAAGATAAGCAACAGAAGACATTTGCATTTTGTATTCCCTATGAAGACTGATATTCAGAATATTTAAAGAAATGCTGTAAATCAATAAGAAAACTTCAAATTTATTGTAAAGGAAAAAAAGTCACCAAAATATGTACACAGGTAAATCACATAGCAAGCCACCGTTTTTTTTTTTTGTTTTTTTGTTGTTTTTAAAGATTTATTTATTTATTTATACAGAACTGGGGTACAGGCCAGAGGCTCAGGGGCGGTGAGAGGCTTCACCAGAGACAGAGTGGGGAGCAGAACAGGCAGATTGACGAAGTACACTGCTGAGGGAAGCAGCGGGCGGGCCAGGAGAGGTCTGGCTCGCCATGTGGTCTCCTCCGGGGCAGGCGGCAGGCGGGAATCGAACTTATGCGGAAGTGGCTTCAGATTCTCAGTGCTGCGCTTTAACCCGCTGCGCCACCAGGGAGGGCCCGTTTTTATGAGATGTTAAAATTTATACTCATGGCCCTCCCTGGTGGCGCAGCGGGTTAAAGCACTGCACTAAGAAGCTAAAGCCACTTCCGCATGAGTTTGATCCCCGCCTGCCCCAGAGGTGACCACATGGCGTGGCAGACCTCTCCTGAACCGCCCACTGCTCCCCTCAGCAGTGTACTTTGTTGATCTGCCTGTTCTGCTCCCCACTCTGTCCCTGGTGAATCCTCTCACCCTCCGCATCTCTAGGCTGTACCCCAGTTCTGTATGAATAAATAAATAAATCTTAAAAAAAAAAATTTATATTCATAAAAAATTCATTTAAATGTTTGGCATTCTATGTGAAGATTAGGAACAATTAAGAACTGATAATCCTAATGATTTGCTAGCCTAGGACATATATCGAATTTTCATCCACTGCTGGTGTATTCGCATTAATATAACACTTTACAAAGGCATTTAGCAATATCTAATAAACTTAAAATGTGCATACCCTATAACAAAGCAAATCCTCTTTTAGAAATCCATCTTAGAAGAGTTTGACAAAAAGTCACCTAAAAGATATTCAGTGTATGCTGTTTGTAATAGGAAAATATTGTAAACAATCTATTTGACCAACATTAAATGGCTGGGTAAAAATGTGTATTTATATGATAAACGTTAATATATTGCACCCTTGCATAATTTTCTATATTAACTAGAACTACATTGATGTGGAAAATCTCTAAGAAAAATATTGATTTTTAAAAATAAGGGATATATACAAGATAGCATTACTGTATAAATTTTTAAAACTCCCAAAATTAGACAAATATGTAAAAATATATGTTGTTTTGGATAAGTATGTCCTGGTGATATAAAAATGGACTATATGGATACATGTACACTTCAGAATAATATTTAGTGTTTAGGGAAATAAGCCAGTGATGAGATGGGGTGCTTTAATTAAATTTATAACACTGTGGCTGTATTTCCAAATTTTAAAGGACATATGGCAATACATCAGTATTTATAAACTCTGATTTGGGGTAGTACATAGATATCTGATACATAGTTTCTAATCTCTGCAGTATGTGTGACATATTTATTGAACAGAATAGAGACAATAGGAAAGGAAAAGGATGAAAGAGAAGCTGGGGGCATGGGTGTGGCTTGGGGAAAAAGACCCTCTGGCTGATTGTGGCCTCAGAGTTGGTAGCAGAACTTAGCTACTGCCTCAGGTAGACTCAATTCTATCTTCTTTCAATTTGGTTAAGTTAATAATTCTAGGACTGTTTAACCATCTACCAGGTGGATAGATTAAAATTGAACTGAAAATGTCCTGTGAACACTGAGTAGAGGGAGGACTATAAAATGGCCAGCACAGGGCCCAATAGGCAGGCAGTGAGCTCTTCATGATCAAGACAGTACAGTCTTCATCCTCTTCCTTTAAGCAGTGAAAAACAATAAAGTCTGTGCAGAAAGTGTACCACCTTCACTCACTGCATGGAATTGAATTCTTCTTTCTGATACAGTCTTTTCATCTCAGTAAAAGTAATTTTGAGAAAAGATTAAATGCCTTTGGCATGAACAAAGATGCAGACTATAGAGAAAATGTAGGGCTTCAGTTTCCACCAAAGTATCCATTAAAATGGTAGTTGAGGAAGTTCCCATGGCTCTGTATTTAAGCTCAAGTCACTTACTTAAGGAGATCATGGCACAGGCCCTTTACCCTTGGTTGCTAATGACCTTACTTTGAAGTACTGAATGGAACACGCAGTAGGGTCAATTGCAGACTCAATGACAAGAATTAAAGTGCCAAGTTCCCTAATGAGATCTGAGCTTATTCCTTATGGTTCAAAGAACACTGTGGTTAATAGCTTACAACCTGCGGGGTCAATCCCCTTGCTGAAACAGAGTTAACTTAGGCATTCCCTGCGCTATATGAGATCCCTCTCTGTAGAGGAAGCTTGACCCTCCTTTTATCATGCCAGGAAATTCCTGGAATGAAGCCACTGTCTGATATTTATGGTTCTATAAGCTTTAGATTCTGAAAAGCTTCTAATTCTGGAAAATGGCCACTGCCAGACTTAATGCAAACATGGCAGAAAAAAGGAGAGGAAGGAGGAGAGAGGACAAAAGGAAAAGTTCATTAGGCTAAAATTGCTGCAAGTATAATATCAATCAAATAAATATATATGCATATTTAATGTATGTATTTCAAAGCCCAATCTATGTATTTCTACAAACAGAAGCTAAAATGGTAGAAATATTTATAAAACTTTAATTTCAAAGTTTAACTTTTGTCTATATGAAAAGAAAAATTATGCCATATATTATTTATCAAAATACTGGAATAAAATAAATCAAATTTACATAGGCTTCTTTCTGTTTCAGTATAAACTCACTGTAGGGGACTCCTTAAGCTGAAAAGAACTTGACAGTTTCTTTCATCCATTTCTTTCTTCTCTGCACCAAAATGGATCTTCAGATCAACCAAGACAATTGTTCACCTCATAGTTTTTTAAATGTGGTAAAAAGATGAGATTGGTCACGTTTTTTAACTTCTTTAGGCATACATATCTTTATGTCTAAAAAAACTCCATTTTGAAACCCATATCCTCCCTTTCTAAAGGATTTTTAAATGAAGCATAGAGAATCTCATAAGCTCTCTAATAACTGAATCAGAGGTAGTGGTTTCACACATCTTCCAAACATCCTGTCTCCAAGGAAACCTGTTTCTCTCTGACAGGCAGAGGTGCTGGAGAGAAGTGAGAAGATGGAAGCATGATCAAGTCGCATTCAAGGATGAGGTGGCCACTGCTTGATGGATCGATTCCGACAAGAATAAAACAATTCATAGAAATCAATGTCACTGACCGGCAGGTGCAACTCAGAATCGCTGCCACACTAGAGATGAGTCAGAAACGCTGTGGCGTTCCTCTCAGTAACACTAGCATCCAATACTCAGATTACAGCTTGCCTGTTAAACCTGAAGTCCACAGTAAAATGTTACCCAGGGCTCTTCCACAGGTTAGCCCAGTCTACAAAATCCAGACACCTTGGTGGAAATAAGTGATACCTTTGCCAGGAGTATCTGATGTTATTTTCAGGAGGACTTGAAAACATCCAACCTGCCTTCACAGGGATGCTCTGACCTGGGAAGTGACCCAAGACTGGATAGTATTGACTGGCTATTACTAGCCCAACCTGGGCCTGGCCAAACCTCATACATTCTGCACTTACTGAAGGTTAAAAGGTGACAGGCTGTAGTCCTGGCTCATTGGAGCCTAACAACTAATAAATATGTGCGTGTTGGCCCTTTTCTGCTTCAAGTCACTTTCCACTACTCTCCCTGTATCTCTTTCCTTACCTAATACCTTACTGAAGTGAAGAGCTTCCACAAGGCAGTGCATGAAGACAGAGCTCCCAGGCTAGAGAGCTAGGGCATTCTGGAGAGTACTGGCTTGCAGAGATGGATACTCACTCCCCTGAGCTCACGTGCCCTGAGGCCACACAATGCTGGGCAGTACGAATATATGCCAACACTTAGGCATCAATACATCCTAATAAAACTGTATGGTTATTATTTCCATTTCAAGGCTAAGGAAATTGATACCTAGAGAATGTAGCTTGCTCAAGGAAGTATGGTAAATAAGAAAGAGCACTGGGACTCCAACTTTCAGAGTATTACCTTAAAGTTCATACTCTTCCCACCATATTCTGCTACCAAGTTTCACAAGACTTTGCCATTAGTTAGCCATGGTCACTATTTAGCTATGGCAGAAGCCCCTAAGAACAGGAAGTCAGTGTAACTGGAAGAGCATCATGACATTCTCTTGGGAGAAACATCAGGTTCTGAAAGTGATTCTGGGGAGTTTGGATTCAAGTCTATCCTATCCCATTAATTCAAAAAATAACTATCTATTGCTTAAATTTATCAATGGAAACAAGAAAGACCAGATTCCCATGCACCATAATGGAAATTCTCTGATGTAGAAACCTAGAGATGTAGAAATTGACTGTCATTGAATGATAGCATACTTTGGGAATGCTAAAATATTAAACTAGCTTAAGTTATTACCGTTGAGTTTTGGAGTTTTGATGAGACAAGGGGGAGTTAATTTGCTCCTGTTGATTTTGTTTTTATCCCTTTCTCTTTCATTGGAGGAAATAAACAGACTGAGGCAACAAAGTAATACTTATTAAGAATCAGAGAACACCTTATTTCAAGTGAATAAGTCAATCTGTAATGTCAAGTCCCTAAATCTTTCATGAATTTGCCATCTAAATTTTATTGAATGTGTGACAATCACTGACACCAGTTGACTTTATATTCCTTGCATTCCCTGACCTTCTGTACCATCAAACAACATGTTCAATTCCACAGTTTCCTAAGCTCCTCTTCAGGTAGGAAAGACTGTGTGACCCGTTTCTAGACAACAATATAGAAGTGTTCAAGGAGAAAGGAGCTTTTCTAATAAGAAAATGTCATGCAGGCCTTCAGCTATAGAGAGGATGAGTCCCTGCCTGTTCTCTGGAACCCACCCCGCCATTTCTTATTATTCTCCAGCTGCCCCCAGCCAGTGATGGCATGGAGCCAGACTGCTAAGGTAGTCTGATCCTTGCAGACACTGGCATGGGTGGCTCTGGCCAAGAGCCCCACTCCCTTCCAGATACTTGCCAAACTGGATCACAACTACTGATGTCTCCATCCAACTTTCCTTCCTTCTTTTTCACTGAGTCAGCAAACTTGTATTGCTGTCTGAAAACTCCCCTGCCCCTGCCAGCTCATCCCCACTTTCTCTTGCAGGCATTTCATGTTGAATTCTGTCCTGGTGCCTGCTGCTCAAAGGACTCACACTAACATAGAAAATATGCAACGGTAAAAGAAAATCTCTAACATACATTGTTAAATGGGGAAAAATTAAAATTCACATCAGTAGATAAAATGTATTTGTGCTATGCTGAAATGAAGGGAAAAATAATATGAGTGCATATTTGTTTTTATATCAAACATACTGGTTATGAATGGAGTGAGTTATAGCAGACCCTGGAAAACAGAAGATGACAAAGATTTTTAAATTCCGATCTCTTTGAACAATTTATATTTTTCATTGAGTGAAGATGTTACATATATATATTTCCCCCAGAAATGATTCAATGTGTTAAGAAACTGATGCAGGTTTTCTGGGTTCTGGTTGCTTTGAAACATGTAGCAAGTTTAGAGTTGGAAAAGCTTTTTTCATCAGTTGCAAGAAGACATCAGTTACTCAACTCAGTTGCATGTTAGAGCCCCAAAGCAGCAACACTCCTTATGAAACTGAGAAAACTATTTAACACTCTTCTAACAGGATTCTGCCACCACTCACAGCACCACAGCCTCATCAACAGAGCCTCTGTTCAGGACCTGAAGCTGACATCTTCTAGATGCCTAAGTTTTAAAATGTAGCCCTTGGATGTAAAGTTGGCTAACATCTGACAATAAGTGGAAAATTATTATTTGATATTCATTTTAACTAATGTGGCTAATATCTATTATTAGAATAGATATGAGATATAGTTTTATGTGTGATTCTATTATAAAGCATTTTGCAAAGAGAAAATTGTTGAATACGTGGCAAGCATAGTATTTTATACCGTAGTCAGTTTGGTTGAAGACATTGGGGACAGGTACACGCGTGCGTGTACACACACACACACACACACACACACACTTGGAAAAAAAAACAAAACTAGTTCTCCTAATTCTATTTTATATAGACTTTTCCCTTTTCTTAAAGCCTCTTGAAAAATTTGCTTCTACAAGCATTAGTGAAATTCAAACATCCAAAACAACCCTCACTAAAAAGGGGATGATTGACAGTATCAAACTCCCAGACCTCAAGTTATACCATAAAGCCATAATCATTGAAGCAGTATGTTTTAAACAAAAATAGGCAGAGATAAATAGAGAGCCCAGAGATAACACCGGGGGGGGCGGGGGGGGGGGGGAAATGTAGCCCTACAAGTCCAATTCTAACCCACAAATTCAAAGGTGACTGACTTGACAGACTCAGACAGTCCCATAATGACTTAGGTTAATTTCCATTCAACAAGCCAGTTGATAAGAAGCAGTTCTCCTGGCAGGCCGCATCATTGACATCAGTGGCAGCTGGAAAATGGGCATTCTTACCTACCTCAAGCCACCTGCAAGGTTTTGATATATGTAAGCAAATTATTAAAAATAACACTTTACGGCCCTCCCTGGTGGCGCAGTGGGTTAAAGCACTGCACTGAGAAGCTAAAGCCACTCCGCATGAGTTCGATTCCCGCCTGCCCCGGAGATGACCACATGGTGTGGCAGACCTCTCCTGAGCCGCCCGCTGCTCCCCTCAGCAGTGTACTTCGTCGATCTGCCTGTTCTGCTCCCCTCTCTGTCTCTGGTGAAGCCTCTCACCGCCCCGAGCCTCTGGCCTGTACCCCAGTTCTATATGCATAAATAAATAAATCTTAAAAAAAAAAAAAAACACTTTACTAGTAGGCTTGATAACTTTTTTTGTATTCATAAACAGAATATATATTTCAGTGATAGACAGTTGGTGGAGGTGGAGGGAGTGTTTATGACCTTGTGTGCTATTTCACAGTAAGAATGACAAAAAAAAAAAAAAAAAAAAAATTATGTGGGCCTAATGGGAGGAGAGGGAAACTTATCTGACCAAACATAAATCTTTCAAAATTTTACAAACTTCTGAAATTCATCTAATATATTTGGGACAAGAGACTTCAGGTGGTTTTAAGAGAAATGGTGTGATATATTTAGACTATTCAATACCCTTTTTCCAAGTCTCCCAAATTATCTCTTATGTCCTCAAACAAAAATCCTATTACAGAGAAGATATGGTCTGATTTTTTAAAAAAAGTTAGCTGGTGTTCATTTCCCTAAGTCTGATAAGAACTTCAGAGATTTTGGAAATATTAACATAAAAGCTACTCCTTTGTGATTGCCTATGTTCTAGACCCTATGTTAGGACTTTACATATATTATCTCTAAATTTCATAACAGTTGTATGAGGTAGATTTTTTCTCCCTTTTTTGCAGGTGAATTGTGATGACTAGTGATGCAAATGAGGACCCACACCCAGCACAGTCTGGCCACCATGCCCACCATGGCCAGCCCAAAGGGAACCCACTATAATCACCTGCCTTGCACTGCAGAAGAGTCCACCAGCACCCACCACTAAGCA
The DNA here is from genome assembly GCF_000260355.1 of Condylura cristata. NCBI lineage: Eukaryota > Metazoa > Chordata > Mammalia > Eulipotyphla > Talpidae > Condylura > Condylura cristata. The sequence goes on along the minus strand of NW_004567114.1, from coordinate 54,165,923 downwards.
CAGACCCACAATCGCTAGTGTCCCTGCTATTTGTACTTTATTCTCTAGGCACAGTATTCACCCACCTTTGCTGAAGTTCCAATTATTACATTTCTGTCCACCCCAATTGGATTTGTGGTGGATTCAGGAAGCCAGACAGAAAAATGTGATTTCCTATGGCATCCGGGGTCCTATTTTACAGCCAGACTCAAAGCAGCACCCATGAGACTGTCTGAGAGGAGACCCCAGACTTGGGGAGATGCTGCCTGGGGGTACTGTTCAGATTCTGGCAGTCAGAAGTTACTCTGCAGGGAGACTTTTCCCACCAACCCCCAAAATAAACACACCCTGGACTAGGCCTTCAGCATGCTGTGGGAACAGCACCACCACCCAGCTCTAGCTGATATCCACTGGAGATGTTTTCCAAGGAAAACTGATTCATGTGCAGGTAATAAGAGCTCCAGACAGTTAAAAGCTTAGACATGAAATACCTTGAAATTCTCTGGTTGGGACACTGGTTCCCACTCTACGTTTCATTATTTAAAAATGTATTGTACTAAATGACCCATTTCTACATGGCAACAAAGAAGAAAGCATAATATAGCAGATGCTTTCAAAATAACAAGAAGAATTTTAACCATTTGTGCCTAATAGGAGGAAGAGAACATTTACCTGGACGAGCATAAATCTTTCAAAATTTTACAAACTGCTGAAAGTCTTTAAAATTTGGAATCATAAAAATATACTCTCCACACTATACTTTTTTTGCATCTTTGCCTTTCAGTAAATACATTGTTGAGATTTTGTTATGTGAATAAAAATAGATTATACCATTAAGATTGTCAGTTGTATGCAACAGAAATCTGCCTGATTGGAGCAGAACATGTGTAAAAGCAGAACTGTGCTTTCAGAATTGATGTTATTTGCAAGCGAGGCCTGGACATCTCACAACACGGAATTATTCTAAACCTCATTACCAAGTTGTTCTGCTAGTATAATATAGCCACCACCACTTACTTCCTCAGCTGACTTCGGAGATAGGCTGTTGGCTGCTGCCCCCAGCGCTTCTGCTGTCCCACAAGAAGAATGAGCTGCTGCCTCTGTCACCACCCTCATCAGAATAGACCCGTGTGGCCCCTTGTCGCTGAATCACAAGCTTTCAACTTAATGTCGCTGGCAGTTCATTTTGAGTGGAAAAGGCTGAGACCTGCGGCCACCCACCAGGAAGAGAAACTTGGAAAATCAGTCTCTGGCATGTTTTCTCTGTTGTAGTAAACGTGGGCCTGGCTTTGAAAGCTGTGGGTCCCCCACATGTAGTTAGAGGTTTGGATGTTGGCCAAAGACAAATCTTACAACCATCCAGTAAAGAGATGTCCCTTTTCATTTGAATTGGCATATGTTGTATAGCTCTCTCAGAATCAAGTCAATCGATCCTTAATTGTTGACTCGATTGTATTTCAATAGACATCCTCACACACACTTTTGCAGTGATTTCTATAAGGTAAATTCACAGCAGTAACATTTCAGTCAAACATTTCAGCGTTGAAGATCACCTGTTCCACTCACCCAGGCTGGTCAGGGCTGGGACACTTGTGCTCATGTTTGCCTATCTGACTCGTGAAAAGCAGAGCCCTGTTGCTCCAAATTGAACTCCTTTAGTCATAGACTGAGGGCAAATACCTTCTTTTCCACAAGATCACTTCCCCCCCCCCACCTACTTCCTACTTTGCTGTATTTTTTTTTTAAGATTTATTTATATATGCATACAGAGCTGGGGCACAGGCCAGAGGTAGAGGGGGAGTGAGAGCATTCACCAGAGACAGAACAGGGAGCAGGACAGACAGACAGACGAAGTACACAGCTGAGGGAAGCAGCGGGCGGGCCAGGAGAGGTCTGCCACGCCATGTGGATCACCTCCGGGATGGGCAGGGATTGAACTCATGCAGAAGTGGCCTTAGCTTCAGCTTCTTAGTGCTGTGCTCTAAGAAGGGCCCACTTTGCTGTATTTTTAATATGAGATTGCACTGTCTATTCCTAATGTGAAAAGCTGGCTCTACTGAGGTAATTTCTATCCTCAACCCTACTCCCTTATAGAAAAGTTGTTAAACTGCTAATTCAAAGCCCCCAAAAGTCCACCAATCCTTGTTGGTGAGCATCTCTTCCCACGTAATTATTGAGCTCTTCATTTACTGAGGCGATTATGTGCCCCACAGTGACAGCTATACTGCATGAAAGTGCCTCCCTCAGTTCGTCTTCCTCCACTTCCCTGAAGCGGGATATTGAGAAACCCAGGATCCTACCAGCTCCACAGCAATATCTCTACCTTAACGTTTGTCACCATGTGCTTTGGTATGAAAAAAAATATGTATGAAGCTGTAAATGGAATAAATAAGAGTAAATGGAAAGAGTCCACTTACCTTGCTTAAGGGGTAACACATGTGAAGACATCTAGGCGGGGAGGGAACAGGGCCCAGGCCAGCAGCATGCATAGCACTCAGTAACCTAGAAATGCAGAATCTGAGTCCATCCTAGACCCACGGAGTCAGAGGCTCAGCCTGAGAGAGGCACTGATAATCTGCTTGAAGGAAACTCCCAGGCAATTGCAGTGCAGGTTAAACTTTGAGGACTGGGTTGTGTAGAGAAAAACGGTCGTAGTAAAGCCACCGCAGGTCATCATACTTCTCTCCGGTAACCTCTCCCTTCCCAGGAGTCATGAGTTGTTTTGCAACCATCCTAGGCTGCTTGGTTCACTGGTCCGTTCCAGTGATTTGAAAGAGAATTTTGGAGCCCGTGGCTTCATTTGCTCAGGTTTTAACAGTAAGAAGGAGAATCAAGACCCAAGTAGACAGCGACTTGACCCCATCTGGAAGGTGACGCTGCCCTTTTATCCCTCCCTCCTAGGCATAGGCGTGCTCACTTGCACATGCGCACACGCCCACGCTCAGCTGTCCACAATCAGGCACATGTGGGGGCACCCACGTGCCCTCTGCTTTCATACGGTCAAGGCCGCAAGTGATAGGCACAGAAGCCAATGTTGTAAAATGCCTGATGAACTTCATTTACTCTACAATTGTCATAGCAACTCCCTGGTTCAAAATCTACTTTCACCCAAGTTCTTTAAAGTTTTTCTGTGGTTTTAACTCTGGCCTATTTAAGAAAGCAGTGCTCCCGGCGTGCATATTCCTACATCCACATCACTATGTGTCCATCAGCAAAACCACCTGTGGAGCTTAGCTGTCCAAGGGAAGTGAAAGATTTGCCTCCATTAAGTTTGCTCACTGTGTTGCAACTATATTTTTGGACTTCCCTTATCACAGCATGACGTCCATTTGCACACCGCGTTTTTCCAGTGACTGAAAAGTGATCGCGGCAGCTTGGCAGCCTGCGCTGCGGTATAGTCCTTTATTTCTCACAGCACTCCATCCTGGACGTTCCCATTGAGCACAAAGCCTTTGAAGTCCATGGTGCATATAATTCAGCTGACAGTGGATTGTATTGGAGTCCATCTAAATAAAGCCCAAGACTGAGCAGGCATCAAAATATCTCCCCCATAATTGGCAAGTGCTATTATTCTACTGAGCTATTAAAAAAAAAAAAAAAAGCCATTTTCTTGGCCACATATTTTATCGACTTTAACTGTAATAATGAATTTCACTTTACTTTTGAAGGTGCTTTGTTTTTTATGTCTCACAATCTTCATCTCTAACAAGCTCCCAAACTTTGCCTCCATGTATATTTACCATATTGCCCACTAAGAAAACAGAGGAATATTTAAAAGAATTTCTCAGGCTCCTTGACCTAGGAGGATCACTTTGGTTTCCCTTGAGCTTTTCAATCTAATTTGTGTAAATCCTTTTTAAATTGGGGTTCATTTACTTAATGTTCGATGTCTGCAATGACTTCATAAAAGCTAATTTCAGAAGACAGGGTGGTTTCAGGAGTTTCTTCTCTGAGTGGACCTATAAAAGAGAGAGGATGGGAGGCAAATTTGTAAATACAGAGACTAAGGATACAGATTTGTTGTGGCCCTAATGTGGCAAAGACTGGAAATCTTTCTATAATGTCCCTTAGCCTTTTACTTCTTCCCGCTTGGACCCTAATTTAGGATTTGGAACATTCTTCCTATGTTACTATGTTTAACTTTACGTTGCAATATAAGTAAACCCAGCCTAAGCAACACCTGGGGTAACTTAATAATAAAGCAGGACACAGAGGAGGCTAACAGTTGGCACTAGGGCATAAAAACACAGAATATAAAATGTAATAGCAATTGCAAAATGTAATACAATTGCATGAAAATGCAATTAAATCAGGTTGGATAAATAGCTTCCAGGATATAATAGCAAGAAGAGAGAGTTCATTTCAATGAAGTGAAAATGGCAAAAAACTGAATAAATAATTTAAAGCTGGAAATGAAAAAAGTTCCGTGTGGAGTTTAGAAGACAATTGAGCTCATCTGACCTTGTGCAAGTCAGTTAACCTCCTGGGGCTTCACTTTCCTTATTAGGAGAAGGAGGAGACAGGAGGGAGGGTTAGACTGTGTGATCTCAAAGGTCTATTCAAATTCTAAATTCCCCTCCTGGGCACGGGAAGGAATGGAAATGTAGGACATCAACACAACAACATTAGTGGCTCTGGAAAAAAATGTACTTACACAAACTGTGAATTTGGGTTTATATGAAGCATTGATTTTATCTGTGGGATCCTTTGTTATTCTTTATAAAAATAGAAGATAACCCAAGCCTGCAATGGTTGAATTTCCCTGTTTCCACCTTTTTCTGGCTATGGTTTTTCCTTCTCTGGGGTTACAAAAACAGTCTGCATACAGATAAAGCAGCCCATGTGGATAATGTTACACTGCAGTTTCAGGCTCAATCTCTCTTCACTTTCTGCCCATCTGCTGATTTTCATTCACCTGATTCTCCAGGGTAGCGAAGTAGGTTGGGTGCTAATCAGGATATAAAGGGGAAGTATGTGTTAATGCAAGTGGGATGAATCACAGATCATGGATCAAGCAAGCAGGAGCTAGTGCAATTTAATTCATTTAGCCATGAGGACATGATGGAGGGAAGCAGTGTCCTCTTGCAACATGTTGGTACCAGTCAGTCACAGTGACCCTGGAAGAAACAATGGGATTTACCATGGTATTCTTAACCTATGGGTTTGCATTTTAATGGAAACAAAGACATAAACACACTATGTATTTCATTGTCAGTTGAAGAAGTATTTTCCAGCATTCTCTAATCCAAACAAGATAATCAGAAAACATGATATTTAAAAACAGTTTTTGTAAATGAAAGGTTTTTGGCTATGCCCAGTGGTTTTGCATGCAAAGTCCTGACTGGAACACATAGCTTGCCAGTTACACTATCATTGTAATTGTTGATGATGTCTAATGGGGTTAATAAGTTCTCCTTTGTAGGAGAAAGATGGGGTGTGCTTGTGATACTAATCACAACAACACTTTTGAGAAGAGATTTGATGATGAACACAAGAATTTGATTTTGAATCCAAGTGTGTTCTAAGATATTTAATTTAGGCAAGATACCTCTATGATTATATCCTCAAATATAAAGGTGGTAATAATAATAACATATCTCATATTGAGCTTCTAGTGGTATATGTTATTAACAATAAAATATCTCATATTGAGTAGGTCAGGAAACAGTGTCTGGAACATACAGCAAATAATATGCATATGTAATTACAAAGGGCTTTAGGAAGAGTCAATAATCGCAATAAGAATAGCCCCACCACTTAATTTTGAGACTCAAACAGTCCTGAATTGAGTGCAAAAATCACAATCACAGAACATCTGCACTATGAGCTATAGTTGGTGTTTTGTTTGTGAGAGCAGGACTGGAGACATAAAGTACAACCCCAAAGGGGAACTTGAGCTGTCCTAGTATGCAATTCCATACACAGGTTACCAAAGATAATAGTAATTAATCTTAAAAATACACGGAAGAAATATTGTTTGGGAACCCATCTAGCTTGAGAAAATCAGAGCTTATACAGATCTGAATCATCGTTCAGAAAAGTATACCATCTAGAAGTATTTTCTCATAACTCAGCTCCTCTACTCCAGCCACTCTATTTCTCATTATCACTCAAAAATCCTTAGTATCTCTTGTCTTCAATCTTTCCCCCCAAAGAGTCTGACTAGTTTGGTTAGGTTATGTTTTTATTTGGATGCTTTGTTTTTGTAGGAGGTAGTACATCCACTGGGCAGAATGACAAATTCAACACGTCCAGAGTTTTCATCTTCAGCCTATTCATAGCTTCACACTCAGACACAATCCCTGATCTAATCATGAGTGTTCCACCTAAGAGTCTTGCAGTAGTAAGCATGACCTAAGTAAGCATGACCTACCCCCCAAGGAATGGCTCCTTGGTTGTATTGCTCAAAAGCCAGTGGGTATGGCAGACACTTGTTAAAAAAAAAGAAAAGAAAAGTCTTGTATTTCTTTTGGTTTGAGACCCATAAAATTTTTTGAAAATTTTGGCTCAGATTATATATACCACACTTTATTAACCATGAAATGCTAAAAGGCAGATGTAACTGGCCTATAGATTATCTTTAAGGCCCCACTATTTTTTTTTTTTTTTCTAAAAAACTACAACTAACTGAACGAGGTGTCTTGGCAATAAAACAGTAACACAATTCTCAATAACAGCAGCAGGGACATTTTGATACAGATGAGTTACAAAGGATTTTACAAAATATGTAAACCATAATCAACTGAGTTACTAAACCAAAAATAATTTACTCCTGAGTTAAAAATGAGTTATTATGACAGAGGCTCTTCTTTCATAATAAAGACAAAGAAAACTACCTCTTAAAGAAGTTGAAACTTTTAAGTATATAAAAAGGAAAACAAACAAAAAAAGGTGCAGGCTGATGTCAATTCCAAGTCCCATGTAGGGCTTTTCCTTTCAGAGGTTTTGGACTTATCTCAGGACTAGTTTCAAAATAAGCATAGCACATGCTGTTTGTCTCACTAAGAAAGCTAGGAACATACACACATTAAGATATTGACCACCGAGCCCTCCCTGGTGGTGCAGCAGGTTAAAGCGCAGCACCATGAAGCTATCCACAGCCCCTGCAGCATGAGTTTGATCCTTGGCAAGGGAGGGGGGACCCTCATGGCACAGCAGACCTCTCTTGTCTCACCTGCCTGCTCCCCTCAGCAGTGCACTTCAGTGTTCTTCTCCCCAATCTGTCTCTGCTGAATCCTCCCACTGCTCTGCACCCCAGTTCTTGTATGCATAAATAAATCTTACTTAAAAATGATGTTGATAATTATTACACTATGATAAATAAGTGCCTATATGAATGATAGTGTTGATGAATTCATGAGCACAGAAGTTCTCAATTTTGATTTTACCGTAAGATAACCTGAGATTTTAAAACATGGGGATGCCAACAGGGTTATCTGATTTAACTGGTGTGAGATGGTTTCAGGCACTGGTATTTTCATCAAAGTTCCCCAGGAATCCTAATATGCAACCAGTCCGCAGTGAACCAGAGCTGACTAGTGTGAGCCAGAACAGTCTGAAGCCTTTAGGAAAAGGTAAGTTTTAGAAAAGACATTTCTGGGATTCTTTAACCGTAGAAAAAGGCAAAGATTATTTTAAGACAAGGAATGTCTGAGCAAAGTGACAAATTTGTTTGTGTTGTATTGTGCTATGTGATAATTTTGTGACTTTATGAGGCAGCAATTGTGGAGTGGGAATATGGAAAGGAATAAGCAGTGAACTTGGACTTTACCAAGCAAACACAGGCGAAAGAGCCAACCCAACCAACAGAACTCAAAAACCTGTTAAGTAGAGTGACAAAAAAAAAAACTAGGATATCATCAAGTCACCATTGTTTTGAAAGTTACGAAATACTTTTCATTCTGAGAGATTTTCCTATTCCACTCAAAGTAAAAAAAAAGGGGGGGGGAGCAATTTAATATTTGTCTGTATACCTAGTATATCTCGTTAATACTCAGCCACAGTATCACCCTTGGCTGTAGGCTCTATTCTCATAACAATCTATAAAGTCTTTAATATTGAGGAGTCAGAAAATGAAAAATAAATTATAGTTATTTCCTATCTTTCAGGTTCATCTAAAATGAGTAATATCTGCACTATACATCATGTACAAGGACATATTCTTTCTTGTAACTTTCCGTGTCCCATGTAATTGAACTTCTATTTGGGTGGCTTTTGGTCTATCAGAACACAGCAATCTTATCTTTATGAAACCTTGAAATTGTATGATATAGAGGGAAGTAGTGATGGATTTAAATCAAGTTCACTCATCAAATAACTGTCTGCGCTCTGAGCAAGTCAGTTAACCTTTTAAGACTTCAATTTCCTCATCTGTGGAATCAGGAAAGTGACCTGGATGGTGTCTAACATTCTTTCTAACTCGAAAATTCTATGATCCACTTGCTCTCCTAAATTCTCTCTCACCAAATGGTTAATGGTTTTGCAAATAAATTGTCTTTGATGTATTTACTTCTTATAACATTTTTATTTTGTTATATCATGAAGGATTTCTGTTTCTTTTATATTTATCATGTATAAGAGAAAATGTTATGCAAATTTACTCCCTGAACAGGGTAAGGGAGACTAAAAAATGTACCAAATAAATAGCCAACTGGGCTGCCACTGTCATCTCATCAGTATCTCTCTTTCTGGTATTGTCAGATGCTAAAAGTAGATGTCCCAGAAATGCCATTCCCTCTAATTTTCCATTAAGGATTTCCCTTAATTCTTGCCAAGAATTTTCAGGATATTATGAAAATTAAAGTATTGCTTCCATTCAAATAGAAGGATATTTTTAATGATAGAAAGCTACCCTTTATTAATAACTACACATCTAAAATTAAATATTCAGATTTATTAAGTTTAATTTTTAAGATTAATATTTGTTAAGATAATCGAGTAAGACTTTTTAAAATAAATTTATTTGTATATATTTTACATCATTGTTCATTTTTTAAACAATGTTTACTTCCCCCTCTCAGGTGTAGTCCCCTTAGAAGTTCTTTCCCGAATTCACCTGTGCACCATCACCACCATCACTACCATCACCTGAGCTCCTCCCTCCCTCCTTTCAACCCCTCTCTCTACCGCTGCCATGCAGGATGTCTCTGGCTTATAATTCTGTTTTTGTTGTGTTTTGTGTTGTTATTAATTTTCTACTAATGTCTATTTGGTTCCCCTATATTCTGAATGTTCTCATTTATAGGAGAAGCATCTTTTGATAATGCTCGTCTGGATTGCTAATACAAGGAATAAAATGCAGAGACTTGATCTGACAGCAATGAGTAAAGGGCTCATTCAGAAACATGTACCATGATTATATTATGGAGAAGTTGTAGCAGTCCCACTGTATAACCATTGACAGTGTAACAGTGTGGACTGTCTCCATGCTGAGTCAATAAGCTCCATTGTCAAACACAAAAGCTTATTTCTTGCTCAAGCTACATAGGCTCTGCATATCATTATCATTTGGACACCCAAACTACAGTGCAGAAAGCAGAGATAACCCTGGAGTTCTTGCACCAGCAAATAAAAGCTCAGTCCCAAAGTCCTATTGTGTGTTTAGAAAGCTGGGAACAATGAGAGCAGCACCAATGACTATTCTTGAATGTTACCTTAAACATAACATTTAGATTATCTCTCAGATTACTCTCTTGGAAGTATCTAAAAATTTAAGTCATGGGAAAGAGTCACTATTGAAGGAGGAATCTAGGAAATAGTTATAGGCAACCAAGTAGGAACAGGGTGCCCAGAGCCTCTAAGTCCACCCTATAAGCCTGATTGAGAAACCACTTGTTTGGAAGCAGAGGGCACCCTTCCTGCTGCCTCCTTCTCTCACCAGCCCAAGTGCCCTAGATCCACCAATTAGTCCAGTAGGAAACTTCAGAACACCAACACAATAACACAATGCCAAAGCAGTGACCCAGGCTAATTTTAGGAAATAATCTCAGCTAACTTGGGCAAACTTAGCAGGCCTAGGAGAACCCCACAAACTCAGCAACCTAGGAGAACCCCTGGACCTGACCAATCATCAAGAGATACAATGCAGTGACATTCATCAGTCAACCCTTCCCACCCCCCACCCCTCCACCCCCGTCCTTGACCACTCTCTCATATAAGCTGTTTCTTGCCTCACCAATAGGCTACATACTCAAGACCCCTCTTCATTTAGAGAGATTTCCTGTCCTTTCCCTTGTCTGTCAGCTGGTTACCCATTTGGGACCCCTCTCTGCTCAGATAACTTTCCTATTCTTCCCACCTAACAATAAATCTCTTGTTTTTCTCTATCTTTGGTCTAGATGTTGAATTCTTTCCTCACTGAAGATGAGAACTGAGAAAGAGCCTGGCTGGGATCCTCAGACTCCAGGCCTATTCCCAAAAACCCTGATTCATTATCCTTACTCATAGAAGTATTTCTATATATTAAGTGAATGGATGTTTAGGAGACCAAGGTCTTTGCCTGTATCCCTTGAAGAATCATTTGTGTTTATCATTATGCCATCATGGCGGGAAATCGAAGCCCTCCTTCACACCAGCAATCCAGATAACCCAAATAAAACAGATACAGACCAGACAGTGATGGATTAGTCTCAATCAACATTACAAATAAAAAATAGTCACAGGCCTCCCTGGTGGCACAGGGGTTAAAGACAGCACTATATCAAGCGACTGCCATCCACTTCAGCACTAGTTCCAGCCCCAGCCAGGAGCTGACCCACAAGGCACAGGAGACCTTTCCTGTCCAACCACTGACCCCTCTTCAGTGTATTTCAGTAGATCCATGGGTTTTGCTCCCCACTCTGTCTCTGGTGAATCCTCTCACACAGCCCCCTCATACTCCCACAGCTCTGGTCTCTACTCCAGCTCTTGTCTGCATAAATAAATAAAAATAAATCTTAAAAAAAAAAACAAAAAACAACACAGCCATTAAGCCATGCTGCAAATGTATTATCTTAGTACTTCTGTGTACAATGAACAGCACATTTGAATCATCTTACTTTTGAATAAATCCATGCAAAAAATCATTAGGGAAAAAAGATACTATCTTAGCAGGCCTCTTTACTTTGGCATGCCACACTTTCTATGAGTCAGAGTTTATATTTTGTAAAATGGAAACAAAACTACACATTCTAAGCACATTTCTCAAATATGAAACTATAGCAGTGCTTATATTCTCTACTCAATTTATGAGTGCCCAGGTATTTGTTCTTTCATTCAGTGTCCAAAGATAAAAATTGAAGAGAAACTACCCATCAGAGATATTCATGTGATTCCTGTGGACATTCATACCAATTATGTGAAAATTTTGAAATTTATATGTAAAAGGAGTAGCAGCCATATTATAAGTAAGCACAAAGAGTAAGGAAAGAAAAAGAGTCCATGCACTTGGAGTGGTCAGAAAAAGAGTCTTTTTGGGGCGCTCCCGGGCGAGCTTCACTGATCCCAAAGTTCAGGCCCAGAGAAGTCAGGCCCAGACCAGAGTCTGGGGGAGTTTTGAGGCTTTCTGGAATTTGGTCAGGTATTCAGGAGATAGGGGCTGGGTGCAGCTGGGCAGAGATGGGAGACAGCTGTTGGTTGTTTTAGATTCTTATCACTGTGGCTCTCCCACTGTCTCCAGTGTCTGTGGAAGATTAGCGCAAGGGCAGGCCTCAACACCCCCTTCCTTCCCTGGGTTCCCAGGAACCCATGTGCCTTTTGGGTCACCTTTCAATGTGGCAATCTCAATTTATATAAACTAATTCCCTTTATCAATTAATTTTAGATTAATTGCCCCTCATATTTTTTTTTCTTTATTTTGTGTGGTCTTAGTGTGAACTAAAGTGTAAACTTCTTTACATAAGCAAGTGGCCTTATTGGGTCCTTGATCCTTGGCTCCAGGGCTTTCTCTTCCAAACTCCCTGTGTGATCTTTGGCCTGTTCTTTCTGTCCAAAAATGGAAAATCTTTTTTCTTTACATTCTAGTATATCACGTGGGATTCCAAAAGTAATACAGGTGTTACAGGGCACCCCAACGTGAATTGGGTTGCCTGTCTGTGGGTCTTTATCCGTGCGCTTACGATTCAATCATATTATGGACACAATGAAAAGGTTAAATAATGTATTTATTTATAAGGAGAAAGGTAAAGGAATAACCCAGGGAAAGAGGGAGAGAAACACAGGTTAACTAGGATGTCCTACCAGTTCTGCTGACTTGGACTCCACCGGCACGCTGAAAACCGATTGAGCGCCAAAGCGATCAGCTGCGAACCACCAGGCCAAGAGCCCCCCAGAGCCCACATGTCCGGTTTTATCCCAACCTGGCTGCTCAGCTCCGCTCTCATGTCCCTGCATGCTTCTTCTTGGTACTGATGGGATTTGGAGTTCCAGCATCTGGAGTAGGGGCGGAGTCCATGAAACCTGTACCTGTTACATAGGGAGGAATGGTTCCTGACAAAGAGTGCTCAGCTCTAAACTCTTTAGTTTATCATGCAGTCAGAGACAGACCCTTTTGAAGAGCTTACGAGTTTATGTACATTTTTTGATTCAGAGAAACCCGGGCATCATGGTATTTAAAGAAGGAACCTCTATTCCCTTCTAGAACTTACTTCTTTTCTCCTCTCCAGACCCTCTTGCCTTTGTTCACTGTCCCCCTTTTTTGTTTTGTAAAAATACTTGACTATAAATGATACAAGCATATAATATATGCAATGTAAATATGTAATTAAGCAAAATAATGATATAAATATTCATGAACAAAACACCATAATTAAAACTAAAGCATTCTCAGCCTATTACTATGTGTCTCCTTCTCTTACAGTCATACTTTCTGCTACTCACCACTATCGTGTATTTTGTGTTGATTGCTTTAGCTACATAAATATCTCTAAATCAGTAGTTTCCAAATTTACATTATGACCATGAAATCAAATTAATTGGCACTATTGGAATTTGGTTTTAATGATATAGAATAGTATGGAATGGAAGACACCAAACACCAAAGCTCACTGGCCTTGGTGAGAATAATGTGGCAAGAAAAATTGTTTCACCCTTTGTACATGTGCAATATAGTGTGTGTGTGTAATTATTTTTCTTTATTTATTGTCAGTAGTTTTTAAAGACACCCTAAACTATATGTCATTAATTCTGTTGAACTTCATAAAAACTGTACAATGCTGTATCTGTGAGTGATGATCTTGATTGTTTTGATCTTCATCTATTTTGATTTATTTTCACTGCTTAATAATATTCTACTACAGGAATATTATTCAGTTTGTTTTTATATTTGTCGATCAATTTTCATTTGAGTTGTTTCTAATATTTTATTATAACAAAAAATGTATTATAAGTATTCATAAAGTCTCCTGATGCATATGTGTACGTTACTGGCAATGTACTTGTTTCATTATATCTGGACTATCTGTAGAACATACCTGGAAATGAAATTGTTATGTAACAGGGTGGTCCCTAGGAAAAAGGGAAGTTCCAGGTTCCCTACCCCACCCAAGAGGGTGGAGCTGAGCAGAGAAAAAGGAGAGAAGAGAAGGAATCAGAGAAGAGAAGGAAGCTGGATGGAGAGCCAGGAGACCTGAGGAAGCCACATGGAGCAGCAAGCCTGTGATGAAGAAACCGGGCTTGTTTCCTGACCCTGGACTGGCTAAGGCAGATGTGGGTGAGATACCTGTAGGGAGGTGACTATGGCAGTGTTTATATTGATTTTGATTTTGCTCTTTTCCTCCCAGGCTTGTCTGGCCATTTCTGACCCTTTTCCATTGGTCCCGGCCAGAAGGTGCTTTAGGCTTGTGACTGGCTTTCAGGCCTTGGTTTGGACCCATCCCTTTTGGGTTGACTTTTGCCCATGAGGGGATGGGTCACTTCAGGTGTTTGATTTAGAAGTTATATTCTTTGTGCTCCGTATTGTATATTTACTGTATTAAAGTCCCTTTTCATTAAAGTTTTATATGTTTTGTCTTGTGGCGGATGGCAGAACCCACTTAGAGCAGGCAGGTTTTGGGGCTTTAGGGGTGCCCCTCTCCCCCTTTCCTCTTAACAGAATTGGGGTGCCCTATAACAGATTGACCTTAAGGTTATATTTAAGTTGCTATGTATGATAATAGCAAAATACCTTCTGGAATAGTTTCTTCCTTGGTGTATCTTCTCTCCTTTTTTACCTTCATGTTCTAGTATTCACAGCACTGCCCTTGTATTTGGAAACTGCATCCAAAATGTTCTTTCCTAAAGCCTTATCCTTTGCATATGAAAGGCATTTTCCTATCAGGGCTGGAAAGTGCTCTCTTTGAGATAAGTTCATTTGTATTCTGATGAAGGCCTCAATTGCTTTGAACCCTTATGTCTTTTCCTTATCCTCTCCCAAAGGTTATCATTCAACTACCTGCCATTAAGTGAAGCCCTGCTCCTAAATTCAATGTGATTTCCCCAATATTTGTCAAGAATTATGAAAGGCCTGAGATTTTACTTTTGCATCAGTAACACCAAAAAAGAGAAATAGGAATGATGGAGCAGCTATAGAATGCAGGAATCACCTAAGGGTAGGAACTCCACCTCTTTATTGACAGAGAAGCATGGGTCAAACTGAAGGTTGGATTAGGGGCTTTAGGGAGGACGAGTATACACCTAACTCCACCCTGACTTTAATCTTATCAACTGGGCAGTCCACTGATTATTCCCCAGTATTGCTGCAGGGCCATCAAGTGTCCTGCCTTGTAGCTTCAGCCACGTTTTATCTAATTTCTTTTTTTCTACTTAAAAAAAGGTTTATGTTTACTTATTTATGCATGCAAGTTCTGAGGTATAGGCCAGAGGTGTGTGGGAATGGAAGTGAGAAGATTTACCAGAGACAGAAGGTGGAGCAGAACAGGCAGATCTACTGAAATACACTGCTGAGGGGAGTAGCAGGTGACAAAGGAGAAGTCTGCTGAAGCATATGTGAATTAGTTCTCTGGCCAGGAACCCAACTTAGGTGGCAATAGTGATAGTGCTGACACTTAATCCTTAGGCCACCAGGGAAGCCCTTTTCTCACCTCAAGATACTCTTAAGATACTCTGCCATAGTTTCAAGCATACTAGTGGAAGACAAAATTTCTGAGTCAGAAACAAAGGTCTTTGTTACTCATGGCAATAGCAGTATCCAGAGCAGGAGCATTTTATTCACTATTTTCTAAGCCTTAATTCCTAAAAAGTAGCATGAAGAAGCCTGGGTAACCCGTGCACAAGTAGTAGATTGCATCACTAAGATCAGTCCTGATATAGGGAACCTGAATCTTTTATTCTGGATATAGCACAATAATGACTGTCCATTTCTTCCAGAATGACACATTGTCTCTTATTTCCCAAGGTTGGAGTAACCCTGTCTCTTGCTAAAAAGAGGGAATGCTATTTTGATTTTCCAAGGATGTTCACTATACAAACATCCTTGAAAAGATAATACAGAAAAACTGCCAGTCCCTCTGCTCATAAGACTTGCAGACATGTGAGCAATCCATAGAGAATTGTCTCTTGAAATATTCTATGGGAGGATTCAGTTCTAACTGTCCTTGTAGAAAAGCAACATCAAGTTATCTGCATCAAATGACTGTCATCTGATTTTTAAAAAGGATTACTATTTCATTTTTTCCCCCTCTAAACTGTTCCTGTATTAAGATAGTCTAGATTATGCTGCATAGCAAACTTACCCCAGAATACACACACATTTTATTTGGTTTTCTCTTCTGTTTGTTTTATAATAGGTGGTGAGAAAGAAAGGTAGATGGATTATTTCATGACCTAAAATTCAACCACTGATATAGAAACTAGATGTGAGAATAAGCTACCAGATAATATAGTTTGCTTCTTAATGAAGACAAAAGGAGAAATGACCAAATGGAGGTTTAACATCACACATTCTACCTGTTTACTCTTGTTTGTCTGCACAAAGCTCTTTTCCATACTATTGCCCAAATGGATAAAGCTCTACCATCTTGTAGAGACCAGGTGTTTTGTTTTGTTGTAAAGATTTATTTTATTTATGCATACAAGAACCAGGGTGAATGCCAGAGGTGTGGGAGGGAGTGAGGAGATCCCCAGACACAGCATGTGGAAATAGAACAGGAAAACTGAATGAAATACACTGCTGAGGGGAACAGCTGGTGAGACAGGAGAGGTCTGTTGTGCCATGTGGGTCAGCTCCATGGCTGGGGGGGGGGTAGAATTTGCACTGGTGGTTGCCTATAGCTTCATAGTGCTGAGACTTAACCCCTTGCACCACCAGGGAGGCCTGAGGCAAAGTGTTTGTTGCCATTAACTCTGGCATCACCAAGAGACTCCTGTGGGTTTTTCACTGCTTTATCTTAGAGGTGATATATTCCCTTTACCAGTGAGGCACCATGGTCCTATCTAAAAGCAAGGGTCTTGGGACATTAGGAAAGATTATGGAAAACTAAGTGAGCATCCTGTCTCCTCTCTCACTCCTATCTTTGTATAAGATTAAGATAAAGAGAAGACCTTTATCTGGAACTCCAACCATTTTCCCATTTGCTGGGCCCAAATAGATGGACATTCTAATCTACCTCTTAGTTTATATTAGCAGAAATTCTCTGTCCAGATTCTGCTGTTCCTTTTTGATAATAAATCACCCCACAAATTAAAATCAGAATCTTTAATTTACCCATTTGTATTAAAGATGCTTACAGATTGGTATTCTTTACAACAGTGTAAACAATACCTTACAGCAAAGGAAAAGGATATTTAACCCCTCAAAATCTAAGTTTCTTCTTGGTTTGACTTCTTACTATAGATCTCAGGTATTAAGCTAGTTTACAGGAATATGGAGATTAACAAACAAAAGTGAAAATTAGGATCCTGAGGTGCACAGTAGAGTGGAGCCCACCTGTGTCAAACCTGCGTAAGAGCTGCTGGGGTGGAGGCAGGCACAGGGCATTTGTGGAGCTCAAAGTTGGGGTCATCTAGCCCAGACCAGGGGAGTATGTGACCCTCCTATTTTCCAGGAAAGAAAATATTGCAGTGAATATTGCAGATACAGGTTTCATGGACTCCACCCCCACTCCAGATACTGGAACTACAAATCCCATCAATACCAATGAGAAGCAAGCTGGGACCAAGGGTAGAACTGAGCCAGCCAGGTTGGGATAAAACCGGACATGTGGGCTCCGGGGGTCTCTTGGCCTGGTGGTTTGCAGTTGGTTGTTTGGCTCTTGATGAGTTTTCAGTGTGCTGTTAGGGTTCCAAGTCAGCAGAACTGATAGGACACTCTAGTTAACTTGTATTTCTCTCTCTCTTTCCCTGGGTTGTTTGTTTTCCTTTCCTCTTTGTAAATAAACCCATTATCGAATCTTTTTGTGTGTGTCCACAGTACAAGTGAATCTTTTATTTATTTATGTATTTATTTATGTATTTATTTATGTATTTATTTATGTATTTATTTATGTATTTATTTATGTATTTATTTATGTATTTATTTATTTATTTATTTATTTATTTATTTATTTATTTATTTCATATAGAACTGGGGTACAGGCCAGAGATGTGGAGGGTGAGAGGATTCACCATAGACAGAGACGGGAGTAGAACAGGCAGATCGACAAAGTTCACTGCTGAGGGAAGCAGGAGCTGGTCAGGAGAGGTCTGCCGCGCCATGTGGTCACCTCCGGGGCAGGTGGGGTTTGAACTCATGCGGAAGTGGCTTAAGCTTCTTAGTGCTGTGCTGAGGGAAGCAGGGGCAGGTCAGGAGAGGTCTGCCGCGCCATGTGGTCACCTCCGGGGCAGGTGGGGTTTGAACTCATGCGGAAGTGGCTTAAGCTTCTTAGTGCTGTGCTATAACCCACTGCGCCACCAGGGAGGGCCAAGTACAAGTGAATCTTAAGCACAGACAGGCAACCCAGTTCACATTGGGTTGCTCTATAACAGGACAAATAATAGTTAAAGTTAAAAAAAAATATAAAAGTCAAGGTGATTGGAAAGTCATTCTACAAATAGCAAACAATTGGCTCAAGGTCAGAGGCATGAAAGAATAAGACACTGCTTTTAAAATGCAAGTACTTTGGTATGAAATGGGACTTGAGGGGAGAATTTTGGTCATTGCAAGAAATGAAAATGGTCAGAAGAGTCAGAAGAGATTCCACATTAAAACAATGAGAAATTTTTGAAGGATTTCAAGCTTGGTGAGGATTTTGTGTTAGAAAGATCATCCTGACAGCGACCAGAGGATTTGGAAGTGAGTGGGACTGAGTCAGTAGAAGTGTTAAGAGGCTTTCACAATATCCCAGACATTCATGGCAGTTTAGCTGAAAGGGATAAAAATGGAAGTCACTGATATTTAGTAAATATAATATCAGAATGTGATAATTAAATGGACTTCGGAGAAATAAAAGAGGAGACTCAGGTATAACTCTTAAAATCCCAGGTTGGAAGAAAGAAGGACAAATCTTCATTTGAAAATGGAAGTTTACTCTTACATTGGCAGCTGTGAGACAGCCTCATAACAATCATTGTAGAAGTTTAGGGGAAGACAGTTGAAAAGAGAAGACAGAACAGGTGGGTGGTCATTGAGAAGAACCAGTCTTGCAAGTGTCTACCAATAGAATATTTAAGTCTCTCGTGCACGGATGAATTAGGTGACATGAAGCTACAAAAAACAAGCAAAATGATGGACTTGTCCCTCCTAAAAACATCCAGCATGGATTCTAGGATGAAAAGAAATCACAAATACAGAATAAGTGACAAACTGAAAGCAAAATTAGTCACTGACAACACTAAATGTATTTTATACTTCTAAAGTTCTTGTCTTTTCTGGTGCACTGCTGGAATAATCATGATAAACCTCACAAAAACTCCCAGGAGGTAGGAATGAGCATGGCAGTATGCTGTTACATTCTTGTAAATAAGAACAGATGCTCATCCATCCACAAAACCATTCTGTGCCAGACTGCCTGAGGTCATGGAGTGGCTGAACAAAGGAAATCCCAGTTCTCTACCTGCCCCAGCTCAAAGAGATTGGCATTTGATGTAACTACTATTGAATCAACTGGAGTCAGGAAATCTTATAGGTGGGATATCAGAACCTTGCCAAGGAACTCAAAGCACATCTGAGTCATTGATCCGCTAACACCAGGAAGTCCTTTCGGGATAGCAAATGTCTTTGTATACAATTTTAAAAGATCTGAAGCCTTAAACTCAGCAAATCAGTGGCCAAACCTGAATTCCAGTATAGTCCTTTTTTTACTAAACCCAAATACTTGGCAATATCAGGGAACTATCTAGAGAGATCTTGGAGGATGCATACCTTAAAAACTCCCCTGATGAGCTCAGCTGCATCCCAATTTGCTTGGTGCTGAGCCATTTGACTCAGTACCTAGAAACTTGGAGAAGTAAGATCTCCACTTCACTCCCCTTTCTTTCATCCCATCCTGAATTGCTGCTGCTCCTTTTAGCATGGTTCCAAGCCAGAGACCCTGCTGTTTTAACTGGAGGCAGAAAATGAGTAAGAAAGAGTGATAATTCCTATCAACAAGTACCCTGGGACATTCACTTGTTGCTTTGGCATAGCACCTCATGAAGTTTTGAGCTTTTATTGTGCTAAAGTGGGGATTATGCTTGCCCTGTCCTGCCTCTTAGGCATAATCATCTGGTTCTTTAAAAACTAATCTAGAGGGCCCTCCCTGGTGGCGCAGCGGGCTAAAGCACTGCACTAAGAAACTAAAGCCACTTCAGCATGAGTTCGATTCCCGCCTGCCCCGGAGGCGACCACATGGCGAGGCAGACCTCTCCTGACCCGCCCACTGCTCCCCTCAGCAGTGTACTTCGTAGATC
Organism: Condylura cristata; assembly: GCF_000260355.1. Taxonomy (NCBI): domain Eukaryota; kingdom Metazoa; phylum Chordata; class Mammalia; order Eulipotyphla; family Talpidae; genus Condylura; species Condylura cristata. The sequence continues at coordinate 54,146,105 of NW_004567114.1, read as the reverse complement.
TGCCTGTTCTGCTCCCGCTCTGTCTCTGGTGAATCCTCTCACCCTCCGCATCTCTGGCCTGTACCCCAGTTCTGTATGAATAAATAAATAAATCTTTAAAAAAAAAACTGATCTAGAAAAATTTAAAATCAATGGCCTCACATAGTTTATAACTTTTGATAGAACAGAACATTCTCAAAAATATCCCTTTCACTAAAAAGAGAGCAAACATCAGGTCTCCTTTAAAAACAGGAGAAAGGAAATCATAGCAGTCATTATCCATCTCTACTCAGGCTGAATTGTTCTTGTGAGAATCTTTTCCATTGTGCTTTTAAATATTGTATTATGCGACAGAAATCCTGTTTTAATGCTACATATTGATTCTCTTATAGGCTGGGGTATTATCGTCTTAAAGAGATTCAGAGTAAATGATCAAACATAGCTTATGCCATTGCAGTCACCAGCAACTTAACATTCTTTTCTGACTGATATGTTTAATGACTGGCTGCTCAAGTGATGAGGGATAGCATGCCTTACATTCGTGGCTATGAAATGAAAATAAAAGACAACCCAAATCCTCTTACTACCAACCCCAACCTTCCCCTAAACCATCTAACACCTATTAATTTTAGAAGTAGAGGAAGCTTAGTTACTTCAGGATAGAAGGTTTATTTCCCCATTGTTGGTAGTTGAGAAAGCAAAGAAGAGTCTACTAAAGCACCGTTTACTTATTTAATGAATATTTGGGGCAATGGCTAGGGTTACACAGTTGTCCAGCAACCTTCCATGTGTTTGATTTCAGTCAAAACACATCTTTTCTGTGGTTTTAGGAAGCAAGCTCGGAGGGGAAGCACTGTGGTAAGAATAGACTTCTCTTACAAGTGGCAACATAAAAAATGGAGCCAATGTTCGTATCATAGAAAATTATCAAATGGAGATGATCCAGGAGGGCAGAAGAGATCAAAAGAGCTGATCTTTTATGCATTTGGAAGGAATGTTCTGAGCTAGCCCTTATGTGAGTGGCACTGTCACCTGGCTTGGGAAGGATACAAAATTCAAAATGAGTTCTGTGAGATGATTGAAATGAGATGATTGAAAACTACTTGTCTGAGGTGAGGCCTAGGGAGACATTTATGCAATTCAGTTGCATTTGGTCTTTCTTCATGCTGCTCACTTGCAGGTTCTGAGCTTCTATCAGATTTGCACAAAAGTGTAGTAGTGGAAAAAGGAATAGAATCAATGGCATAGAGATTATAAAAGTTAACAACCAGAAGACATCACTGGCCACAGGCAAAGAACATCTTGGAAAGAGAACTTAATTCAAGACAAGTGTGTTGTTTTTTGACTCTTCAGGTGTCATCTCACGTGGCTTTCCCAGGAGGGTACACTTCCTAAGAGTTGACTGTTTTCTTTCTAACGATGATTCTTGAGAGAGCAGCTAACTCAGCTTATCCGTGTACTCAGAAACATAGGTTTTAATTAGTTGAGACTTGACCAAACACACTCAGTTGTTTCTTTGTAGAGCTGTGGCCAAGCTCCAAGCTGAACTTCCAGAGAACTTCCAAGTCACACTGATATCTCCATGTCAGCCTTTTGCTGTGTGACAGAAAGCTATTGTTCCAAATGTACAGCTCATTTTAGATATTTCAACGCAAACATCAGTTCAGAATCAGAATGATGAAACTAGGTAAGGAAGAGTATCCAAAAGGGCTGTTTCTAAATTAGCAGTAGATTTGAATAGGTGTTTGGAGGTCAACCATTTCTGAGAAAGATATGCCTTCTGTAGTAGAGAAATATGTTCTGTGGGTGGGCAAAGTGGGGCCTGTGATAGAATGAAAAGAGTAACAAAGAAAGAGCTGACATGGGGCAACCCAGCATGACTGGTTTATGACTGGTTTACCCATGAGAAGCAGCCATCCTACTCAAGAAGGTTGTGTTCAGTATTGCTCCTAGTTCCCTTGAGGCAGGAGCATGCCAGGCCACACAGGGTCACAACGGGTGCACTAAGATCTGTTAGGGGACAACCAAGGGACATGAAGGGCTTGAGCTTTCATTGGAAGAAACATATGAGGCAGGGCAAGCAGGTTTAGGATGGGATCATGTCAGTGCAGTGGGCTAGTGTCTGACCTCAGTCATCTGGTACCATACTGGACAGTGAGTAGGACAGAGAAATAGTGGCCAGTGATAGAATGAAGAGAGTGTAGGAACCAGATAAAGAGGGTGAGGCTGTGGACTCTGAATTGCTTATATGCATATGAAAACTCTCTAGCAGGTGAGTTGTTTACTGTCTTTAGGAACTGGACCGGATCTGCAAGGTCTCAAGTATCAAAGCACCAGTAATTGATAAAATAAAGAAGTATGGTTAATATATTAACTAAGGATGATGTCCCTAACTAAGGGAAGAAAAGTGACTTACCGGTAAGTGCTATCCATATGGAAAGAGCGTGCTTGATTAATTAGATATATTTTGAGCAGTGGTAGTATTCAATTCTGAGAATGACTGAGATGGTCCTAAATCAGTTAGGAATAGCCACTGACAGATAACGTCTCAAATCAGAAGCAAAATGATCTGCTGAGTGATGAACAGAAGCAATGGACCCCAAATAAGAAACTATATATGAAATTATATTCTTGAATTGAATTATATATATATATATGGATTGAACTACACACACATACACACATGTGCGCACACACACACACACACAAGGAAACATACATGAAACTAGCTCCATCAAATGGAAAGTGGCTACAAATAGCAGCCTTGAGTCTGTGGTGTGGGACAATGAGGGGCACTACTGCTACATTTTTCCCAAACCAGCTCTGTGAGCTATGCTGGACATCACAGGCTCAGAGCCACACTGCAGGGCTGCTTCTACTTCAGCTTAGGCTGCTGGGTTTGCAGCAATAGTCTCTGGGCCCCACTCAAGGAGTTTCACTTGTACCATGTTCAGCTGTTAGGGAAAATTGACTTTTCTGCTTATTATTTAATGAAATCCCAAGGAGCAGCTGAGGCTGGGGGAGGATATGTGTGAAAATTGGTTTAACAACAACAAAAAATTATTCTCTCCACCCTCCCCCTCCAATGCATTTATCAAATAGTCACCATGCCTGGGAGAGTTTATGGTAACAGGATCCCTCCAGATTCAAATCTAGACAGGAACACTTGAAACAAGTAGCATAATAATTGGGAAAGTGGCTTTCAACCACCTGGTGAATGAGAAGTGGCAGCCAAGAGAACACAACAGTGAGTCTACTCCCAAATCAGGAAAACTGTTGATTTTTCCATTTATTATTTCAGTGGCTTGGGGAAAGTGAAAACTACAAAGTGATTTGCCATCAAATTTCCACTCCACCTCTAGAATTAATGAAGATGGGGGCAAGTAGGAGACTATGGTGGTTTGGCTAGGCAGGTTTTAGTGAGGAATGAAGGAGAGGCAGACTGGAGTAAGGGAATGCCTTGGAGGTGGGTAGGGGAAGACAGTTTGATGGAGAAGGAATCCTCATTCTTCAATACAATTTCCCTAACTGAAACAGCCCTTCCCCCCTCCAGAAGGAAATCCTCACCAAAACTAGGCTAGGTGATCCCGATAATGCAGATACTAAGATACTAAGAACCACTAGGTGGCATTTGTGATTTATTGCATTCGAAGCTGAGATTTTAAAATGTCTCTGCTGCTCCTTTGCTTTGACTGAACAAGACATTTAACATTCCAAAGCATTTCATTCAAGAAATGCATAGTTGATTCTCTTTATGGAGCTCTGAGGGGTGGGGGGATGACAGGGTGACTGGTTTGAGAAGTTGAATTTCAGATCATCTACATTCTTTTGCAGGTCCTCTCTGACCCCACACCATCAGCTTACATAAGTAATTACTTGTCTACAATTAAGCTGTAAATAATGCAATCACTCCATTCTTGTCCCGTCATTCCAGTCCCAACCACAACAAATAGTGCTAATCACATACTTATTCAAGTGTGTAATTATTCACAGTTAAACTTCTGTCACTTTCACCCTGTTTGGAAACAGCAGAACACAACCTGTAATTAGCAAATGTGGCTCCAGGCACTTTTGCTTGGGAGTACGCCAGGGATTCAGCACCTAGGCACTCCTTTGATCTGGGAGCTGGCAAGGCGCCTCACCCTGAGGCCAGAGTGCTATCAGCACTCAGCAAGTCACTGAGATCAATGAATATGTCAAAGGCATCTATCCCAAATCACATATTACTTCCCTCTCTCACTGTGGTTTCTGCCTTTAGTATATATTTCATACACTTTCTATTTCTTTTTAAACCCTTTGACTTCAGTTTAAAGGGTGACCAATAAGGTCCACAAGCACCTGTGTTTTCTACCTGGGTTAAAAATGAAAGCCCTTGAAGTCCCCGGTGATGATCCCTGTACTTTCTCTACAGTCTCCTTGAACACAAGCACAGTGGAGGAGGGATGACCTTTGCTGCCTCACCTGAACCACCAGGAAGAGGAAACCAAAGGCCTTTGTCCAGTCCCTTATGTGCCACTTACCTACCAAGTCCAACAAAGCCACCCAACATACAGGCACCCTGGTGGCAAGGGAGAACAGGTACATCTCTGATGTTTCAGAGCAAACTTGCTGTATTCTATCAGAGCAGCAACTCAGTAACACAGACCCTTCCTAGGGAGGGGGACTGGAATCCTCCTGAGTGGAAACCTGGACTTGGTAGTCAGCTGCTTTCTCGGTATACGCATGCCTTGAGATAGGAGGTAGTGGTCTGCATAAAAGTCTATTGGGCTCAAAGAAGGGAATAGTGGGGCATATAGGCATTTTATGCACCTCTGGGAAGTAGACTGTTTGTATGTTGTGATGAATGACCATTTGCTTATTTGAGGAAAAGTTACTCTACCTCCATTAAGACTCCAATGACAAGTGCCTAATGAAAACAAGTTTGCATATCTAGCTTGGTTTAATATCTTTCTTTCCTGCCATAGCCAATAATGACAGAGGTTTTGCACTTCAGCCGATGGACTATCACAGTGGAGGGCTAAACAGAACTGTAGTTCAGTTCTATGTATATAAACATTTGTCAGTCTTTGTTTCTAATCACAACACAGCCAGTTTTTAAAATGAAATTTAGAGGCCTCAAAGGGAAGAACAGCTATGCCAGCTTCTCGATCAGAGAAGATTGTCCTCAGAATGGAAAGCTTCCGACAGTAGAAGATGAAGTGTGAGCCATGCAGGGAGGCTGCTTGGCCAGCTAACTTTGCCAAATGAGCCAAATTAGCCCTGGCAAACAGTGTAGTGACAGATGTGCCAGCCAGATTGCCATGGTGCTTTTATTTTATAATTTTTTAAAAGATGAAATACTATGACTGCTTCTATGTGAGCAAAGTGGAACAGTACTGTGTAGTTATCTGGTGATTTTGATTAATACAGACTGACAAGCAATCTGGAGGATTAGTTGAAAAACAAACCAAAAAGACTCCTACTTTCTCCAGCAGCAGTAGTCTCTAACAGAGCTTCCCTGATAATAATATTGATGATTTTTAAAACTCCACTTAATTTAGCACATGTGGACTCAAACAAGACTCTCAGTGTTGTGTCTTTTTCTTTTTAACTAATTTTGAAAAGATCTTTATATGCAGCCTTCTAACACAATAACAGGATGACAGAAAATACCAACTCAGTTTCATGTTTAGAAGACGAGTACAAAGGGACTTTATATCTGCAGTGCCTTGTTCTGCCTCCTCAGGGGAATGAAAATCTTTTCTTTATTTTACCTGATCTTGTCGTTTTATTATTTTTAAATTAAAATTATTTATTTGCTGTTGCTTTAAAATGGTATATATATTTCAGGAGTATAGCTGTATACCTTAATAAGCATATACAGCATAGTGTACCAAGCACTAAAGTTCTATTTCCCCTTGCTAAGGTCACATTAACCCCTCCCTGCTATACCTTCCACCCATCACATCTTTTCCATTCCCCTCTGTTAGTTATCATATTTTTTCTCAGAGTTTAAGAGTTATTTTTATGACGAATTATTTACAAACTCATTTCTACCTGACTTCAGGGCACAATGATGACATAGAGTTCAGAAACTGCTTTTCAATCCATAATTCTTAGCACATTGCTGATCAAGCCACTTCTTTCCATTCCCACTACCACCACCTCAGTCCATGCCACAGTCCTCTCATTCTGTCTAACTGGTCTTTCCATTTGGCTCTAGCATTCCATCTAGTACATTCTCGCCATGGCAGGTACACTAATATTAAAATATAAATCTTTCATGTCACTCTCCTATTTAACAGCCTCTAGTGCCTTTTGTTGTACTTAGATTATCCTTTCCTTTATCTTACTTACAAGGCCTACCTGCTCCCACTCCCATCTGATTGTCCATCTTCATTTTCATTTCTCTCCCTGGCCAGCCTCACTAATCTAGCTGGCTGAAGATGCCCCTAGTCACACACTGCACTATCTTCTATGAGATTGCTCTTCTTTCAGCTCTCCAAATAGCCTCACCTTGCACAGCTGGCCCTTTGTGATGATCCCATGTGAAAAAGGTTGTCCTCTTAATCCCTTCAGTCTCAGGCCTTTGATTCTTCCATGATAGATTGTCCTTTGTAAATAGTTGTCTTATTTGTTCATTATATGTTGCTGCCTGTTAGGTTATAAGCTCCACAGGGCAGAGTCATGACTAAATCATTACTATTGGATCTCTAGGGCCTATCCGATATAGCAGAACCCCCAAAATTGTTTGCCAAATAAAATGAATAAGTATAATTTATATCAGCCTAAAGACTAAAGCATATAATGTGGAAATTGCCTTCTGAGAATACTTTGAGTAATTGCAAGTAAACAGAAGTAGTAACACTCTTTTCTTTATATTTTATTTGGATAATTTCAAACAAACTGGTGAAAGAATTTTGTAGTGAATAGACTTCTGATTGTCCCATTAGAAATTTATTATGCTTACTTTTCCACCAATCAGTTTATTCATCCATCTATCTTTAATTATAGTCATCTGATTTTTCAACTTTCAAAGCAAATTGTAGACTTCAATAGACTTCCACTGAATCACTTCAGCAAGCATGTTATTAACTAAATTCAATATTTGTTTAAAGTTCTTCTTTTGGTATAAAGTTTATATATTATGAGAAATACATAACCTTTAAGGGTCTTTTCACTAATTATTAGCAAATAGACAGACCTCTCTAACCCAAATTGCTCTCCATTATGAATAGTATCTATGCCACTTAATACTCAATCCTTATCTACAACAATTATAATATTTTTCCACTACAGATTAGATTTATTTGTAAGATGTCATATGAATGGAATGATATGGTATATTTTCTTTTGCACATGATTCTTCTACTCATATACAATGTTTTAGAGATTCCTGGATATTATTGTCTATATCAACTATTAATATCTTTTCACTGTGTAAAAGTATTCACTGTAAGGAAATGGCACATTTTCATTTAACTTCATTGCAGGTTCTTAGGAACTCTGACTTTAAGTGAAACAATATACAAAAAAACAATTTTAACACCGGCTACTTGATATAAATACAGGTTAAATTTCTACAGCTCATATCTGGTGACAAAATGTCATCAAATTTCTAAACAAAGATTTAAAACACTTCTAATATTAAACAACTATTTATGTTCATTTATTCACTTGCAAACTTACTTCAGGATTATAGGTGACCAGAGCTTATTCAGGCAGCTCAGAGTAAGTGAGGATCAAACTAGACAGGCCTTCCTACCATCATAGGGTACACTCACACACCATCCACTCCAGCATGCTGTCCACACACACACACACACACACATCCACACACACACACACACACTTCCACACACACACACACACAGTTTGAAACACTTGAACCTAATGTGCATATCTTTGATGTGGAAAGAAACCAAAGTACCTAGGGCAGTTCTACACACCTGAGGAGAATATGCCAACTCCACATTTACTGTGTTCTTGACAGATTTTTTGTTTATTTTTCTCATTAACATTATGTTGAGCTAAATGACCTTATTTGAGGACCTGCTGTATTCCATAGTGTGCTCATCCACTCTCCTGTCCCAAGATACCCAGGCTATTCCCAGTACAAGGATAATACAAATGAAGCTTCCATGAATATTTTTATACAAGTATTTTTATGAAAATAGTTTTCATCATTCTTGGGCAAGGAGCAGAATCATGGGTTTTAGGTAATGTTGGGTTTAGTAATTTATAGTTACTAAAAATTTCAAACAAAATAATTGAATAATTTTCCCACCAACAAGGTATGAGTTCCTTTAATAATCTAGTCAGCACTTGCTATTGTCAGTTTGTTTAATTTTAGCCAGTTTCATGAATGTTTAATAATATCTCACTGTGACTTTAACTGACCTTCTCTGATAACTAATGATATTGAGCACTTTTTAATGTACTTATTGGCTATTTGTATCTCTTTCTGCAAAATTTTTGAATATTTTATTCATTTTTTTTTTTTGAGTTGGTGGTGGTTTTGATTGTTGGGGTTTGGTTTCTTTATATTTTTTGGAGTCCCTGGGTATGGAGTATACTGTCAGATATATTTTACAAATATTTTCTCCCAGGGTCATGCCTACTTATTTCATAACAGGTTTTTGATGCAGAAAAGGAATGTTTTTATCTTGCTGTGGTTAAATTTACCAGTATTTCAGTTATTTTGTTGTCTGTGACCTTTTCCTATCCCTAATTCATGAAGATTTAGGGACAAATCAGGCCTCCTATCTTTTCCTTTCAAAATGGTTTTCTTTGACTTGCTCCATCTTGAATTAATTTTTATATGTTACAAGGTAGATTCTTATTTTTGCTTTTTCTCCCTATGGATATGCAATCACTCCAGTAATATTTATTAGAAAGAACTTCCTTATCCAATTGATTTGCCTTGGTAGCTATCAAAAATCAAATTATTGTGACGATGTGGGTTGAATCCTGGGCTTTCCATTCTGTCCCACTGATCTTTATGTTGATCCTAAACCAGCACTACTCTTGATTACTATAGCTTTATAGGAAGCTTTAATTTCTCCTACTTTGCTTCCACCACCCCAAGTCTGTTGATTCTAGATCATTTGTATTTCCATCCATTTTAGAGTCAATTGTAGAGTAAGCCTATCCAATGACTTTTGTAGAAATAAATGTTAAAAGGAGTTTTGATTAGGATTACACTGAATTGTGGATAGTACATCTTTGGTACATTTGTGAGATCTCTGAACAAGTCCTTACCTAACCAGTCCTTCTTACACATTACAGAGGCCTATCAGGTCTCTCTTAGAATTTTATTTATTTAAATTAAAATGTTGTTCCATTGAATTTTTTTACTATGAATAATAAGCAGTATTTTAAAATGCATTCATGAGTCTATATATATAATCCTACCTCTTTTACACACACACACACACACAGAATTTTTTTACTATGAATAATAAGCAGTATTTTAAAATGCATTCATGAGTCTATATATATAATCCTACCTCTTTTACACACACACACACACACACACACACACACACACTGACTCTATGAGTGAGAAATTATATTCCCCAAATTACATGTGAGATGCCTGAGGCCCAAAGAGTTTAAATAATTTGTCCAAGTTCAGACAGCTAGTAAGGGAGGATTTGAATTAGACACCTTTTACTCTGAAACTTAACTGTTCCAGGAAACTAAATTTTATTATCCTTTATTACTCATTATAATATGAGTGTGTGTGTGTGGGGGGGGGGTTGATATCCACTGGAATAGAAATACAGCATGATAGGGAGAAGAGACAAGGTCATTTTGTAATGGTAAAAGAAGCAGAGGGCCCTCCCTGGTGGCGCAGCGGGTTAAAGCACTGCACTGAGAAACTAAAGCCACTTCCGCATGAGTTCGATCCCCGCCTGCCCCGGAGGTGACCACATGGCGCGGGAGACCTCTCCTGATGCGCCCGCTGGTCCCCTCAGCAGTGTACTTCATCGATCTGCCTGTTCTGCTTTCCGCTCTGTCCCTGGTGAATTATCTCACCCTCTGCATCTCTGGCCTGTACCCCAGTTCTGTATGAATAAATAAATAAATCTAAAAAAAAAAGAAGCAGAGGCCTTCAGGACGAAACCTGTGTGACTTTATCTTGGTATATGCAGGGTCAAAATATACCTTGACTGTGCTGGACCACAGGAAGACAAAACGTAGACAGCCTTTCTCAGACAGCCAGAGGAGGCCCAGACTAGAAGTGACCATCTAAAAACAGCCTGATCTAACATCTCTAGCAGCCTGGAAGTATTTATATCTTGAGAAGCTCACATGTGATATACTTGGCAATAGCTGTAGGACACTGGTTCTTCCCCCTCCCCTCAGACACACTCAGGGCAGCAGAGAGAACATAGAGACTCACAAATGAGCTTCCTTTGTAGGGCACTAGCTGCTTTGAAATCCTTCATTAAATCTTTTTCACAAATAAATTGCCCAATGTCCATGGAGAATATTTTCTTCTTCTAATCATATGCAGCTTGAATTGACTCTAGAGTTGCAGTGTGGAGGGATTGGCGTGGAGGGCCTTGGCAAGGGGGGTCGGCAGACCTTCAGAAGCTCAGCCCTTGTGCTCTCTTTTGAGTGCATGTAACAAAAGGAGGCCCTGAAGAGAGCAATTGGGGTGAGCTTATAATTTGTGATGAGTTCAGCACCTGTCACGACTACTGATTTTTGAAACAGTGAAAGTTAATTATGCATCTTACTTACTGGTTTGGTATTGGTTCTAGAAGCAAAATCACAGAGTGCAACACGCCTCACATAGACTGTTGAGCTATTCTAGATTAATAGTTTAAATAAAATGTCAAGTATCTGATTGCCATGGAAACATTAATGCAAAGTGGACCCTGTAGCACTTCATGCTGTAGAATTACAATGATATGAATTACCTTAGTCTCAAGACACCTTCTGAAATGGCCAGAGCTGTATCCCTGAAAAATGAGTCATTCATGCACAAAGGACAAAATCACGTGGAATGTTCCCACTCAGTCATGTCACCGTGCACAGAGATATGAGTTGGACAAATGTCAGTTTCTTTCAAAGAGCAGGAACAGGTAATGCAGGCAAACCTGACTGTGGTGTGGCCTTCACTTACTGGGAAGGAACCACTGCTAATGGTCTCCAGTACTGGGGAGGGGGACCCATGAAGGGTGCCAGTCACCTGGGGTGAAGCTGAAGAAGGGGCAGCAAGCACACCGGGCCTGCTCTAGGACCTCTCTATGGAACACATGTTCAGATTGCCTCCCCCAGCCTGATTATCAGAGCACTGCTGATTATGTTATGCAAATCACGGAGATGGATTTCATATTTCCCCCAGCCAGGCTTTGCACAGCTTTGCATTTATTATCTGCCTTTAAAAATACAGAGTCCGCAGAGAAGGGGAATGGCTCATTTTTATTTGTTCGCCAGCAGAGTTGGCACAGACCTGTCAAGCAATCATCCTGGGCTGTGATCTGCAAAGCTGCCCTTTGTTGTTCGAGTCCCCCACCCCCTAGATTGTTTACAAGAGACACACAGACATCTGCACGCCTCAAAACAAGTTATTTCCTGATTCGGCAAAACTTGTCAGCCTAGGTGATGAAAATGTTACAGCATTTGCTGACAAGCCATCAGATAAACTTGGAGTTAAGTCCCTAGCACCTTGTCCTCATGCACAGATCAGGATGGTAAACACTTAGCAGTTCTGGTTCTAGATGATTGTGCAATCAACCATCTGCACCTTTGCACTTAAGATTATGCCTTCCACTCATTGGTGTTGGCCTGCCACAATTCCCTCCTTTTGGAAAGATAAGGTTTTAGCTTGTTTTTGCTATATTACCAATGAATCACAACAGTGTCTTTATTTTAGATAAAAGTCTTTAGTTTCCACAGTGGAAATATGTCTGAACCACCTATCATGGTAAGATGTTTCTTTTTCCTACTGTAGCTGTGAAAGCCAAGAAAACAGTATAGCTTTCTATTAATTTCTCCTCCCCACACACTCTTCCTCATTCTGCGCCATCTCACCCCAGCAAGAATATGACTTGTGTAAAATGAGCGACTAGAAATGAATGGGGCAGGGATCCACTTATCCAGAGGAATTTGTATGATAATGTCTCCTGATTTACTGGCTCTGGCTTAGCAATGGTCAGAGCTCATCAAAGTAGGAGGGAAATGGCCTCCTGTCACAAGTTGGGAAGAATCCACAGATCTTTGTCAAGTGAAAATAAAAGTTATAACTCTAGAAACTTTTATTAAATTCAAGATTTATAATCCAGTTTTGCAAATAGTTACTCGCCATGTTTAGCCTCTGATAAAACATGATTATCTAGACATGTGGCATAGAAAACTGATATAGATGAGTAGCTATGCACTTACCATCATATGTATACACGTGTGTGTTTCCTAATCAATCGTTGCTCACAGTTGTGTTGAGTGTCTATAAGTGTGTAAAGCACTAGGATTTACAGATGAATCTAAACTGATTGCTAGTGACCCAGTTAATAGTTGATTCCACTATGAGCCAGGAAACTTATAGATATCTTTTATTATTTTATAAACTCTACAAAGGGGATGTTACCTCCATTTTTCAGATGAGAAAAGCAAGACAGAGACTCAGAGTATTTGACAATTCAAGTTGTAATGTGATATAGCTCAAAATTAAATAAAGTTCTATGCTGACTCACAGTGCATGCATATACATCAATAAGGAGGCTTCTAGTCCTCAGGGGCTGCAAGCCCAGTGCAAAATGGTTTGAGCAGTAAAGGGAATCTATTATCCCACAGAACGATAACAACAGTAACAACAGCAAGATAATTTGTCTTCAGTGGAAGCTTTTTTCAGCAGTTTATATATCAAAGGCATGATTGCTTGCCTTCTGACCACTCCTGTTAAGAGGGATCTGTGGGGCCTAACAGCTCTGTTCCAGTGCTTCCAGATGCTATATCTTCAACATACCAACCAGGAAAGAAAGAGAATAGAGAAGTTCATCTGTCCTAAACTTCTAACGAATAGTTTATGTTAAGTCATGGAGTCTGATGGGACTAGAATTGCAGCTGCACATCACTCCCTTAGCCAGAGGAATGGTCCAACCATGGCTATCTCTAAAATGGGAAGCATCAGTCCTACCCAAACCATGTGGTTAGGAATGGCGAGGAAAAAACGTCCCCCCACTAAGCTACTTCCAAGCAACACCACCAAACCCAAATTTCCTGCTTACAGTTCTGTTAAGGAATATGTAACAAAGAAAAGACACAATGGATTTAAGATCTTATAAAAAGTAAAAATCAAGCACAAATAGCAAACAAGAGGAAAGAAAGCAATGTAAGAAATCATTTGTCAAATAAGAAATAATTTGTCAAATAAGAAATAAAGGCAGTGTCCTACAGCAGAAAATTTGAGCAGCTTATTTGTTCTTACTGTTTTTTTTTGTTTTTGTTTTTGTTTTTTTTAAGTAGAAAATAGCTAAGAGTTGAAAGCGACAAGCTGAAGTACAAAAGTAGGGAAGTCAATCATCTGAGGGGGAAGAAGAACAATGTGCATATTCCTTCCAGTGTTGCAATAAGGAAATTATTTTGGTGAGACCAAGTGATAGGAAGCAAAAGGCTGAACACTCTAGGTTTTCTAATAATACAAAAAATCAAACTGTTGCAGGTTTTTTAACTGAAAATTAGCATGGTGAAGGGCCATTTGAAGATTTTTTTACAATGTTCTGTATGCTATGGGCTAGAAAGAAGCAGTGCTCAGGCTAAGAAGACGCACACAAGAAAAAGTAGCTACTACCAGGGAGGTGAGGTCATTGTGTTAAGCATGTACCATGGGTCTGGCTGCATGCTAGGTACAAGCTAAAAGCACACAAACATAGATCTTGTCCTCAAGGAACTCCAGGCTAAAAGTATAGCTATATATGTCAGTATCAATTGCAATTCATCATGGAAGGTAGTAATAGATTAATGAGAAAAGTACCATGATGCATAAGAACAACTGATCTGGAGAAATAGGAAGTGTTCATATGATTTTTTTTTAAGATGTATTTATTTGTGCATACAGAACTGGGGTACAGGCCAGAGGCTCAGGGGCGGCGAGAGGCTTCACCACAGAGTGGGGAACAGAACAGGCAGATCAACGAAGTACACTGCTGAGGGGAGCAGCGGGTGGGTCAGGAGAGGTCTGCCGCGCCATGTGGTCACCTCCAGGGCAGGCGGGAATTGAACCCATGCGGAAGTGGCTTAAGCTTCTTAGTGCTGTGCTTTAACCAGCTGTGCCACCAGGGAGGGCCTGATGTGGTTTTTTAATGGAGGCAACAGTGATGAGAATTAGTATAGCGGAATGTGAATGTTGTGTCTTTACTACTGTGTTTCAGGGAAGGGTAGTTGATTTGAAAAGTGGGGAGGGAAATGAGAAGAAGGAAGGAAGGGGAAAGGAAGTGAAGAAAAGGGCAAGGAGGAAAGAAGAAAGGCAGGAAGGAGGGAGGGAGGAAAGGAAGAAAATGCCAGTTTTTCTTACCTGGTTGCATTTAAGAGTACAACTCTTTCCTTTTCCTTTTTTTTAATAGGTGTGGTCTTAAAATGTCACTAACAGTAGCAGAAAATGAGAGGAATAAGTTAGCACTTACCAGTAAAATTATCAAAAGAATGTGGCTGGTTGGGGTATTGTAGTAGAATTTAATTTTAAACATTCCCTATCTTTCCACCTGTGAGTTGTGATATATAGTAATTCCTGATAAAATTCATGGTATCATATAGAGGAAAGGGATTTTTTTTTTAAGTAAATCTTTGATCTAATACTCAGTGCAGAAGGCATAGGTCAGTTAATGACATTATTTTCCCACTAACTGATACTCTGCCAAGACACTAATATATGCATATTAGAAAAAGGGAGGGTGACAAACTATTGTTTCAACCTTGTAAAAGTATGCATTATAGAGAAACAATTTCAGACATCAGTAGTTATAACTGAGACATTTTCTGTGCTATGATTTGGAAATGTCACCTTGTCAGAAATTCTGGAATATGGATCAGGGGTGAAGGATAGCAGGTTAGCAACAATTTTTTTTTTGAACCTGAGAAGTGTCATTCCTTAGCTCTGGAGCAATTCTATTCCTAAAGGTATTCATTCACTATAAAATATTAGTAAGAAATATACATACAGTGTTTATATCCTACAAAACCCTTCACTAATTAATATAACATTAAATCAGTGCCAGTTATACTGTTTCATCTCATGTTTTGTGACTGGCATTGCAAACTTTCTATTTCCTTCCTTCCACAACGCAGTTTTGTTCCACTATTCATTAAAATAGTCTCCTCTGAAATTTGGGAGAAATTAAATGTTATATCCACATTCATACCAAATTAATTAATCATGATTAATGTTCCTACAATGAATACAAAAGGAATTAATCATGATTAGCAACATATTGAAATGTGCAATTCAGAATTTGATGTTTCCCTTCTTAGCATGTGCTGTAGAAAACTTGAAAGATATCTGTAAGCTTCTGCTTCTTTGTGTCTTCTATTGTTAGAACTGTTCTAAGTCATTGATGAAGGCTTGTGTTAATAATTAAAAAATTGAAAAGAGTTGGTGAATTTTCTTCTCCTGGGACTTGCAGTAACTGACTCTTTTATAAGAATGACCATCACAAGTTCTTAGACTGGGGATTAGTACATGACAGCCCATGAGTCAAAGGTGGCCCTTTTCCTTTCACTGTCATTTATTTATCTATGGATGTTTAAGTGCAACTATGGCTGAGTAGAAAAGTTACAACAGAGAATCATTATACGACTCATAAAAACTTTAAATATGTACTCTCTAGTCCTTTCTAGAAAAAAATAACTGCCACTCCTGCTGTAGGTGGGCATAAGGGAATAGATTTCCCACATTCTTTTGATTACCTCAGCTATTTGTGGGTAAGAACATTTGATGACTTTAATTGAAATTTCCTTGAAGACAATGATTCTGAATTTGCCTTCCATGTCAAGTACTGTGAGCAATATTATGTTTGTTACATAATGGGTCCTCGTTATGATATGGTTGAATGAATGAATGAATGAATGAATGTATTTCTTAATAGGGCATTATCCTATTTGAATGCCTAAACTATGTATATAGAAAAGGGTTATTACTGTTCTATCGATAACTATAGTTCTACAGCATTCACATTTGCACTTTATTCAGAAAACACACATGGTGACGACTATGTTCTAAGCATATGTACTTTGCAAATAGTGAGCAATGTAATCTTTATGCAATCCTTTGTTATAAAGTTTCAGATGAGTAGAGATAGGAAGTGAATGGATCAAGAACACACATCTATACAAGCTTCAGAATCTGTCTTCTCCTACTGTACTGTGTTGAATTGTATTTTGTATAAGAAGAAGCATTATTTTTAATGATTGATCCTCTACTTTGCATAATGAAGATGATCCTTTGATCTCATCTGGTTTCCTTTGTTTCTTCATGTGGGAAAGGATCCTGTGGAAGATGGTATGTTAGTACTTGGTGATCTAAAAGCTCTTTTTCACAGCTTGCTCATTTCTAGTCAAAAGAAATCCTGTTGGAAAATGCTTATATCCCTCAGGAAGTTGACTATGTCCAATTAAATTCTGATATGAGATTTTCAAGATTAGATAGGTTCATTTTGGATATTCATTAAACTTATCTTTTTGATTTACTTTAAAATCAATTTGAAAGTTTAAATTAAGTGAAGAAAACATAAAACTATATGATTTCCTTTATCATCCAATTCTAGGCAGTAAGCATCAGAGAGGTAGCAAAATTTAGTAGGAAAAAAAATCCTGAAATATAGTAGGTGCTTCACCCCTATGGGCACCAACAGTCAAGGTTGGTAATGAGAAGGAACTGAGGCTGTCTGAATTTAGGGGATCAGCTAATTTCAAAATATCATGGCTGCTTGGATGGGGACTACCACTAAACCACTACTAGTCATTCCCAAGGCCCTAGCACGCCCTTAGCACAAAGAGCTGTTCTTTGTTGTGAATATACATCCAGCTACATCAATAATTTTTAAAAGGCTTAAATACAGGGTCTCTCTCTCTCCCTCTTTATTTCCCTCTCTTTCACACACACACACACACACACACACACACACACACAGATGTAGATATTAACAACAATGACACTCTTACCACTTTGTTCTCTGTATTTTCCCTATTAATAGAATATTTCAAGAATATTTCTTTTTCTCACTCATTTTCAGGTAACTACAAAGTGACTTTTTTTTTTAACAATTGGTTGTAATTTTAACAAATATCTTTTTCATTGATTTGACAAAAAGTCAGGTGCTTATGATAAACTTCAAACCATTATTTTTCAGAAGGGGTTAACCTTACATGGACTAATCCTCACAAGTCAATGAGAGTCAATAAGTTTGTCCTAAAGAGGTTTTTATAATATGAGGAAATTCCTGCATTCACTGCTTTATTTGATAGAGTGCAAGCATTCATTTAATATCAAATATCTGAAAGCAAGGAGGAAAGAAGGGAAACCACACATGTATTAGATGTCTAATTGTAATTCTTAGTGAAGAATTAAAAAAAATTCAAATGTGTGTCTCATTTGACTTTTTCTATTTGTCATTGGATTATATCTTGTTATATCTTCTTTCATTATTCAACACAAATGTTTTGAGCTTCTGCTAGGTGCCAAGTAATGTGCAGACGGAGCATATATCAATAGCCACCTTCTGGAAGCATAAAAGCATTGTTCTTTCAGAAATTATGATCTATCTAATTTTGGCAGTATCTCATGTATCAATATTTTTATCTTCCCTCCTAAGTGAATACAATGAAACATTTTAAAATTGTTTTATAGAAAGTGTTTTACTTCAATGAAAAAATCAATTCAGAAATTTTGTAGATTTTGAGAGTAATGACCCCTAGTGAATCATGCTCTTTGTAAAGTTTGCTATTGCTCCTCCTAGACTTTAAATCTGGGAAAAATATTTGATTTTCATTGACCTGAAAGTGACAGGGAAAATGGTGAACAAATTTTGAAGATCATGGCAGGTCTTACTGCTTTCTCTTTCACTGTGTTAGAATCCTAGGATTGTATCAGGCAGTGAAGAAGATTTGACTTGTGAAGGAGGTCATCCTGGACCACCCAGCCCTCATGCAGTTGTTAAGAGACTGCCTCCTACCACCCACCCACACCCACACCCACACACACAAATCCAGCACAAAAAAATGCCCAGCAACCTTCAGAATTGTGAGAAATAAAACATTATTTTCTTGAGTTACTACATATATGGGTGGTTTCTTAAGTAGCAATGTGTATTTGGAAGAGGAAACATTTATTAAACACCTGTTACTGCTAAATTCACCATTCCTGGATTCAGATTCTCTGACCAGATTGCATTTCTTCACATATGTTTCCAGTTGGACATCTCCCAAAATTGGGTAAAATTTACTTACCTGATGATTTAAGTTTTTCCAATGAAGGTACTGGAAGTTCTTTAGTGTTCTCTTTGTATTTATCCCTTTTTCTTTGAAAATAATCAAATATTTTTAGATATAAGTTTAGAGTTACTTGGGAGAAAATGCTAGCTTATTTTTCCTAGGTATCTAGAGAGAAGGAACCCAGAATGGAATGGAATTGGCCAAAACCCGAGGAATGACATTGTAACTTCAAATGTTACTTGAAAAGAACATTTGTGAGTCTCTGTGCCAGGTCCTGTTTCTAACAATCAGGCTACTTGTGTATTCCATGTTTCTCCCTTGCCCAACATAAATCACAAATGGCTGTAAAGAATTTGTATTTTAATAAAAGCCAAAAAAGGTTTGACAAAGAAGGATTTCATGCACTGTTAAATGATTTGCATAACAAGAACACAAAAATACAAAAGAAAAAAGTTTTAAAATACACAAAACAGAAATGATAAACACTTTTTAAGCTTTCCCCAACAAATGTGCATGTGTGTGTGTCTATATATACACATATGCCTAGGCATATATAAATTCAGGAGATCCAATAACTCTGTCGCTGTCTTCAAGACAGTCAATCAAAGGTAATTTCTGGGGCAGCCGCTCTGTCCTTTCCTACAAGAATTTATGATCAGAAAGGAATCTATGCATCCTGGAGCACCTGGCAGAGTAGTTGTGAGCATCAGAAACCCACAGAATTATCCCTATCCATGCTGGAGTAAAGGTCATATTGTTTCCTTTGGGTAAAGCCCTGAAGGTTTTCTTGACTGCTGTTTTATGTCCTGTTTTGCTTTGAGGCACAACCATTATTTCCTTCCTGTCTGCCTTGGAAAGGAGAGTAGGACATCTACATAAACCAGAATCCTCAAGTCCATGAGATACATGTGAAGCATGTTCTTTCTTGTCATTTGCATGGGGTGGGGGGTGAGCTAAAAATAGCATCCCTAGCCCTTCTCCCCATCTGCACTTTTGTCTGACAGGTATAAACCTATTAAACAATACCTCAAATCGTCTCAGGAAATTAGACTCATTTTTCTAAAATTGAAAAGATCCACCCAATCTTGGCTTATTATATAGCAAATTGATAGGCATATTCGTATCACACTTTTTCTTATTCAGCAAGGAGAAAAACTCAAGGTTCATTACATTTTCAGTTAGTGGTTATTAGAAATCTGCAGGACAATTAAAATAATTTGAAACATTACATTATAAAAAGAGAACATCATTTTCAAGCATGATCTTTTAGAATTGGCACTGTTGACTTGAATTGCATCTCAGAACTTAATACATCCAGCCCGAAGGTAAATATTGTTAAGCAAGCTTGAACTAAGCTTAACAGAGTTTAACATGCTCAGTTATAATATTTGTTTAAGAAGAATTATTTCTAGCTCTTCTTACAGATATGTATTTGCTACAACTCTTTAGAGCTTTGCTTCTTAGATGCAATCACTACCCTGAATAAAATGTTGGTTACTCTGCCTGGGAGGAAGTGTGAATGCTTTTGCCTTTACTATGAGGATAACTGGGAAAATATTTTATCTTGGTAATTTGTGTGAGTCATATTTTATGGGATGAATTTATTTTTCAGTCTTTTCAAGGCCAATATAAGTAAATATTATAAGCCAATGTAAGTAAATATGATAACTATTGTTTGGATGAATCCAGTGAACTTATCACACATAAGTTCACACAATGTGATAAGTTCACTGGATTCATACAAACAATAGTAATTTATGGTCACCATATGTGTCAAAAAGATGAGAAGGAAACTGAGTTATCTTCAAGTACATAATATATCATTCTGCACATAACATTGACTAGATGTTCTCCATCTTCTCTCAAATAGAGTGTATTTATTTTAGGCTATTCAAGTTACACCTTCTTCCTGATAATGAGCTGTTGAGCACTGAATTAGTTAGTAAGAAAATGTTTGTTCTCCTTTGTAATACAATGTAAAATATTGCTCCTTCTCATTCTCTTCATTTGCCTATTTGATCTGTATCAAAAGTTCTGTTGGAGAGATACTACTTAGGAAGGATTATTTGCAGAACACAAAGTTCATTATGAAGAAATGTTTCCAGATTGTCCAGTTCCCTTGGGAATTAAGCTCTGGAAAGGGGCATATTTAGGGTGTGTGCAATTGCAACTACCCTCTGCCTCTGTAGAACTGTCTCACTAAATAAATTTGGTGTTATCCTTTGAAGTGATAACACCAAATTACATAAGAAATCAGTGTCATAGCCGTATCTATTGCAAGGATTCTATCCAAATAATTGTTTTCTGCTCTCCATAGTCTACTCTTTTGGGGGCCCTAGAGAAGAATGACTCCTAGATACTGGTGAGCAGGGTAGTTCCACCTCCTGTAGTAATTAGCATATGTTAAATAGAAGCAGTGATTGTATAAATGCAGCATTGGTCATTTTGTGCAGAGAAATGGAAAATGTAGATCTAATCTTGCAGTGATCTGTATGCAGATAATATATATTCCAGCAAACTTCCCAGTTTAATTTTATATCTCTATTCATATTATTCCCTATCTCTTCATTCTTACTTTTAAATCTTACCATTTTATAATGACTTCAATAATGCTGTTCTTCTTATAAGAATTTTCATCTATTGTGTACATACTATCTGCAAGGATATATGCTAGGAGCTCAATATATAGCACTTTAATTCAAATAAAATTCTAACAATTATTATCTCCTTTTATTTATAGAAGGAAACAAAAGGTGGTTGCATTTTAGTATTTCATCTAACTACTAGGGAATGAATTGAGATTCATTAAAGATAAACTCTCAAGAAAAACAAACATGTGGATAGCAGAATCTATAGATCAATCACTACAGAACACACCTTATATGATTTATCTTAATTAAAATCAGAAAGCCCTATGTCATAGCTACTATAATAACTATTATTATTAGCACTGCTTCCTAATAAAGATGATGATCTTAATTGTAATGATGAGGAAGTTGATAGAGGAGGAGATTAAGTCATTTTCTAAGTTGCAAGGTCATTGTGGAACTAGGTTGTGGAGCCAGGTAGCTTACCTTCAGATTGCAGGGTAGAAAAAACATCATCCTGTTAGTATTGTTTATATTCTTGGAAGAGGTGGGGGGAGGGTGTGGGTATTTAAAAATAAGTATATATCCAGGTTCATACACACATATATGCTATTTTAGTCTCTAATGCTAAAATAATTTTGCTTGATGCTAAGTTCAAGAGAATTCCTTTTTGTAAAGGATTAGGCAGTAGACCCTTCAGTCTGGGGAAGGGCTAGATGACTCTTAAAATTTCCTTCTGCCCCAAGTCATTTGGGTCAAATGTTACTTAAAGGAAGAGACATGCAAATTGTTCTGTGTTGTCATGAATCTGAACTGTTCATTCTTGGCTTGTTAGTGATCCTCAGGCTTTCACGACTCTCAAAGCCAGAGAACTTTAGTGTTGCTGGTGTGCCTTTTCTTTAACCAAGAAGATTTTGTTTCCCTTACAATGAAATCTGCGCTGCTCTTTGTCCACACCCCTCCCCATCAGTGTCTTAGCTTTGGGATGGCTACCTTTTGACACCTTGGTTTTCAGGTTGTGAACTTTTACTGTCTGTGTGCAGCTCTGAGTCTGAGAATGCACGGGGACACCTGGTTCCTGCGGATCTGCAGAGAATGACCTGGGTAGGAGTTTCTGCTCGCAAATCTAGAGTGGGTCAAGAGAGTAGCACAAGGTAGTAACATCTGACTGAATTTGTACTTTAGGTTGCAACTAAATCTGAACCCGGTTAAGATAAAAAATGTAATTTATAAAACCATCAATAATATGGACTGCCAAAATGAATGAATTTAGGATTTTGTTGATTCCATAACACACTTCTGCTTTCTTCCCCAAATGTTCCACGTACTCAGTCAACCACAAAGGGACCCAGAGTCCCTTATCAAAAGAGGAAGAAGTGATTTCCCTTTGTGTTTCCTCATGTGTTTATTTGTTGACATGAGAAAGAGAGTGGGTATAATGAATCAGTAGCAATACTTTCCGGATGTGGATAGAACATTAGAAGATAAATGAGTTCCTTAGGACAAATAATTAGGATTTGATCTGGTTCTTTGGAATCTGCCACATCACAAGGACATAAAATGTTCAGTTTGTTTGGTGGGGACTTCCTTTTTATCATCTGCAGAGGGTGCAGTCAGAAAAATTGTCTTTGAGGTAGTCCATACTTTCCAGCACTAAGGAAGGAGTGGGTCTTCTGGAAAACCAGAGATCCTCTTCAAGCACTGACTTCTCTATTACTCTCAAAAGTCAAGGAGTGTGGTTCTGTCAGCATCTATAATGTGTCTCCCCAATGTGATACTCTGACTGGGAGCCATATGCTTTATTATGGTAAAGACAAAAATTGCCCATCACCACTCTGCTCTCTGTGAAATAATTGATAATGTTTCATTTGTTGCCACCACATAATGGCTTACAAGATCACATGGAGTTGACTATTTACCATGAAAGGCAATATCACATATATAGCACACTGGCTACGAGTCGGGACTGCAGATGAAGACTGCCTGGGTTCACCTCTAATTCCCACTGCTATCTTGGCAACTTTCTTAAGCTCCCTGCACTGCAATTTCCTCAGAACAGCACTGACCTCATAAAGATGTAAGAATTCGATCTGTGCCTTGTGCATAAACCACTGAGAAGTGTAGTAAGTGCCACATTCCTGGTAGCTGTTACTATCACCAACAAGTCTTCACATAAGAATCCTTTGAGTGCTGACCTCATTTCCATTCTCACTGCTTTTGCCTCCTGCAGGTCCTCATCACCCATCCATCTAGGATAATTGCCTTCAAACTGCCCTCTCCATCCTTCCTCCTTTCGAATCAATCTTCCATGCAGATTCCTTGTTAATCTTTCTAAAATGATACTTCCACTTCTTCCAATCAAGTTCACTATCTTCAGGGTAAAGTTACTTTTCTCCGTTTCACTACATGATTGTATGATTTTCCCCTGCCAATGGTCAACTTATATTTGTAACCATTTCTTGCTTTCTCTGCACAGCAGGAGTGCCTGTTTCCTTCCTGGTCAAGGAAAAGTGGAGAGAGAGAGGAAGCATTTGAAAGAAAGAGGGAGCAAGTGGGTATTCGTAGTTTTTTTACTCACTAAATCAAGATTTGTGAGGTTGATTCTAAGAAAAACCTGGCTATGAGAATGTTGATGCCTAGAACCAGGTCACTTCAGGGGTGTTGGTGGAGTGTCAGAGGGTGGTGGTGCCACAACTCCCCGGGCACATTTGTTGCTTCTGCACCACCCTGGGTCATGAACTGTGGACTTGAGTGGCAGGTGATGGGTCAGCAGCTTTACTGAATGCTTTCTAGCACGGTGAGAGGTAACCACATTAGCTGCCATTATAACTTGGCCTGCATTTTACATTAACATAAAACAATTTATAGCTTTAGAAATATTAAACAGGAGTGAAAGCAAGCACTGCATTCCTAATGGGCTTACATTTCTTTTCTTTCCTCCTCTTTACATTGGCTAGCTAAAACAGAAATGATTTTCTCTTTCTGGTGAAGCATAATGGATTCATTTCCAAGCTGCACTGTGCCATAGATCCTAATGGAATCTTTGTATTGGGAGCAGCAAAGATATCAATATTATATTGATCTCATTTCTCATCCACAAAATGTGTAGGTGATTGCTACATATTACATCGCTGTGTGTATTTCAGAAATGTTTGTTGTTGGCAGAGATTCCTCTCTATGCTTCTTGCTTGTCTTATTCTGCTCCCCATGAAACTGATCAGGTTGCCAAGTTCTTACTGACATCAAAGCAGGCTCTAGGCTCAGATCTTCTCTGTGGGACACAGAGGAAGAGGAGCAATAGCTATTGCTCAGAGAACACTTCTCTGACAGAGTTCTAAGTAAATTCTTGGGCTTATCTGACAGTTTTTCACTGGCCAAACTCCTAGTGAAGTCAGATATTACAACTGACGTCAATTGGCTTACAGCCAGCTGCTGGGTGATGCTGGGCAAGATCTCAGGGCAACAGATTCACCCCCCCCCCCATCTTGATTTTTATAGTTCCGTTTTGCATGATGTTCTTTCAAGTAGCAATAAAACAGTAAACAGACAAAGCAAAGCCACCCATGCAAACATTCCTTTCTCCTGATTCCAAATGAATATGCCAGCCCTCACAAAGGTTAATTAATAGCACAACAGAGATTCTGATTTTTTTTTTTTTTGACAGCCTGTAGAATCGGGCACTTGTTGTTCTGTGCTCATTCACCACCTATTTCTTTGCTTTTAATCTTCACATCTGAGCAAAAATGCTTGATTCTCTTCATATCCTCTATATGGAGATACAGGCAAGACTGAGGCTGGTGAAAATGTGAAGTGGGTGACCTTCAAACTTTTGTGCCTAAATTTCCCCACATTTGGATACATTTCTTTGGACTTTGGAATTCACCCTTATTTTTCTCAGGCATCCACTGACTCATTGTCCCCTGGTTTCTCAAGCTTGCCAGTGATAATCAACAAGTCTTATACTGCTAAACACATCTTTCACAATCACCAGAGTACTTCTTCTCAAACTCACTGATAAGAGATATTCTCACATTCTTGCCAATTCACTGTAAGTTTGTATTTAAAAAGATCTACTTAGGAAAACATCTGTAGGTGAGGCAAGGTCTTGAGATGCATCACACAGAGACAAGGACATATCATAGCTTATACCATATCACGGACATACAGACATACACATTGGGAAAGATAACCTACACCCTGTAGGATTTGGCTTTGCTGGGAGAGGCGATCAGGTTTTTATCTGAAATCTACCCATGACGTTGATGTATTTTCTTATTTTCAGTGGAAGCAGGGAGTTCACTCCCCCTGGAAATTATTAGAATCCTTCCATAAGGGATGTTCTCCTTGGCTACACTGTGGAGAGGAAAATATAAAGCCTTCTTTACCTTGTTTATTCAGCAGATCCTTTGGTGTCTGTTTATAATGAACATCACCAATGCTTTAAAACATTATTAATATATTTGGACAAACATGGAAGCAGCCCAAATGCCCAAAAGTAGATGACTGGATTAAAAAGATGTGGTACATATATACAATGGAATATTACTCAGCAACCAAAACAAAAAAAAAGAAACACATGTCTTTTGCAGCAATTTGGATGAAACTGGAAAAGATCATGCTTTGAGATAAGCCAGAAAGAGAAAGAAAAATACCTGATGGTTTCGCTCATAGCAGGAGTATAATGGGCCAGGTGAGAAAGTAATAAGAATAATGAACAGCCATATACCAGAGAGATTTTGTGGGGGTGGAGTGGGGAACGGGATTAAAAATGGGGGTGGGGGAGGAAAGTGAACGGGACTATGGTGATGGCACACAGGTGACTGGGTGATGGGACACCCACGGGGATTACAATTGAGATAAAAAAAATGTACAAAGTGATGTAAAATATTATTAATATTTTTATCTCTTTATACACTTAATGGTGTGTAGGTGGTATCATCACATGGATTTAGAGTTTTGTGAGGTCATTGGAATCTCCTATTCAGCCTGGCTATTCAACAGCTAAAAGAACTAGGACACAATAAATGGAAAAACAGCCCAAACCAGGATTTCTTTATTCCTTGAGCCACACTCATTTATTTTAGGAAAATCATTCATGCAACCTATCATCATAAGAATTTTCATGATCCCTGCCTCTACCCATTTTTTTTAACCTCTAATAAGAAAATTTTGTGCAATTTAATGTTGCACAGTTCACTAATTTATTTATTGTCGATGTTTGAGAAACATTCTGACAAATAATGTGGATAAAATAAAGCAAAGAAATGGGGTCAGTTACTGCCATTGACAACAGAAATATAGTTCTCCCATTTATAAATTCATTGTTAATGTTTTGTCCTTGGTCTTTCATATGTTCCATGGCTATCACATACATGAAAGTGAAAGCTGTCTTAATCTTTCCAACATGAGCTGAATCTTAAAAACAAAGCATATGATCAGAACTAGTTTTATATAAGATTAATGTGCATAATTACACTTAGCCCTAAAATCATTAGATGTTCTTATTAGTTATCTTAATGCTCTATCCTATCTCCAAACCAACTCTAATCATACTAATCTCTTCAATGCTCCAAACTCACTTCTGGTACTAAAATCAGTAGTATGTGGTTTTAGAATTATCATTCTATTCCCTATCCTAAGTCCTATGGATCTCCAAATTCAAACTCAAAATCTACCTTTCAACTCACTAATTTTTTGTTCAAGAAGTTAGGCTCTCTTCATTCTAATTTAAATCCTTGAGAACATACCTTTTAGGCCATAAAATTCCATGCTTAATTATATCCAATCTAATATAACTTGCTGATTTATGTTCATCTACTAAAATTTGCACTTAGATTGTGAAAATGTTCATGTGAAGATTATAGGTCCTGTCTGTTATAAACTCGGTGCTCTAAAGCAGAAATAAATACCCAGTATTTGTTTCTGATTAGCCTGTGACTGATTAACATTTATGTGGCACAAAGCACACACCACCTTACTCAAAGTGTGGTCCTTGGCCCAGTAACATCACATTTCCTAAGAGCTTGTTGGAAATCCAAAATCTTAGACTCCATCCTAGACCTACTACTACCTTTTTTTTTTAAAGAATTATTTTACTTATGCAAACAGAACTGAGGTACA
This sequence comes from Condylura cristata, assembly GCF_000260355.1. NCBI lineage: Eukaryota > Metazoa > Chordata > Mammalia > Eulipotyphla > Talpidae > Condylura > Condylura cristata. The sequence continues at coordinate 54,119,001 of NW_004567114.1, read as the reverse complement.
GGCCAGAGGTGGAGAGGGTGGTGAGAAGATTTACCAGAGACAGAGTGGGGAGCAGAACAGACAGATGGACTGAAATATAGAGCTGGGGGTAGCAGTGGGTGGGTCAGGAGAGGTCTGCTACACCATGTGGGCCACCTCCCCGGCTGGAGACTAAACTCGTGCTGCAACGGCTGTGGTAGCTTCATAGTGCTGTGCTTTAACCCTGTGCACCACTAGAGAGGACTCCCCTACTACTACATTTTATTTTTAATTTTTAAAACTTGGTTATTTGTAATATTTGAGAAGCTGTTGGTTAAGAGAAGGGGGGCTTCTCACAAAATTCTGACCTTAGGATAACAGGTGAATAACACTTCCATCCCTGTCCCGGGACTGGACATAGGGGTGAATAGTTCACATTTCTGGTCTGCAGCTCCTTAGAGAATCTGGTAAAAGCTTTGGACCCTCTTCCAAGAAAATGAACATAGATGCACACACAATGTTTTACACATAATTTATGAGCTTAACAAATGCATTAAGATTATAAAGAGACTCCTTAGAGCACGACTGACTCTGTGTTAAGTGCCCCTGCTGAGGCATATAAGTATCTGAAGGTTAAGGGTTATTTATCCGTCTACTGAAGTGTCTGCTTGTGTTATGTATTTACTATTGAAAAACAGTGTGGTCTAATTGGTCTTCCTCTGAGGAGATAGTCTTTGGTATTTGTACTAAGTGTTTGGATAGATGATAATAATCCCATGTCATGCTGCTCTTGCAGGTGGGTTGATCAATGTTAGTATGTAAAAGCTAATTTAGCCATGAAAGAGGCCTTCATGCAATAGATTCCATTCATCTCGGTAACACAGTAAGCTTTGATTTAAGCAATCAAGATTGTCTTTCTACCTAATTGTGTACTTGATTTTTTTGAAAACCTTATCTCTCTTTTCCTTTGAATCCAAGCCATATGCTTTTCATGTATTTTTAAAAAGTCCTTTGGGGTGATGATCTGAATTGCTCTTAACTATCAATTAAATTTTCTCAAAGTAGATTGTTAAAAGTTTAGATGAGCCCAATTAGTGAGAATCTCAATCTAACAGCAAAGGTGAAGTTGGTTATTTTAAGCCTTCTTTATGATATGAGAAGAAAGGACCAAATATCTTAGATCAGTGTTTTGTGGAGCTTATGGAAATTGGTCCTAAAAATAAAATGCATAAATTAAAAAGGTATGACCAGGGAAGTCAAAGTTGGCTTTGTTTTGTTAGTATTGTGTCTTTGCAGATTCTACATGAATTTTAGTTTGAAAACATTATGTTCCTATTTATGCTAAAGAGAATGAAAAACTAAAGGTTATATTTATATTTACAAGCTATATTAAGTTATATATATTTTACAAATGCTGTTTTCTTAGGAGAAATGATATCCAAGCCTGTATTAAAGGAAATATATGCTTGACTTTCTAAAATATTGAAATTAGAGTCATGCTCTTCTACTTTAACAGGACATCCCTGAGTCCACTCAGGAGATATACGGCATGGTTCTTTTCTTTCAGTGAAATCCCACATGCACTGTCTGAGAAAAATGGTGAATGTAGGGTACTCAGAACTCCTCAGATTAGATTATGTCTCAGGGAAAACTACTAGTTTAATACCAAAGAGTTTTTCACTAGCTTGACGCAGGCACTGTGGGGGAAAGCTGCATAGGAGAAATGTTAGAGCTGTGACTAATGGCCAACTGGTAAAAACAAGGTTGACTTCTTTCATTATTAATCTTCATAGTAAATTTTAGACTAGTTCACATTCTTCATGATTGAGGTTCTCGATGAGAATCATGACTACAAAGAAACAATAACTGAATTCCATTTCATTGTATTCCTCTGTCAAATACTTGGTATATGTCAGATACATTTCTTGGTTAGTGGAGGGAAGATAGAAAAAGAAAGCTCAGAACAATTAAGACATGTTTTCTATTCTTAAGAATTTCACTTAGTTGGGGAGACAACTAAGGATTAAATAATTGATAACATCTGGAATTATTAACCCTGGGGAGATTAAGGAAAGTTAACAAAAGATTGCTTTTTTTTTTTAACTATTTGTGTCTTTTATTCTTTTTATCACCTATTTCATGGTGAAAAGGCTATATGTTTTATGTTTCAGTAAAATCTTACTGAAGAAGTATAACACTAAATAATATAATCTCTATGTTAGTAGGGATTAAGAGAGTTCAAACAGTTGGTTTACATGGAGTCCATTAAATCATGTCATGTAGGAGTCACTTGTTAGTGAACTGGGACCTTGGTTTAATGACTAAGAATGAAAATCAGATCAGCAGTATTGGGAGTGAATTCAAAGATGACTTTTCAGATGATTTTGAATGAAAAACTGGTCTGGATTAGATAAAGTATAACTTTGGTGTGTTCCCAAAGGTAATCCTTTTCTAATATATGATTAATACAGTTGGAAGGGCAGAAAAGATGAATATAATGTGTTGGTAACCTTTTCTTTCTTTTTATTCTTTTTCTTAATTTCTCTAACTCTTTCCATCAGGAAGCACTTATGTAGAATCTAGAACAACCCCATGATTTATTTCACTTTCCTTAATGGAAAAAGAACAGCTGTATACTGTCATGTTCAGATACCTAAGAAAACATATGTGTTAATTTTTAAGAGTGGGTTTCTGTGACCTGAACTGTTTGAAATGAAATAATTTTTCTACATTTGTATCAGTGCAGCTCAAGCTTACATGCCAAAGTCTAAAGCAAATGATCATTTGGTTTTCTACTCATCTTTGATAGCTACTTGTTTTCCAGAATAAATGATAGGCTGCTTCCTCTACAGTAGAAACCCAGAAAAAGAGATAGGTTAGTCAATGGCAAGGTTAAATGACATGAATTGATGACAAATTTACACAGTGAATGAAGAGAAAGGGCTAGTCATTTTTGTCAATCTGCAGGTGGAAATTGTGGCCTTTAAATGAATGTCTATAACTAAAACATAATGTGCATCCAGAGTTGAAAGACATCTTAAAAATATTTAAGCTCTCATATTTTATAGAGACCAAAGTTCCAAAGTTCAGAGAAGTTCAATTGCTAGGTGACCGTCATATGGTGTCTGACAGGCTTGGGGCAGGAACATGTGTCTCTAAATGACCCTCCAACAGCTTGAAGAGGAAAGTGGTTTTCACAGAGGCTACACCTCTGGGAACAGAGTAAGCAGAATGTGACAGATGCATCATGCTCATAGCTGTTCCCACCAATATGTACAATCATTGCAATGTTATATAGTGTAAGGGCTAACATTTACTTGTCCACATCTATTTCATACTGGATGTTTATTGTGTTGTTTGGAGAATACTCAATTTAAATTATAAAATATAATGTATTTTGCTGAAAGGTTATATAATCAAGTAAAACTATAAACTGAAATTAACAATTTCTTTTAAACTTTATTTTCAAAGAAATTTTTTTTCTCTCATTTGGTGACTTGCTTTCAAGCAACTACATTTAGGGAAGGAAAAAAAAACAATCCCATTGTGGCTTTTGTTCAGGTCATGTTATCCCAATTAAATTCTAAAGCCTGGATCTGTTCTGTTTCTTTCCTTCACTGGGTGACTATCATGTAGTTAATGTGAATGTGATTATATTAATTTATCGTTTGAGATGACATGACTGGCTTAACTGCCTTTAAACTTGTGTTTGAGGTTTGTGTTCTCTTATTTCTAAAGGTATTTGTTCTTTGTGCTCTTGGCCTCCAAACAAAATAACTGCTACTGCTGTCAGACTGGACTGATTATCCATTTGGCCAGACTATAAAATCCTCTTTTTCTTTTTTTAACCTTCGTATATTAACCTCAGTGACTAAGTTTCATTCATTCATTCATTCATTCATTCATTCATTCATTCATTTTAAATTGGCACTACTTCAGGAACATTTTTATCTTTGGAATTATGCAGGTGAATAAGTAAGGGGATTCTCCACAGGAGGATCAAAAGTTGGTGGCAAGAAAGGTCATTTCAAAGGAGCGCAAACCTATTCCCTTGTGATCTACCTCATAAAGTCTAACATATACTAAAATGTTCTTGTATTCATTAACCATCAGGACTTATGAATCATGATTTTTCTCAGACTTCATATATGTTTATTTCTAGGATATAACTCCTCAAATACAGGTTTCATGATATGGTCCAGGTAAGAATCCGTTTTGCTGAGAAAGGTGATTTTAAAGGAATTCTTATACTTTCCATTTTTATGATAGATCCCATCCCAACAAAATTTAAGGCATCAAAGAAGGAAGAAGACAGATTAAGTCACAGTAAACACCTGTGAGGTCTACTTTGAAATGCATCACCCAGACATATGTATTAAGAAGAGGGAGTTCTCAGCTGTCTGAAATATGGCAACAACTTAAAATTTCCAAAAAATCAATGAGAAAAATTATCCACAATAAGTGCTGCATTTCCTTTCTGCATTTACAGAACAGAAAAAAGCCAAGACAATTCTTACAGTATGTAGTTATTACCTTATATTTGTTAGAAGGATGTTTCTAAATAATTAAATTCAGAATCCAAAGAATTAAGAGATGAAAAATAAAAAAGACATGTCCACAATGTAAGGTTTAATAGTAACTTACATTCTAAATAAGATTGAGGAGATTTAGGGATTAAGATGTTGATGGAAAAAAATTACTTTATTTTCAAAGGACTAATAAGGGACAGCGAGTGAAGTGAAAGCTGTATCTTTCCTTATTTAAAATGTAAACTTTGATACATATGTGTGTGTATACAGGTGTGTGTCTACACACACACACACACACACGATTCTCTATATATCCACACCAAAACTCAAATTCTAGATCCTGCACTGTGCACTATGTACTTAAGACAAGGCCATATGATTGAAGAGATAATGAACTGTAGTACCAAGAAGTAGAATCTCTCCTGGGAAGCAAAAATGCATCAAGAGACTTCTTAGTTTCATGCATTAGCAAAGTAAAGGCTATAAGTGGTCTTGGCAGGAGTTTACATAAGCTAATGAATAAGGAAAACAAAAGCTTATACTTCATTAGGCTGACAAGAAATCAATCACATTTAATAAACCAGAACTTAAGTTTAAATGCCAGGGAGTTCCCTAAGAGCACCTGAATCTGACCCACCTTGTGCATAGGCCAGACAGGTGCTTGTCATTCCCACTCATATGTCAGGACTTGCAGTTCACTGAGAAGCAAGCACATTGTACAGCCATCTTGAATGTGCCGATCTCATCTGATCTCAGATGCTAAGCTGGGTGGGGCCTGGTTAGTACTTGCATTGGAGAAGTGCATTTAGAAGCAGCCTAGCTGCTCTTTTGAAAATCTTTGTTAGCACGCCTTGGGTATTCTTTGCATTGTTTGTAGCAGCAGCTTAATTGCTTCTTGGCTCTTAGACTCTATTACTATCAGTTTCAAGAAAATGTTATCATCCCAAACTTAATGTAAATAGAAATTTAATAGAAGTAAGGACATCCTACAATATTGGTCTGATGTTTTGCCTTCCTGGCCTCTTTACAACTAGCATAGATTAAATATTTAATTGGGCCTTACTTATTTTTAGAACTAGCCCTCAAAGCTAGTTAAGATTGTATGTATTATTTCTTATTTGAAGATAAATCAAGAGTTAGGTGACTTCTTCCTGTCACACATAAGAAGGTGCTGTCCTCAGCTCTATGATCCAAACTATATAATAAAACTGGAAATAAAGTTTGGACAAAGTAGTAAGATAGGAAGGACCACTAGACTACATACTAACCCCTATCCTGAATGATTTTTTTTTTTTTACTTTCTTCTACTTCCAGAACAAGCCATGTCACTCTGAGTAAATGATAGCATCTCAATCTGTTACCAGTTTCAACTGCAAAGTCTTTCACTCCTCCATTATGTGTTCTTCTAACAATAAGCTTTAAACGTTTTAAAAAGCATTTTCTAACTATAAATTTCCACATATCTATATTCTTATACATTTTTTCTAATTAAAATTCCTTTAATAAAAGAATGGTAATTTAGGGACCAGGGAAACTTGATGGGACACTCTCCTATCAATACCAGAATGAGTTTCAAATTCTTCCTTGTCTGCAAGGATTCTTAAGATTATATAACTAGAACATTAAGAAAGCTGATCTGCAGGAAATCATCGCTACACTTGCATTATTTGAGCTTCAAATTGAGGATTTGTTGTGAATTCAGACAGATTATTATAATAAGGTATATAATGCAGGAAGAAATGTTAACTGTAGAATAGACTCACATGTATAACTAAGCCCAAGGTTATAAAATACAAAGTCCCTTTTAGGATGGATATCTTTTCTCTTTCTTTGGTACATCTTCACACTTTTCAGTAAGCTATTCATTAATATTCTATTAATTATTCATTAGGGGTACCTCCCTGGTGGTGCAACAGGTTAAAGCATAGTACTATGAAACTATCTAAAACCACTGCAAGTAGAGTTCAATCCCTGGCGAGGGAGGTGACACACATGATGCAGCAGACCTCTCCTGACCTGCCCTCTGCTCCCCTCAGCAGTGTATTTCAGTAGTTCCACCTGTTCTGCTCCTCACTGTCTCTGGTAAATCCCCTTACCCCCAGCAAATCTGGCCTATACCCCCGTTCTTATATGCAAAAATAAATAAATCTTTGAAAAAAATTGTTAATAGAATAATCGTTATATGCAATAGAAGTATGCTGTCTTTAAGGAGAAATCCTGCTATATTTTATGTCCTTTATATTTTCTTGATGTTAAGACTGATGGGTAAAAATAACCCTTCAGAAGAAAACTTGTTTGGAAGTGACTTCTTGTTGGTTCTTAATTTCCTAATTTTGTGTTAAATTCAACATAAAGAGACTTTGGAAAATTATCAGGGTGCCAAGAGATCTGTTTGGGAATATAAAATTTAGACAGGCACTATACTATTTTGCTGCTATATGAAGTCTGTCTTCATGACAACCTGGAAAAAAATACTACTGCTCTACATTCTTAAAATATTCCAAGTCATTGGCCCTCCCTGGTGGCGCAGCGGGTTAAAGCACTGCACTGAGAAGCTAAAGCCACTTCCGCATGAGTTCGATTCCCGCCTGCCCCGGAGGAGACCACATGGTGTGGCAGACCTCTCCTGACCCGCCCGCTGCTCCCCTCAGCAGTGTACTTCGTAGATCTGCCTGTTCTGCTCCCCACTCTGTCTCTGGTGAATTTTCTCACCCTCCGCATCTCTGGCCTGTACCCCAGTTCTATATGAATGAATGAATAAATCTTTAAAAAAAAAAAATATTCCAAGTCATTTATGATAAAATATTACGTAGTATTGTATATTTCTGACAATCAATCGGTTACCTCAACCATAGAACTTCTGTTTTAAATTTAAGACTCTGTAACTTCTTCCATGTGTAGAAATATTGAATAGAATGTAATTGCTTTGTAACTCACCTGTAAGGCTACTAAAGTTAGAGCTGGTTACCAGTTTAAAGTCAGCTCTTTTTTAAGCTAAATCTCTTGACCCATTTCTGAATTATTAGCCAGGTTTGATAACACCTTCTTTGGAAGTTCCCTATGTCACATTATAATCCTGACAAGTTCTTTGAAAAATGCACTGCCTAAAGGCTATGTAAGTAAACAAACAAATAAGCAAATGAGGTGAGGAAAGTAGGACAGAAAAATAAGGACAATTCCTTTACAAGATATTCAAGAGATAAGTATTAGAAGAGTGACTAGGTGCACCACTGAAAATGGCTGGACCTAAAGTAAGGCCCCTGGGGTATAGGTGCTGGGAGTTCAGCCTGGAGGCCATGTGACAGTTCACCTACAGGAAATTTCCTCAGGTGTGTGTCACCAGGGCTCTCACAACAGAAGCTTCATGGGGGTGGAACATTCTTTTTTTTTTTTCAAGATTGATTTATTTATGCATACAGAACTGGGGTACAGCCCAGAGGTGCAGGGGCTGTGAGAGGATTCACCAGAGACAGGGTGGGTAGCAGAACAGGCAGACTGATGAAGTACATTGCTGAGGGGAGCAGCGGGCTTGTCAGGAGAGGTCTGCTGCTCCATGTGGGTCACCTCAGTGGCTGAGAGTGGAACTCGCCCTGAAGAGGCTGCAGCTAACTTGAAGTGCTGTGCTCTAACAGGTTGTGCCACCAGGGAGGGCCAGAGCTTAGTTTTAGGCAAGGTTTTCTTATCAACTGTTCCAGCCCAACTTTCTTTTACTGCCAAATATAGTCACTGTAACTTGAGCAGAATGTAGCATGGAGCGGAGTTTCTTAATTTAGCATGTGTCTTTCAACAGCAGACATCATTTTTAAAACCCAGAACTCAGAGTTTTTATACTTGGGGATGTTTATATAAAGTAGACAGATCTTCATGTCACTTCTTTCAAGATTTTCTTGTTCAAATCTTTATATTGTGGAAAAACACCATGTGCACAGCCTGTTGTTTCCACAGTGAAGCAAAAGGCAGACTTCTTCCCTCAGTTCCTTAGCGTGCCTTCTGTGGTCTGTTTTATATCCTCAGACCTTCACATGGGTGACTGCAGAAGTGTCCACATTGTCACTGTTACTGAAAACGATTTCAAAGTTCATTCTTGGCCGTGTAACCCATTATTCTAGTTTACCTGCAAATTGTAGGTATGTGCTTTGTACCATGGTTATTTATTTACACTGTACCTTTTGACTTGTGATAATGCCCAGGTTTGAACAAGATATTATAGCCAAACTATTATGATTATTTACTTTTTGATTTTTGTTCTTCATTTAATTTTTTCTTCAGACTCTAGTGACACACATGTCTGCCTTCACTAGTCAATAAATTAATTTACATGTAGATGAGAATGATTTCTTGTGCCTTTTAAAATGAACTTTCATTTTTTAACAAATAATTTAATTTTGTTTAATTTTATTCAAAAGAGTATTTTGAGGTGGTCTTTGGCAGAAAATGAAGGAGAAAAACTATTTTGGTTCAGTGGTCTATTGACTATTTTAATTCATGACCAACAGCCTATGTCTACTCCTATATATAGCTATCAAGTAAGGTCTTACTCTGGGTCCCTGATAGCCCAGAGTTGATGTTTAATTTTTCAGTGACTGATGTTTCAAGCTATTGTTGACCTTTGAAAGTAAGATATGTCTATGCAAGCATAGATAATTCTAACTTCTTCTGCAATGTGTAAAAGTCATCTCACTTACCATTCTCTCTAGGTTTAGAAAGTGTATTAATTATAATGTGTACCTGGATTTCCTGAATATTAAATATAGCACAGTTCAGTTTTTAATTTATCTTAATGTAGAAATAAAGGTATATATATTAATGTTCATGAACTGTTTCATTTTTAAATTCTCATTGCTGAAGATAGGATTACTAAGTGTTTTTCTTTTCAGATACTTTTTAAGTCATTTCTTTCATGGGTTATAATTTGCTTTGTGGTGATTTTTTTTTTTAATATAGCATCTTTATGGGAAAAGGAACTGTTTCCCAGGGAGACATATGCACCCGGTATGGATTACTGGGAAGCAAAGATGACTGAGGATCAAGAGGTCTGATTTCCAGTCACAACTCTGCCAGGTGGTTGCCATGTGGACCACTAACTGATCTGAAAGAAAAGAAGAGTATTTTACCTGGTACTTCCCTTCCTCCCAGTGGTACCACATTTGTGTCTTCTTATGCAGTTTCTAGTTATCCTATAGGAAACTTTTATTATATAAGCATAATGTAGATATTATATATATATATATATACATATATATATATATAATATATACATATATTGTGTGTGTGTGTTTGAAACAATCATTAGTTTTTCCTGTTTCCTCAGTAGGGCAAGAACTGTTTCTTTTTCATCTTTATAAATCTAAGACTAATCCCAATTCCAGGCATACTGCAGGCATGTAGTTTTTATTAAATTGAAGAATTAAGACCACAGGCAAAAATACCCGTCTGCTATGCATTTAATCCTTTTACATCTGGGGAAGAATGAGTAGTCTCCTAAATCTTGAGGAAAACTGAGTGACTGTAAAAGGGGTTTTGCCTTTTTTATTTGGGTCTTCTGAAGTCACCTCTCTCACTTCTGTCCCACATCACTCTCTATTCCTGTATGGACTTCCCTACAGAAATCTCAGCTCTACCAAGCAGGTAACTTACCTGTGTTGTTCCATCTGGAGTCTTTTTTGCTTTTTTAGACATGTAGAAGATGCTCAATCAATACTTGCATGAATAATACATTTCCATATGTGACACTGGAGAGACCAACTCAATGAATACCTCATATTTAGGAGAAAATTGCTATGAAAATGAAAGATATATGTCAAATGAGGCTTATTTGCTTATTTTAAGAGAACACATTATAAATGGAAAGGGACCTTATTTTGTGCTAACTTTTATTTCATTCATTTTGTAACTATCCTTTTTTACGTGGGTGGATTTTAAACGTATCAATCTTTTAATATGTAATTTCCCATTTCTTAAAATCTCTCAGCTACTGTCTCAAGGGACTAAGGAACATTTCTTGAATTCTCAATTTTTTTTTTCAAAAATGGAAGATAGATGTACCTATGAAAATATGCCTGTGTTTCAGGATTAAATGTATGTTTATTTTTGTTCATTATGAGGATTTGAGTTTGATACTTAATTATGCCATTGGATTGTGGCATGAAGGTAGCACACTCAGGTGCAAGTGATTTCATGTTTCCTTAGGTTGATGTTTTATGAATCTGAATGTGGACACCCACATAATTTGAAACATCATTGTATAGTCTGCTCCTAAACAAAGATTTTTAGTGTTGTGTAATCTGCACTTCAATAGATATTTTTAGCACTGGATCTTTTGTGCTTTAAGGTTGTTAGTGTAACTTACCATCATAGATGCGCGTTGGTTTGATGCTGTCATCAAGAGGTTTTTGACTCAGTCATTTCTCATGTTTATTTTCACACCTGATTAATGAGGATGTTGTTGAGAAATATGTGAATATGAATAGCACAATTATACATACAAGTATTATGGAGATATCATCTTCATACTTATCTAGGAACAGAACCAACATATTGGTGCATAATGTGAACTGTGAACAATGTCTAGAGGAGGCAGGAGTTTTATATTTTGCAGTATTAATTAATTTTATAGAGTCATTTAAAAGGCTATTAACATTAAGCAGCCTCCTCCCCTGAAAATAATGAGCTATTAGGAAGCTTTTAAGTATGGATTTGATTAGAATTCAGTTGCTTGAATTCAACCATAGGACTGTATCCTACCTTGCTTCACCGTATCATTCAGCAAAAGTACACATTTAAGACCAAGTTAGGGGTAAAAAGGATGAAGTCATCTCTTAACCAAATGTTTATCTTGGAGTCAGCTGCAATGACCCCAAATGTTCTTGTTTAATGGAAAAAGGTAAAAATCTTCAATAGATATTTATTAAGAGATTCTATAGTGGGTCTACAAAACCCAGATTTCTCACTTTCTAGGTTATAATTTGCTTAGTTGAGCTTTGTGACATATATAACAGCAAATGGCTACTTAAATTTTTATTATGTCAATAGGGGATGTTCTTGCATTTAAGTCAAGTTTTTATAGTGAATAATATTTTAGAACATATAGAGTATAATCCAAGCATACTTTAACTTACCTTCTCATTTCCTGGGTCACCTTTAAGAGCTGCTGATCTGGGTAGGCACTAAAGATTAACATTTTAACAATAATGCATTTAAACATTATTAATGGTATTGTGACCGAATCATGTGGCATATTCCTCATCCACATGAAAAATTAACTGATTCTCATTGATATGGCTTTAACCACTCTGTATTCTGCATATATGTTGTCAGAACTTTAGTTATAATATAAAGATTCCTATTTAAAATTACAATCTTATTTAGCCTTTTAGGTAAGTACAAGAGAAATTATTCTTGAGGAACACCATATGCTAAAGTGTGAGGGTATATGTAGGAATCAACATCTTTTGAATTGATACTCACATTATGCATACACACACACACACACACACACACACACATACATAATTGATTTATTCCTTTCAGTAGTTTAAGTTAAATTATGGTATTTTATAAAAGATGAAAGTGGTGAAACAATTTTCCTTTAGTTTATGTTATTACCTTTCTTGGTTATGTTGAATGCCAGGGTGAAAAAATTCCAAATATTTAGAATGTAAAATAATTTATCAATTTAGAAATAAAACTTATGAATAGGTCAGAAGAAATATTCTTTTTTCTAAGTTTTCGAATGTTAGAAGTAAAACAATTACCTTGATGAAATACCTTGAATTACATCAATGTATGGTCCCTTCAGGGCTTACATGTTGGGGGAAGGGTAGACTATATGGAATTGATTGTGTTTATTTTTCTGACACTTTAACTATCATACTAAGAGGCTAATTGAAAAAATAATTCTTGTCTGTTAATTTTATTCCTCTGATATTTTACAGCCATAAAAGCCATGGTATGTTATGTGAGTATGAATATCTCAACTATATACATAAGTATTATGAGAGATGATCATCTTCATACTTACCTAAGAAGAGAAGCAACCTGTTTATACAAAATGTGGGCTGTGAACAATGTCACTTTTTTCTAATATCACTCTTTTCTAATTCAAAGTTTTCCTGTACAAGCTTCTCTAAAAGCAGTGTAAAGTTGAAAATAGAACCAAATTTATAGGCCAAATGTTGAAAATATAATAATCAAAATATAATAATTTTGATCCTTCAAAATATCTGTAATGGGTGATGAATATTCTAGAATTTCAAATTGTTGACTTTAAGTGAGTTTTGCTCTATTAATGGGGTATTTTAAGATATAAAATAACTGCTTGAGGGCATTTTGAATTAGTTATAATAAAATGCAAATTTAAGCGATACTATTGTTTTCATCTTTGTTGTATATATCCGCAAAACCACCTTTAGCCTTTTCTCTGTTCACAGCATACAGTTGCTGTTTTTCTCAGCCCCATAGATTATATTTTACATGTAATTATCCCTAGTGAATGTTCACATCATTTTCAGAAAATTTAGAGAAAAGTAGACAGCAAGAAAAATAAAGTTAATCATTTTTTCATGTACATTTCTATGTCACAACTTTTTAAAATAGTATAACAGGGTGTTGTTGTGTTGCATAATAACCAAATTGACATATAACTTTATTTGGCAAATAAAAATAAAACATTGCCATAATTAGATCAGTAAACACATCTTTGGATTGAAATGTCATTAATTTCCTAAGTCTTAGAAGTAAAATGTATATTTCTCATGAACCAAGGAAAATATCTCTAAACTTTACATTGAGAATTTCCATTTTAAATACCAAAGGCTGAGACAGATAAGGTTCTGAATCACAAATCAAGTAATTCCTTTGAAAACTTAAAATTATCACCTTCCTCTTTTAAAATCGTGGTTGACATTTCAGTAGGGTTGAAAAGTGTGTTTTCTCTTCAGAGTTAGTTCTTTAAACTATTTGGTAAAATAATCATATATCCCTTGGTAAAGTCTATACTATTGACAATTCTGATAAATGCATATACTACTGATCAATTCTTAAGCCTCCTTTTAGAGTCATTATTTTGAATTAATAGTTATTTCACTTATTAGGATTGTTAAGAAGTACATATTTCATTATAGAATTTACTTTTGAAACATCATTATGTTGCAGAATTATCATTGTTGGCAAAGGTAACAAAGAATGGTTATTATATTACATTTATCCCAAAGACATAATTGTAAAATGTTGCACCCTTTTCATTTTCTTACCCTATATCTTAATGAATACAATCACCTACCAAATATGATAATCATGATTATCATTGCTTATTATTTATTACATACCAGAAATAATAAGTACAAATAAATGAATCATCTTAGTTTGAGAATGATTCATTTCCTTTTATCCTCTAATAATGAGATCGCCATAAATTTCTCTAAAATAATAGGCCCTTCCTTACCATTTGAAAAATATATATTTTACCCCCAATATGCAATTTATGTTTTCAAGACTATAGCAAGCAAAAATTTGCTGAGGTTGCCACTATTGCCAGTGTTTCAATCTAATGAGAATGAAAAAACTACTTCATTATTAAAAATCTTACTGTTTTCAAATTCTGCGTTAATATCAATGCTATAGCTTGGATTTAAAGAGTTTTAAACAATTTTAGGGATGGAACTAAGACTCAAATCTGTATTTGGCTCACTTTTCCACCTATGTCATTCTTGCTTGCAGTATTTATATTTTATAGCTGGTGTTTGTATAGCTAAAATTTCTGATAATAAACATAACTTCTTGTCCTTTCCTCACATTCCCACCATTTGCTTTCCATCACAGTTGGTGTTAGAAAACATTTCAAAGGCAACAAGCATACCTTTATCTTAGAGAGCTAGGCTCTGATGTAATATGTTCTTTGGGCTTCATTTTGTTAACTTCTGTGTGGTGCTTTAATACAGTCTTAATCGTAAATCCTCTTACTTAGAGAGGAAAAGTAATGTTTTGAATTTTTATATTGTATGTGTTTTAAAAACATCTTTAGACCATATAACTTTTGTAAAGATTTCTATAAAACCAGTAATATGTCCATAATAATTTAAACACATTTAATAGAAAAAAAGCACTGAACCATGTTTTAAATCTTTGCCTGATATAATTTGATGATTGCTTTATTGCCAAGTTAAGCTTAAGAGCCAATTTCAGCAAATTAGGCAGGGGAATGAATGCTTTTAAAAATTATATTCAAATTCAGTTTTAACATTCCACAACCAGAAGCTACACTATAGTGATAGATATTTTGAAGATTTACAGATCTAATTAATATTAATTGATATGCCAATTTTTCCTGTGGTGTGTCCAAATTACCTTTCATTTTGTATTTATCTTGGCAAAGAAATTCCAACCATAACCTTTAAATTCTAGTATGGGATCTTTAACTCCCCAGTACCTACATTTTGAATACCTTAATCTCAGTTTTCATGAGCAAACAATTCTCTATGAGTAAACAATGCTGACTGCCTTGTTTTTCTTGCTCTTCAAATAGGAACATCATTGTCATGGCTTAAAAAAAATGGTTCAACCATTTTTAAGGTATTTCATTGTTGCGAAGAAAACTAAATTGATGCATTGTTAATGCAGTTTGAAATCTTAGAGGACAATTATGATCTTACTATAAGCCCTCAGAGGTCTGTTTGCTTATGTAAACAATAAACTTGATGTGAACATTAAATACATTTTATGAAATGCATCATGACTAAAATTATTTTATAAAATATACTCACCACTGCTAAAAATTCCCTCATTAGGTAAACTTGTTTGATTATTTGCAACCTTTTAAAGACCTGAATATTTGCTATTCTACATTTGTTCATTAATGAACACAACTCAGTAGTTTTTAGGAGTTCTTTCTTAAAATAGGTATTTATTATCTTTAAAAAATTCAAATTAAATGTCCCTTTACTTTTAATAAAGTATGCACACTAGACATTTTCAATATAAAAGTTTGTGGTATTTTTATTACATACTAACTTCACTAAAGATGAAATAATTGGCAAGTTAAAAAATAATTTACAGAGGAATTGTTTGAAATATAAAACAGCAAAAATACAAAAATCTGCTGAGGTATTTCATTGTATTTTATACTTAATGTAGCATAGTTTTGAATGAATTTCTAGTTTTTCATTGTTTATTATTTCATTTACATGTTAAATTTGCAACAGGCTTTTTGGGAGGGGTTTATGGAAGTAAGTTTAAATGAACAAGGCTAAATAACAATCTTAAAAATGCATCAGTTTACTTACTTTCTCAAATGGTTACTACTTGCCAAATTTCATTTAAATTCAGGAGGTCTTATTGTTTGCAACTTCTCTATTATGAATATCACATTATCATTTTTTCTTATTTATTTATTGAATTTTATGGGTAGGAAATATAAAGTATTTTCCTTGAGTGTTCACAAATATCCTTTTGAACTTATAATTAGAAATTTAATTTTAAAGAATAAACCATGATTAAAAGTTGCATATTATTTTATAATCTTTAATTAATTTAGAGACTTGCTGTTTGGTTTTAGTTAATATGTAAAATTCTACTGAGTATCTTTATGTGATCACACAGATTAAATAAATGGATATGAGAAAATATTTGTTAAGTCCCTCTTTTGTGCCTGTATTATATACAGACATTTTTCTATGAGGTCTCCAGTGTTTCAAATTCAGGTCACAACCTTAGATTTATGATTCATATGTTTTAGTCTTTTCACAAAAAGTACTAGCTTCTGATCAATATTGATCATAAATTTACTTAATTTAATTGCCAATTGATACTTATTGAAAATCTATTGTTTTCTTCAGAATCAGTCGAGGTACCCAAAGCAAATATTTTATCATTTAAACTTTACATATTGCATTATTATGACCTCCATATACTGTACAGGAAATTGGATTTACAAATGTGCAACAATTTTAGGAATGGAACTAAGACTCAAATGTGTATTTGGATCACTTTCCCATCTATATCATTCTTATTTGCAGTATTTACATTTTATAGCTGATACTTTTATAGTTAAAATTTCTGATAATAACATAACTTCTCAAAAGTATGACGATTTCTTTTCCATTTATGAAAATAAGCACCTTGATAGTTACTACTTTTGAGGTTATAGAACTATTAAAATCTAAGCAAGTTTCACTTTGGATACCTTTTATCCAAAAGAATTAACTTCAATCCATTTTACACTAGACATGTTATATTTCTTGCCTAGGACAACCTAGATTCTGCTTTACTGTAAAGTAAAAACCAGAAAAGTTAATGCAATCAACTGAATTACTTGTTGCTTATTTGGAAAACCAGATGCAGGTGATCATTTTAAAACATTCAAGTTTATAATAATTGCATTTGTTTGCTGTTAGGTGATTATATTATTGTATTTGAAAAAAAACAACAATAATTCTACAATATTACAATACTACTAAAAGTTTTGCTAAAGTAGTAGGACATCATATATCCTAAAGCAAAGAAGTTGTTTCCAGTAGTTATATTTTTGCTTTTCCTGAAAACCTATAAAAATTAAGGTATTATTTATAATAAACATGTAAATGCTACTTCCCAAATGGAAAAATGGCATAATTTAGTCCAATAGTTAAGAAATATTTTGGCATTTTTATCTTTTAATACATTTTTAGAAATTAAAATACTTACTTTAGGAAATGTATGATAAAATTATTCTATTAAGCAACTGAACTACAACTAGAACTTAAAATTTTGTGATATAGTTATTCTGTAAAGAAATATCACTTCTGGACATGTTAAATTTGATGATCAAACTGGACATGACAGATCATTTGATTCTCACAACTATTTTGATTATCAAATAAGGAAAGATGAAGTAAACAAAGAGTGCATTTGACCACTAAGACTGAAAAAAAGTAATATGTTTATATCAAATATGATTTCCACATATTATTAATTTTCCTGCTTCTCATAATGAGGAAACACAATAACTAACACTGTTGTTGTGAAAATTATTTACTCAGTTCAACATACCATCTATAATCTGAATAGTTGTCTTAGTATTCAGAAAATAAGGAAATATATATATAGTCAATAATGTGTTCATATATAATACTGTGCTTAAATCTAAAAATTAGTCCTAGTTCTTCCCTTCTATGATTATTTTCATGTCAGGAATAAAAGTAATGCAGATATGAATAAAAATAACCAATAAATGTGCATAATAGTATTTGCTGTGATTATGCTACCAGGGCAGAGCTGTTACCAGATTGAGTGCTCCAAAAAATAGAAACAATGGAAACTCTAATCCTGCAGGTACCAACTAAGAATTTATTAACACTTATGCAGTTCAACATAATTCAACATAAAGAAGTTAGCAACAAGGACAGGATTCGTATGGGTGTGTGGGGAGAGAGAGAGAGGGAAAGATATACACACACACACACACATACATATACATACACACACATATAAAGAGAGAGAGAGAGTCGTTTTAAGCTGTTTTAACTTAGCAAATTAAAGGGCTGGTGTCTTCATGCCATGACTTCTTCAGTATGGATTCCATATCATTAACCTACAGGGTTTTCACTTAAATGATTTGTTAGTGATGAAACTTGATTTCTTGTAAAGGCTGTGTTGGGGAGGAGTGGATTCTGAGAGAAGGACAGTCACTATTGGAGTGTAGGTAGGTAAACTTGCCTTGCATCTGTAGTGGAAAAAAGCACTATTTTATTTTATATTTAATGTGACTTGGTTGGTTTCAATCTGAGTTAATGTCCTGTAATATGGAGTTTCCTGAGACTCACTGGACCCTATTGTGTACAGATCACATTATTTTCAGAATACTGTAATAGCATATTTTTGCAGAGTTATAGTCTACATGCCACTACTGGGTAATTTAAACAGTGTATGTCTTTGGTGATCAGCATAGGAGAACCATTCAAGACAGTATTAATTTGAAAATAATACTAAAAGATAGGACAAACACAAAATATGAAAATGCATAACAGACATAACATTACAGTGTCAACAACCTCTGGAAGCCCAAGCAATGTCAAAGTCTCAAAACGAGGTATTCTGGTCTCTGATTTGGTTATTCTGTTACTCTTCAAAAGACTGGTTCTCCAGTGCTTTGTGCCTTCTTACACCATCTTTGCTTCCTTTCTGTCCAAGCTAAGTATTTGGTATACCTGATTTTGTTCAAAATGAAAAAATCATTATGAAAACTAAACCTAACGAAGTTTACACAGGAGATATCTTGTAGTATGTTGATGAATGGCTTCATACATATCTATAACTCTTTCAGAAAGTTAAAAGAAATCCACTATTCTATTTTTCTATAAAATTTTTAACATCTAAGGAAAAACTAGTCTTATTATAAATAAAAGTTAATCATAAAAGCAAATGAGACGTCCACTAAAGGAAGCAATGTATATAATTTTTAAATCTCTTCACTTAAAGTATCTTAAATGAAGTAGCTCCCAAGTGGGACAAATTACAAACAACAAAAAAAACCTTTATTAAAGTTTTAAGAAAATGTTTTAAAAGTCCAAGAAAATAAGAATTTTTATATTCAGAAATAATTACATTGGCAGTTGTTCAAACTTTGAAATTATAAACATGTTCTAAAGACAATGAACAGTGGTTCTGTTGAGGTATCAATTAAATGTACTCAAAATCAGTTTCATGAACTTGAAAAAAAAGGATTTTTGTAATGTTTTCTGATTTAGATTAAGCATTTATGTGGATACAGAAATAACAATTTATAGACTTTATAACATCAAATTTCATAGGAAATTCAACCTCAAAGATTTTTCTTCTGTTGGCAAAGTTAGAAAATCTAGTTGAAACTAGCTGAGTATTAGGTCTTTGAATATTTTTTATTAAATTAGTAGCTTGGATGCAAATAGTCCTGAAAATTGTCTCTATTCCTTTCTGCCTATGTAAAAGCAAACACTTCTCCTCCCAGTCACCCCCCCCCAAAAAAAAAACATAATCTTGATCTAAATTGTTAGACATTTGAGTTGCATCTCCTTGGTTGTAGATTTATTAGCAAATGCATTTTATTAGGGACTTATATCCCACAAAACATGTCTGTAGAGAAATGCCTGCAGGTTCTGAATTTTATCTCTAGGTTATTTTGAAAAATGTGATGGTTAAGTGCTTATTTACTGGATTCAATATAGCGCATTTGGTTTTCATTTTAAAAATGAGTTGTTAATTTTTATATTACAATGTTTTTTAAAAATTACAATTTGATTCTTGTTTGTATGTTAGACCCTCCCCCCAAAATGGGTTATTTTACTACATGATAATTATATACTGGGTGAAATAATAAATCTGTTGGACTCCTTTAGGGATTTTTTTCAACATTTATCACCTAAAACAAACATAAAATATAAAAACACCATAAAATAACCCAGTCTACCTAAGATGTTTTGGTGAGTATATGAAAAAAATTTATACTTTATCTTCTAGCACATGAAATATTTAGAAAAAATGACACACCATTAAAAATGTGTAAATTTTGAGATGTACTGATGTGAAATGTAGGTCACAGTAATTCTTTTAAAGAAAAATGATACAATTGCCCACTATCTTAAGTATTGCCAAGGCAGCATTATAATTGGCCAAAAGCTATATAAAATTGGTAAGTCAGTGAATGACCTCAGAAAATCACAATATACCCCAAAACTTTTAACTAGTAAAAACAAAATTGTAGTCAATGACTTCATCATAATTTGAATTCTCTTTGTGCTTCAATAGCATTGTAATACTCATGTGGGGATTCTGCATTTAATTACAGAAATGATGAATGTATTTTACCCTAAAACATTTTCAAGATACATTACTATGAAGTTTAAGGGAAATATATGCATCTTACATAACAATTTTAATCATAAAGTGTAAATCACATTAAATACTATTTGAGTCACTGTGGTTAAAAACAATTCATAGTTCTTCGCTATTATATATAAAAAGTGAATTATCTGTATCAAATATTTTGACTGTATCAAACATTTAAACATGATTTTACTTATTGTTCTTTTATTTTTGTACTCATTTAGAGTTGATGCAAGTTTTTTTTTTTATTGTGTGGGACAATCATTAGGTAGATGTGAGTTTTGGGAAGGAAAGAGTGTTTTTTGCAAAAATTTTTTGATCATTTCATAGAGGTAAACATACTTAAATGCTAAGTACCTGATCTTAAGTGCAGACCTACCTTGATTTTGACAATAATCCACTATTACTTTCCATGAGACAGTGTTTCACAAATATAAGGCAAAACAGGTGTTAAATTACTTAACAGAACTCATAATTTAAATAATTAAAACTAATTTGTGTTTAAAGCTATTTGCAGATTTATTAGAGAAACAAATACAAATATGCATTTCTACAGAACTGGTTTTTTTTCCAAAATGAGCTTAAAACTTGTTCCACAGTTTTTACTTGTTTATTTATCTATGGTAACCCAAGTATTGGCTTCTGTACCACTTGTAATGAGACAATTGCCCTTCCATTGCAATTATAAAAAACTATTTAAAAAAAAAATTCGCACATACACGTTAAATATTTTTTCTTAAAAAAATAATCTAATCAAAATATTGAATACTTTAGATTTAAACAATATTTTATTTACAAATCTGATTTGATGTACTTTATTAATTACACAAGGTAATGCTTCAATTTTCAAGAACAGTTGTTTTAAATATAGACCAATGGAATGACATCCTATCTAGTAATATGTACTACACTTCAGTTTTTTTTCAAAATTAACATGACAAGTTTTTCTAATACTTTCATTATTTTTTTGAAAAAATGTTAATTAATTGGGGCACATATCTGATGAAACAAAAAAAAAACATGCAGAATTCCAAAAATAATCTGTTAAAGTAATATGATACTTACCCTTTATGTAAAAAGACATCTATGAACAACAGTGCATAACAATATTATGTATTCATGTTTATGAGAAACCAAGCAGGAGGCAAAATGAGTTCATCCTGTTTTCTAATCATGTGCAATTTCATATGGCTGTTTGCATCATTTAAATAAAGTGTGTACATTAAATTTATAAGACTGCATTGCACTCAAAATTATTATGGATAGCCATGCTTGCCCTGTATTTAATGAGTGATGAATTTCTACTAACAGAGTAACTGGTCTCAAATCGTGTTTGTGATGTAAAGAGTATCAAATTTTATTTTCATCTCCTTTCAATTGCTGCCTTGGAAAGCAAGAATTCCCTTCTTGGAGAAGATTCACAGTAAATAAAATTTACTTAAGGACTCAGTGAGGAATCAGCATGTGAATCAACAATGCAATATAAGAATGGATTAAAAGGAATGTGATCAACAGTACCTTTGTTGAAATCTAT
>NW_004567114.1:54042146-54092146 GCF_000260355.1 Condylura cristata | reverse complement strand
TTGCAGGTAAAACTAGTAAAATATTCCTTGAGTCTATGCATTTTGCACTAGAAGTTATAAGAATTTCATCAGTGGTAACATTTTTATATAGCTCCAAAATCGCAATGATGTTGACTTGTCACCTACTGCAGTTTAAGGATATCTTTGCTCTAAAACATACAAAAAACAGAGTGCAGGATTATAAAGCAAAGTTAATGAAGATGAAAGTAGGAAATTTCTAGCTTGAGTTCCCTTAAAACATTAATTTCATGTTCCTTGTCACTTATTAATTGCTGTTATTTAATACTGGAGATATTTTACCACTAATATTTTCAGATAGAGGTCAAAATTATTAGTTTCAGTATTTTAGTCAGCTAAACTGACATATAAGATATAACTTTATACAATAAAACTACTGCTAAACAATAAGAAAAATGTCAATTGCTTTTAGATAGTTAAGGCTATTTCAGAATATTACCTTGATATTCTGTCTAAATTTGGAAAATAGCTATTTTGACTATGTAGATAATTCCGTTTGGCAGTCATAGCTATATTTTTAAAAATAGGATTTACAACCATATTACCAAAGGTTATTAAAAATTTACTATAGTCACATGAACAACTTAAAACAATCAAATGTGACCATGTGAAATACAGGCAGTTTAACTAATTTATATTGAAAGATCCAGCCATAAAACCAGGATATTTTTTGATTTATTTAAACAAAATCAATTATTAAAATAAGTATTAAATTAGAGTGGCATTTTCCATAAGCCCTAAAGTCAAGGTATAGATGTTTAAAGTAATATTTTAGTAGTACAAAGATGCACGTAGCAATGTTTTGTGACTAACTATGCAGATCAAAAACTGTTTATTGGTTTATCACTGACAAAGTAACTCCACCTTTCTTTGTTCCAGTCACTGAAATGGGCAGGCTGAAGTAGTGTGTTTGAATTTGAGTAGGAATGCAGTTGTGATATTCTATGAAATATTTCACTAGCTAATTTTCAGCAAGCATTAATTGCCATGCTACCTTAAAAACAGATTTGGGTAAGAGTATTTTAAAAATAAAGAGCCATGTATTTTTTTGATAATTTTGCTTTTGGAAGGAGCAAGCAGTAGAAGTGTGATATTCAAATTCTAGACTTAGTCACATTATATCTATATATTACACTCTCATTCATGCACACAGTTTTTCTTTCCACACATATAATTTATAGTCACAACAGAATTTTGATTCATTCCAGTTTGTCTATATACATGTTTGATTTAACGGGAAAAAATAATCTAAGTTTTCTAAAAACAATTCTTAGGAATGCCAAATATATCTCTCTTATTCTCCTTGATTAAGTACATTTAGTTTCTAGAAGTAGACTGAGAAAATTTTCTTAACATGTTAATTTAATTTTGTTCAAAGACTTTTATAGAAAATAATTTGTCTGAAACGCTGACATTAAATTGTTATAATTAGAAAGTAAACTATGATTACATCTTGCATCAATTATAAATTAGAATCATCCTTATAGTTTATCCAGTACACAAGAAATATTGAGAAAAAAATTTTAAGGGTTTAAATATCTGAATGTTAAATGATTATATTTTATAAATAAGTATTTAATTTCAAAATCAGAAATTTTTGAATAAAATATTGTTGAAAACATTCATATACTGGCAAGTTGTAGTGCTGTAACATAATTTTTATGATGAAAAACATATTAATCAACTAAGATGTTCAAAAGAGCTGTTCTTACATTAATTTAAATTCTGATATCTCTGCTGTTTTGCTCAATGTAATAATTACTAGCATGATTACAAAATAGGGAGAGTACATAAAAGGTTAAAAGAATGATCCTATAGTCTATCAATAAAAAGCAATGAGAAATGTATAAAATTACAACATTTACAAAAAAATCACCTAAACTTCTATGAGATGCATGAAGATAATGCCAATTTCTACTGTATTATATACCAGCCTCACATTATATTTGTTGTACCCACAACTTTAACTTTTTTCTACTGTAGGACCCCTTTTACTCTTCCAAAAAGAACTTGCAAATGTGTGCACAGTTTTACATTACTGCACATTATCTTGCTCTTCCTTTTATTTTTTTTCTCTTGAACCATTTTTTTTAATACTCAAAATAATTATAGTTCAGAAATGGTTTATGGACTTTTCATAAAAGTCAACATCTTCCCAAAAAATCTGTATATTTACAAATTGAAGAATTACACAGCATTACCCACATTTATATTAAAGGGATCTTTATAAGGTACATTCCCTGCATTTTAGTTTTAAATATTTGAAATATTCATATATGAAATACTGTCTGTCATAACTGCTTTTTTATCAAATACTGATATGGCTCCCAAGTTATGTTGGTACAACTCACATCTGTAATTCATGAATAAAGGTGTGTTAAGATTTACAAGACATTAATGTTTACATATTAACATTTAAAATATGTAGCATTTTTAACTTTAGATAGAACTAATTCTGTATAACTGATCATGAAATTAAACTGGAAAACTAAAGGAAATATAAAGTCATTAAATCCAAATTTATGATAAAAATCTTAATAACCTAGTCAAGGAATTTGTCACCTTTTATTTTTGACAAAAGAACATGAATACTCTTTTTATACACATTTGCCCTTGAACAATTAAAAATATACACCTGTATTTATTTGCACACAGTATTAATCTAACATGGACACAGAAAGGAAACAAATCCTCTGAATCAGAGGTGGCAAAAAGAAAAAGAAAAATTCATTCATTTGCATAGTGTGTCTCAGAGCTTAGTGTTCTATTTCCATTTTATGTATTAGGTCAAAGCCAAAATGTGAGTAGTGTGGAAGCTTGGAGATTGTGGGCAATTTAATACTGGCTGGGGTGTAGAGAGAAAAGGAGCATGGGGGATTCTATGACATATTCAATTTGCTTACTTCTTTGATAAAGAAATACCACATTGACATTGTTTGCATCTTTACTGATATGATAATAAATTTTATGTATAGTTTCATTTTAACTAAAGACATGATTCACACAAATATACGCATTTTTCTAAAGAATTAAGGAAAAAAGTTGATCTTACATAACTTTTATTTTGTGTAACATGTTAACTAAATCAGATGTTCTTGACAATTACATACAGGTTTTACCTTCAGCGCTATGGCCTAAAGTATTTATCATCCATACACTCTTTTAAGGCATGGTTACTGAGTGGCCTAGGCTGTTTTGGGGAACTGAAGAGATAGGATATATGTGATACTGCTCCTGTTTTTAAGGAACTGATAGTTTTAGAAAAAACAGATATAGAAATGTATCAATGCAGAAACCTTAAAAGTGCTGATACAAAAGTACTTATATAAAGGTTACAAAGAAGACACAGAGTGTCAGAAAGAGGAATAATAAAAAAAAAATTTAAGATGATCAAATTCATTTAAAGGCCTTTCTTATTTTTGTACTAACAATATCTTATTCTCTACTAAGAGGCATTTTCTCTATATTATCTCTTGGAGAGTTCCTGTTCAATCTAAACCCATTTAAGTACACAATGATCTACTTAAACCATGGCATTCCTTTTTAAAAAAAGTATCTTTAAATTTTGCTTATTCCTGTGCTTATTAACTATTTCTTCTATCACATAAGCATGATCAGGATTAACAGTATAATTGTGCTAATTTTACTAGCATCAATTGTTTTTCAAAAAAAAAAATAAAATGAAGTGACTTTCTCTATTTGCAACCACAAAAACATCATTTCTAATGAGAATCCTGCAAAAAGTATTAAAATACTAAATAGGTAGGTTTTAAAATTAATTTTGATTAACACAAACATTTAGACACACATTTGTTTCTTTGCCATATGAAAGCTCAGTTACAGTTTTATAAAGGAACAAAGGTATCTGTAGACATATTTCTTCATGACAGGAAAATTAACTTGCATAAAGCCATATCTTAAATGCAAAACAAATTCCATTTTAATTAAAGATAACTCAGTTATTAGTATGCACTATTTTATTTAGGGTTGCTTGATTATATATACTTATGTATGACCTGACATTGACAAAGTAAATCCTATTATTAGTAAGTATCTTTCATTTATTCAGTCAGCTGGTATCTGATCTTCCTTCTGGTGACAATGTGACACTAGTTTTCCTCTGGGAAACACCCTATCTCATTCTTAGTGCATTTGCTTCCAGTAAGGCTGACAGTATATTAAAGTCCCTAAGAGTGATACATGACTGTGGGCTGACTTAACACAATTTCTATGCCCTCTGCATTTAATGATTTGGGGTTAAGCATGTGACACAGGATGGTTCAATTAAGAGGTGGCCTAAGAACTTGGTAAAAATGTAGGCACAGAGGTATCTGTGTTCTTAATTTAGTAGAACACAAACTTAATATAATGGTGAATATCTTGCTATCATCTGGAAATATGAAGACCCTAAGTGAAAAAAAAAATGAATCTACATAAAGAAATAATCCAGAAATAGAGAAACTTGACAATATTCTGGTACTTCAATCAAAACATATCTAAACCCAGCACAGGATGAATAGAACCCCCCTTTTTGTTCAAGCCATATTTGAATTTTATTTCTATATATTGTAACCAACCAGTTAATACCTTTGAAAATATTGTCTGTATTGTTGTCTATTTTTTGTCTACCCCAAAGTAGTACTGATATTTTATGTATCACTTGATGCCTTAAAAGTCAAGATATCAAAATTCTAGTAAAGAGCCCCCAGTGAATTACCTTACTTTTTGTGAAGATATACCCTTCATGATCCAGTAGAACAGATCTCTTTCATTTCCCAAATATAGTACACTTCAGATTACTGAGATACCATTTACTCATGTCCAGTGGAGATACCTGTGCCATTTTGGGAACTCTATTGAATTCCTGGCTAAAGTAAACTGAAAAAGTTTTGTATTTCTTTTACTTGTAGATTTTTATATAGCTAAATAATTGTCTTTCTGAAAAGTACTGATTTTACAAAATATGTACAACAGACTTATATGAATACAAGTATTTAGATAGAATAAAGAAACTACTTTTCTAACTCTCATCTGATCCAATTAATCTACTCACCTTTGAATACCAAATCAAAGGCAGTACAGTTTCATAACATGCCTAATACCTATGGTAAAACCCCATGCTGTCTTTTCTCAAATAGCCTTACCCCTCACCCACTGGCAACAACAGGTTTTAAACCTGGGAGCCATCTGTGCCTTGCCTTGCTCCCTAGATCTTTGCCTCCTGTAACCTACTGTTGATTTTTTTTTTTCCTATTTGAAATGCTTTCTGTTCTTTCCTATTGCCTTATCCTATCTAAAGTAATGTGACTCATAACAAAAAGAATCTACAATTGGCAATTAAAGTAAAGGAGTACTAACCTGGCTTTGCTAAGAGACCTTCAAGTCATTTTAGTTTCATCATCTATAAAATCAAACAACTTGGTAAGATTATGATGAGGAGTTGTTTTATCATTACCAAAAAATAAATAAGTACAAATCCTACTCAACATCTTAAATCTAACCTTCAAACATACACTTAAGTACCTAGACTCCCTACCTGGGCATTCCAAATTCTCCATACCCTGTCCCCAGCTTGACCTCCAGCTTTATCTTCTATGACTAGTATTTACATTGAACGCAAAATTTACCTGTTAATTTAATTTATGAATATACTCTACTGTAGTTTTTAATGTCTTTGCCTTTGTCAACTTATTTGTTTCAACCTACTGAAATGGTATCTGTATCACCATGCTTTCTTTCCCTTAAAATACAGATTTTGCTGCAGAAATCATGTATGTCTTGCAAGAACAGTGCAAATACAAAGTAGTTTGCAATCTCAACCTTGGTTTCCTAAAATCAGAGGTGTCAAAATATTTTCTACAGTTATTATGTCACTTATCTTCTGATAGGTTAGATTAAAGTGCAAGAGATAGTTATCTCATCCAAAATTTTATCTTCTTAAAGGCCAGTATCTATATACTTTTGCATCTCCTATTTGCACTTGAAGTTATCAATTGGATAACTGTTTAAAGAACAAAGCCAAAAGTAATTAACTTAGCTGAAAGATTCCATTGCAAATGTCATATAGTTTGTATGCGTGTGTAAAATATCAAAGTATCACTGATTTTTGTGACAAAAATTATTTGCTTTATCATCTTAAAATATAAAATTCAAAAATTATATTGTAACTATTCTGAAATATACAAAAAGATAAATGTACCAAAGTTTTAATTATTATAAAATTACTGAAATCAGTAATATTATTATGGCTATTAAATTTATAATAAACATTCTATTCATTAAATATGTATTATATATTTTTTCCTTAAATTCTCACTGATGTGTCATGTTTTTCCTTTTGTTTTGCAGTTTCTTATTAAGCTTGTGAATAGGCTTGTGTTCAGTCACAAAATATAGTCAGATTAGAACTGAAACTCTAGAATGCACATAAATTAATGTTTACTTGATTAAGTGATGGACTGGATCAATGAATAAAATAGTTTCTTCCAAATCATTACACAATCTATAGCTGGTGGAATTACCTCCCATATCTTGGTTTCCTTCAAACACTTATAATTTTATCTTAAAATAATGGTCTCTGTGGAGACTGTACCTTCTATTTTTCCAAAGGGCCACACTTATTTTCCCCTTTGGCTACAAGATGTGACAGAGAATGACAGACAATATATATCTTCTTTGTGTCTTTTTGGAAGATGAACAATCAGGAACAATGATCCTCATAGAATTTATAAAGAAAAATAGTTTATCCTATCTTTTAAATTAATATATTATTTCACTTTGTTCCTTGAAGTGCCACCAAAAAGTTAATATATCACATTACATTCCAAACAGGGACACAGTAATATGAAAAATAGTAAAAATATATAGCAACAAAAAGGAAGAAAACAACACTTATGATTCTTATATTGAGATACACTCTAGATACATGATATGAAAAAAGAAAGCCACTGTAAGTCAAATAGTTATGAAGAAACCATAAAGGTTTTGAATAAGAAACTATTATGAGCCTATAATTTACAAATAAAATTAATTTGGGAGTATTATTTTCTTAATGCTTAAAAATGAAATTTTATAAATCAAGATTAAATTTCTGGAAGTTTATTTATAATCATCATCTATATATTAAATTATCAAAAATCTCTTTGAAACAACTATTGTTATTGCTACTATTGTTTCAATTGTCACTTCTTAACCCAGTTTTTCAGACCACATAACAAAACATCATCTGAGCTTTAAATTATGATTATTGGAAAAATACATTTGAAATATTTCAGCCTTTCTTTCAAAGGCTGCAAAAACAATTTTAAAAGTTGTGAATATAAAAGTAGGGGCTTGTTTACATAAAGATGATAGAAAAAGTGAAGAAAGAGGAGGGTAGAAAAAATCAAGAATTTACTTTGGATATTATGAGTTTGAAATGCCTATTATAGAAGATATCAAGGAGATTATGAGAATAGATCCAGAAAGCAGAGGAAGTTTGAGAATTAAAATAATGTATTTAAAGCTATAGGTAATCTACGAGGTCAAAATAAGAAAAATAATTCATTCAACAGTGGACAGTAAAGATGTGTAAAGAACAAGACAATGTTTTAACTTCAAAAATAATCAAAGATCTTCAAAGGCAGAATAAAATTAATCACTAAAAAAAGCAAACTAAATATAAATGAGGTTATGGTTTATTATTCATCTTTTTCTAAAAAATAACATTGGCAGCATATATTGCCTTTGGATATCATATTATAGTGTATATTAAATTATGAATGAGCATAATTTTTAATTTATTGTCCCTGTGATTCTTGCTGGGAAATAACTCAAAATATGAAAATATCACTTATACAGAACAGTGTACACACACTATATGTATTGCAAAACAATGTGCGAAATGATAAAAATTACAAAGCATATATAAATGTGTATGTAGATCATGGATTAGACAGAAATTTTATGCAGAAAAATTGAAATAAAGGGAATAGAAATTAGATTTCAGGTAAACTCCTGTTGGCTGTATTTAATTTTTGAAAGAGTGTAACAAAAAGAAATGGAAACATTATCCTCATCTTACATTACTGGATAAATATACACTGCAAAAGTTGATAACTTATATTAAATAAACAGTACCCTTCTGGTATTTGCTGAACAATTTTATATCTGTATCTAGATCTCTATTTTACTATCTATCTACATAAGCTATTGTGTGTGAGGTACTGTTATAAATTTTTGATTGTCACTTTAATAATAAAATTGTTTATATTAATTAGTTGAAAAGGTTTATATGCCATACTTTTGACATGAGTTAAGATATTACTGAAATAAAATTACAACCACTTGTAGGTACTTTATCTTTAGTTACTGTGCTAATTCAATGCTTCTTCTATTTTAATTTTGCCAGTAGTTTTCTAAGGGTAATTTTCTTAACTCATATTTACTTATTTAAAAACAGGTGTTTTCATTTTCACTATCTTATCAAAAAGGGAGGTTGGTAACTTACTATTAAAATGACTATCATTAAGAAAAATGAATGCTGCAAATTAGTCTTATATAATAAATAATTTGGGAAAAGCAAACATTTATTAACATATAGAGGACTACAGAAAATGTTTGTAATTTATAAATTGCAATTTCAGTCACAGAACTGTTTTCTATAATTTATGTAGACTGAAATATTTCACATATAATACCGAATGAATCACAAATAAAAAATACATTAAAAGTAATTTGAAGTTGATAAAGTAAATTCTCCATAGGAAAAACAGAGAAGTTGAATAGATTAAAAAGAAGGGCAAGACCCGTCTATGTGATAACCATAGGGAATCTACTTTGGATATAAGGACACACTCACAGACTAAAAGTGAAGGGATAGGAAAAGATACTCCATTTTATACACATGTGAACCAAATTAAAGATAAAAGTTATATCAGATAAAACTGACTTTAAAACAAAAGCTGTAATATTCCTCAGTGGTTCCATTCCTAGAAATCTACCCAAAAGACACAAAACCAGTAATTCAAAGGGAAACCTGCTCTCCTATGTTTATTGCAGCACTATTAACATAAGCCAAGATACAGTAACAAACTAAATGCTTCCAAATCGATGAATGGATAAAAAGTTGTGCATGTTTATACATGGAATATTAGTCAGTGATCAAAAAAGACAAACTCATGCCATTTGTGGGAACACGGATAGAAGTGGAAGAGAGAATGTTAGCCAAAATTAGAAGGAAAAGATAAATACCAAATTGTCTCACTTACATATGAAATATAGAGAAACCAAACAAAGGGTCAAGAAAAAGTCAAAACTAGCAAGCTGACCATAGAACTGAGGCACACAGCAAAGGAGGAGGCAGGAGGGAGGGCAAAAGAGAAGAGAGAAGAACACAACGGAATATAGTGCTTGTTCATGGGTGATAAGGTGTCAGGAAAACTATCGGGATTACAATGATGTAAGAAAAAATGTTACCAATAAGTTAATGAAAAAGAAAAACGAGAATGAGAAAAAAAATTAAAAATGTCATTACAAAATGATAAAGGGGTCAAATTCAACAAGATAACACCTTAAATACTTGTAGACCCAACACAGAAGCACATAAATACATGAAACAAATACTAACTTGAGTAAAAGCAGTTATAAGCAAGGATTTTATAGCATCAGAACACATGCCCATCTCAAGAAATGCAAACAATTTAAAGAAAACTAACTAAGTTTGTACCTTAAGGAACTAAAAAATGACATTATCAGAGAGAAGGAAATAAGGGTTAGAGAAAAAATAAATGAAATAGAGACTAAAAAGACAACAGGAGGCATCAGTGAAATGAAGAGCTGATTCTTTAATAAGAAACAAAATTGACAAACCTTTAGCTAGACCCACCAAGAAAAAGAATTACTATAAGAAAGAAATAAGGAGCTGTTGCAACTGATACCATCAAAATACTAAGGAAACTAGTATGTATATCAAAACTGAAATATGAATAAAAACTCTTAATAAACCAATTACTTGTAAGGAAATTATATTAGTAACCAATAACCACCCAAAAACAAAAGTCTAGCTTTACTGGTGAATCTACCAAACATTCAAAGAGTTAATGCCAATCTTTCTCAACTTATTTAAAAAAAAAACAACAAGAAGAGATGACACTTCCAAACTCATTTTAGAGTTTAAAGAGCAGCACTATACTCTTACATAAAACCAAAAACACCACAAGGGAAAGCTTATAGGCCAATATCCCTAACAGACACAAAAGTCTTCAACAATATATTAATCAAACAAATTTAACAATGGATGAAGTGATCAAACTCTGTGATCAAGTGGGTATTACAGCTATATATGGATTATTTCAACATTTTCAAATATATGTGATACACCACTAAACCAAATGAGTATAAAATAAAATGAAAAATAAGAACATCTCTTTGAATGTAATAAAAGTGCTAGATAAAATTTAACATTTATTTATGATGAAAACTCTCAACAGACTTAGGGAGAACATCCTTCAACATAATTAAGGCTAATGTGACAAATGCCCAGCTAGTCTGATACTCAAATTGAAAAGCTTTAAACTTTTCTTTAGAAAAAGATGTGTAATCTCAAGATTTTTATTCAACACAGTATTGGAAGTTCTAGCCAATGACAAGAAAAAGAAATTAAAGGCATCCAAATTGTGAAAAAACAATCAAACAATCAAACTGTCATTCTTTGTAGATGAAATAGCAATATATATATATATATAAAATACTAATACTAATATATATATATATAAAATACTAAGGATTAAAGAAAAAAAATTGTTAGAACTAATTAACAAATTCATTGAAGTTTCAGCATACACATTTATTATACAAAAATGTGTTGTGATTTTATATAATAACAGCACGAGACATCAGTGGAATGAAGAAACTGAAAATTCCATTTACATATGCATCAAAATGAATAAAAGATGTAGAAATAAACTGAACCAAGGAGGTTAAAGAATTGAACATTGAAAACTGTAAGAAATGAATGAAAGAAACTGAAGATAAAGAAGTGGGTAGTCTATGTTTGTGTACTGAAAACAAATATTATTACAATATATTATTAACAATATATTACTACAATATATTATTAACAAATATTATTAAAATGACATACAGCAACAACAACACCACACAAGGAAACAAAAATAAAGAGACAACTATAAATCATAGACACTCTTCAGGGGAGGAGACGAAAAGGGATTGAAATGAGGGCGGGAAGAGCACAAGAGACTATGGTAATGGTGCATGGGTGGATTGGTGGTGAGAATTCTATGGGGACTACATCTGAGAAAGGAAAGCAAACACTGTAAGAAAAAAAATAGATTTTAAAAAATGATATGCTATCCAAAGCAATCTAGATTCAATGCAGTCCTATGAAAATTCCAATGACGTTTTCCACAGAAATACATCAAATACTAAAATTTGTATGGAGTCACCAAACAATTGAGAAAGATGAGCAATGTTGGAGGCAATATACTCTCCAACTTCAAACACTATTACAAAGTTATTGTTACTGAAAACAGTAAAATATTGGTATAAAGCAGACACACAGAGCAATACAATAGAACAGAAAGTCCAGGAATAAAGCCAAATATATAAAGTTAATGACCAGAATAAAGAGAATATTATGGGGGAAGGATAATCTCTTCAATAAATGATTCTGGGAAAACATGACAAATATGCAAAAGAATGAAAATGAAACTAGGCCATTATCTTATATCCTACACAAAAACTGAACTTACTCAAAATGAATTAAATATTTGAATATAAGACTGGAAGCCATAAAACTCTAAGAAAACATTAGGTGGTAAAAGGTCCTTCGTACTGGTTTTGGTCATGATTTTTTGATCTAACTTAAAAATAAAGATAGCCAATGCAAAAATAAACAAATGGGACTACATAAAAATAACAATTTTCTGCACAACAAAGGAAACCACCAACAAAATGAAAAGACAACCTGTGGAATGGGAGAAAATACTTTCTAACCAGTTATGTCTAATATAAGCAAGAAACTTATACAATTTAATAGTAAGAATGAAATAAATTTAAAATGCACAGATTTGAATGTTTTCCCAAAGACACAGAAATGACTACCAGTTACATGAGAAGATGCTTAACACTACTGATCATAATGGTCATGCAAATCAAAGCCTTTTATCTGATAATAGGATGGTTATTATCAAAACAACAAGAAATAAAAAATTGCTGGTGACGATATGAAGAAAAAGCAAACTGGTGTAGCCAGAATGGGAAAATGCACAGAGATTTCTCAAAAATGAAAATTAGAAAAAACTATATTACCCAGCAATTCCAGACTTATTTGGAGAAAACAAGAATACCACATGCATCTCCATGTTTGTTCACTGCAGCATTATTTACAACAAATAGCCAAGATATAGAAACAAACAATATGCACTGAAAGATGCATGGATAAAAATAAGTGTGAGCTATGTATATCCACTATAAGAAAGTATCAAAACTTTCCACTTGATAACATGGATAGACCTTTAAGGCATGCTAGTAAATGAAAATAATCAGAGGAAGATCTTAAGATCTATGATCTCACTTACATGTGAAATTTAAAACAAAACAAAAACCCCAATTTCAAAGATACAGATACAGATTGGTGGTTGCCAAAAGTAGGGAGTTAGGGGATAAAAGAAATGGGTGAAGGGGTTCAAAAGTTACAAAATTCTAGTTGTAAAATGAATAAATTAAACTTTAAAGTATATTAATGTTATAGCTTGTATTACTTGGTTAAAAACAATTTGAAGTTACAACTAATAAAGTAGAACACTTCCTTTCTCAAAAACAAATTTAAAGAGTAATCAAAAGACTGAAATTGAAGTAAAAAAAGCCATAGCTAAACCAAACATCAGTAAAAATAATTATTATTAAACCCAGAGAAAAAGACAAAAATGTAATCAATTTATTTCCTGGAATATTCTGAAACCGAAGACAAAGAAATGCCATAATGAGCATGAATCAAGTTCCCTAATCTGGCAAAATTTAACTGACCAAATATGCAAAGGCATTCCTATTTGTAAGCATTTTAAAAGAAAATTAAAATTACTATAAAGAAATATGGTTTCCTCTCAATTTTTCTATTTAGACATTTCCATGTTTTATGGCTTTACCTGTAAGATAAAATCTATTTAACTGTATCTGGATTGCTCTGGAGCAAAGAAGAATTAAGTGCTTTCGTTATATAAAGGCATATATAATGACATGTTATGTAACAGAATTATCAGGTATGACTATAGAGAGAATACAAATTAAAAAAAAACTTAACACTTCTACCTACTAGGGAGTCCAGAAAAATAACATTGAAAATCTGCATAGTTCTGTCCC
The DNA here is from genome assembly GCF_000260355.1 of Condylura cristata. NCBI lineage: Eukaryota > Metazoa > Chordata > Mammalia > Eulipotyphla > Talpidae > Condylura > Condylura cristata. The sequence continues at coordinate 54,078,769 of NW_004567114.1, read as the reverse complement.
AATACTAGACAAATCATTTCATTCATTCTTACCAATGCCTGAGTTATATGAGACGTAAAATAAGGAGCATTACAAAGTGACTCCTTTATTAACACTTCTCTCTTGAAAATTACTAATTTCAATATGAAAACTTCAAAAGTCCTAGGCGTTTCATAAACAGAAATACATATAATCCTCATATGCAATCACACCTTTACAAGGGACTTTGATATTTACCAAAAGAAATGCTGTAATTCTAACCTGACATACAATGATCATTTTAAAAATAAACTAATGTGTGCTTTTCATGATTTAAACAGTATTTCTCAAATATTGTTAAGAGGCCTTCGACATGTTTTTCTTAGCTGTCCTATATAAATGACTAATCTTACCCTAGGCCTATTAAATAAGATTCTCCATAAGAAATTCTGAAGTGAAGATGGAAAATTTCTGATATATTAATAAAGAGTGATGAAAAATATTACAATTTTACAACTTTTTTTTTAATTTGGCATAACTTTAAAATATGAAACAACTGTCATTTCCTTTGACAGTTAAAAATGTCTCCTTGAGGCCACATGTCTCTTATGACTCTTCTGGAAACTCTTAATAAAGCATCTCTTGACTGAGGAATCAAGGACTCACGTCCTCAAACAGATATATAATGTCAAACACAGTCCAATTAGTCCGTTGGAAATTTTCCATTCTGCATCCTGGAAGATAATGTATACACCACAACTAAATTATTTTCCTTCCTGTTTTATATACTTTTCCTTAACATTCTAAAACAAAGTAGCGATATAAAAAGAAAAAATGTTCACATTTCTTAACATGATGATGATGTTACCATAAACACAGGATGTTTTTCTGACTACTAAAAATAGGGTTATATGTTTTTTAGAAATGTAATCCTTTTTAATTAATGTATGACAAACATTTTTTATACACCAACTCATGAGTATCAAACTTATTTTTGGTAACTTTTTAAAATATTCTTCAATGTCATATTGTATTAAGTTATTCTCTTGTTTCAAGTTGTAGAAGGTGTTTTCTGGCTTTTCCCACTGTAAACAGTTTTGCAATATTCTTGTCTTTATGTTTCTACTTATTGGTACCTTAATTTCTACTGTATTCTCAAGAGGTATCCTGCTGTAACATTTCTTATATATACATTTTATGGAAATTATTTCTGTATCCTTGCCCAAACTTATAATTTATAAATACAAACACAGATACAGACACAGGTATTATTTTTTTATTCCTGATACATATTATATGTACACACATCTTATATTCCATCTATTTGGTAAAAAGTAAGTGTAATCTTGTGATATTGACTCATATTTCCCAATACCTGGTGAAGTTAAATATGCTTTCATACACTTATTGGACACTTCTATTTCCTCTTCTGTAGTCATCCTTGTTCTTTCATCTATTTTTTTCTTTGCACACCTCACTGTTTTCCTAGGGCTTTTAAAAACACTTTTAGAGAATACCATTTTGCTGTCATATACACATACACACTGAAAGATATGAAAATTAATTTTGATATTTTGTTGGAGAACTATGACAATATTTGAGACGAGACCCTAACTGGTATTCAAAATGTGCTCTGAATATTATAAGAAATAAATAGAAGTATAGTAAAGAAGGATATATATCTCCTTAATCTCTTTGTTCAATCAACAGTATTCTTTTCTGTAGTTGGTTTGTAATTTTAGAGAACTTCTGTGAAAAATTTCATTTGAAGGGAATGTCAAAAATAAAAGTTGTAAAATAATAGACTATAAACCCATTTTTCCAAGTAATACCAGCCATTCAGTGGTAGTATTAACTGTCTTAATAGTTAGGAACTGATTATGTTCCAGGTTAGTGCTTCTGACACAACAAAGAAAACTCAAAACATCCCTGTTCTCATTATAAGTATGGTAATAACCAAAGTATATAGTATGAAGAAACAGGAAAAATATGTAGTAAGGAAAAAGGAACTAGAAGTATACTAGTAGGGGGAGGCCAGGTTTCAGAACCAAATAAGGTGGTCAGTTGGGCATTATTAAAAATGTTAATTCTAAACAAGGACTTGAGGCCCAAGAAGGTGTTAGCTAAATGGCTCTGTGATAAGAGAATTTCATGCATAGAGAAATGTGGATGCAAAAATACCAAGGAAAGAAAATGCCTAGTGTCTGCAAGAAAAAGCAAGTAGTTAAATTTGGATAAGGGTGAATGAGCAAGGAGGTAAGTGGTAGGAAATGAGTTGAACGAAGTTATGTAGCAGATTTTATGAGTTAAAGGATATCAATTTGGGGGATATAGGCTTTTTACTGAGTGATATGGAAAGCTATTGAAGGTATAGGAAAAGAGATTTTTTTAAAAAGATATTTAAAAAAAAAAATTCCTGTGCTTAGTGAGAACAGATTTTGGAGAACAAGAGAAACCTATTGGAGGCTACTGTATTTGAGGCTTGGATTAGGGGCAGCAAGTAGATAAAACACCAAGTGATTAAGGTTTTTTATATATATTTTGAAGATCATTTACAGATAAAGTTATTATGATTTCTTACAGGAGCTGGATATGGGATATGAAATAAAGAAGAGATAAGGTTGAGCTTGGTATTTTTTAGCTTTTGCAAGCTGACATATAGACTGATAGGGTAAAGACTAGGGATGGGAAAGCGTTGGAATATTTTTTAAGACTTGAAGAATTTAAGATGTGTATTTGAAATGCTGAGTGGGAAGCTGGAGATAGTCTATAGTTACACTGTAAACTCTGGATTAGAGACAGTATGAATCCAAGTTATGAGGGCCTGAATCTTATACAATTTTAGAAGACATCTTTAAAAACAGACTGAAAATTAAAAATATAAAGTTAGGTATAGGGAGTTGTGAGAAATCCTAAAGCTTAAGTTTGATTATTTATAGAAAGTCTGCCTCTCCCCAAAGACATACAATTTGCAGATGAATTAACTGAATAGAAAGAATAGAATAAGAAAATAATAAATCCAGAAAAACTTCAAGTATGAAAACCTGGAACACTCTAATGCTCTAACACTAATTGGGGTGAGGGAAGGAAGTAGAAAATGATAGTTATATGAAGTATACAGCATGTATGGGAGGAAACTAGAATCTATATAGTAACCCAGAACAGAAATCAAGTAATGAATGTATACCAATGAAGAGAAAGTGAAAAATTATAGAATTGAGAATGGACAAATGGAAATTGCAATGTGGTCATCATTGATGGCATTGGGTAACAGTTTTGTTGGTAATAAGGGAGACAAAAAGCTGAAATGGATTTAAAAAATTGGGAAGACAGAAGCTAGAAAACACGAGTAAATATTCCTTGAGTTTTGCAACAATGAGCTTAGTTGCAGGCATTATTTGGTGCAAGAAGGGGTCTAAAGTAAATTTTATTTCTGCAAATGGCATGAATTTGATCCTTGAATAATATCCCACTAGAGATAATACCAGGCAAAGTAAGTCAGAAAAGGAAGGTACCAGATGGTGTCACTAAAAATGTGGAATATGGAGACTAAGGACCAGAGAAAGGCAAGCTTAAAACCTAGTCATGGAAAACTGAATGCACGGAAGCATTCAGAGAGGGGTCAGCACAAGAAAGAGGTGCGAAAAAATACAAGGAACACAATGGACTATGGCGGTAGACTAGGGGTGATTTGGTGGTGGGTGTACGGCAGTGGTGATACCTGTGGGTATGGCATCTGGTACTTCCAAAAAAAAAAAAACAACAAAAAAAAAACCACCAATATAAGCCAATGTTACCTGAATTACAAATAAGTTAAAAATACATTTTGTTTTAAAATGGGAGAGAAAACATATATGGTGCTTCTGGAATCCCATCGAGATAAAACCTTGACAAAGGAGAGAAGAGATACAATTACTGAAGGGATGTACCAAGTATAGGAAAAAGGCTGAGGTTTAAAGTACAACTGAAAATACTGGTCTTACAGAAGAGCAGGAAAAGTTATTTATGGCACTACATGAGAAGGTAGAATATGTGGTGCAAATGCTCGTTGTTTAAATGTGTTAGTGTGAGTTTGTGGAATTCTTTTAGATTGTTTCAATTTACTTGGTGAAGTAGGAATTATGGTCATTGACTGGAAGTGGGGATGGAGCTACAGATATTAAGAAGTGGTGAACGGGACAATTCTTGGATCACCCTATGATCTCTACCCTCTGCTTTATAAGATCTCCCCCATTAAGTGTGGGTGGGAATTGTGTTGTGCTTATAACCAAACAAAAATGGCAAAGGGATAGAATGTCACTACTATGACTCACTTATATTGCATGGCAAAGGATATGGGAAAGTCATTTCTGGGATTAGGTTCAATATATGACTCCATCGTAAAGCACAAACTGGAGAGAAGGTTATTGGCTTTTCAAGAGAAGTATCTGTAGAGATAATCACACATGGCAGGGAACTTGGGTAGCCTCTAAATCTTAGTGCTGCCTCTCGCCAATAGTAAGAGACTGAGGCCCTTACAGACCTGCAAGGAATTGAATGCTGCTGTTAACCTGAATGAACTTAGAAAATATTAGTCTCCAATGGAGCATCTAGATGAGAAAGTACCCAAGTCAGTACTGTGGCTGCAGTCTTGTACACCATGAACAGAGGGACCAGATAAGCAGGTTTGACTTCCTGACACATGACAATGATACTAAATGCCTGTGTTTAAGTGACTAAGTTTGTAGCAATTTGTTGTACCACAACAAAAAACTAATACAAGGATCGAAAAGATAAGAGAGCTTATAAAACTGTCTTCTAGAGAGAAGAAAAGTGAATGGGTCTATGACTGATAGTATTAAGGGACACATGAAATCATTTGGTTATGAACTTAAGTGAGACCACCGAGTTTTATTTTTCTGTAGCCATAGTAAAGGTGTTATATATGTTATCTATTTTCATCTGATTTAAGTATTTTGATAGCTACCTACTACATAATTGCAATTTATGAGTAAATATGTAAATGTCTCTAAATAACATATTTCTAAAAGTCATGTTTTCTGAAATTTGAGAGTACCAGAAAATAATTACCAGAAACCTAAGATTAAGATTGGAATTGGCACCATTCGTTGAATAACAAAACCATTTTGTTGAATCCTTAAGTGCATGATAAATGTGTAGTCACTAATTTACAAATGATCAAACTCAAGGATTTTTCATATTCAAATTGTTATGAAGTTTAAACATACTGCTTAAAGAACTTATTTATTGAATGTCTCTATTTGCTTCATATTTAAATTTCTATTATATAAAATATTTCAAACTTTCATCTACTGATATCAAAACAGGCAGAGAAAAAACCCCCAAAAACTGTAAACTATTAGCCCTGCTAACTTTCTGCCTCAATGTGGAAATAAATTAATTTGCCTCAATGTGGAAATAAATTAATTTGGTTTATTAGACAGCAAGTCACTTCAATATTGTCACTAGAGAAAAAAATATACAGAAGTGTCAGCTGTTTCCAGTATTATTTTAAATTTCAAAAAGTAGTAATTCCAGTCTTAGAACCTTCTTCAAGATAAAACTCAGTTTTAGTGAGCCAACTGCTATATTATTTACCATCTTAAAGAATAATCTTTCTTTTTGTTATCACTTAAGAAAATTCATAGGTAAGTAAGCTAAGAAAACAGGGCCTAACATTTTATGTCGGCAATTGCATTCTAGATACTTTTCTAAAACCAATTAATTTTTTTCTTCAATCCAATGAGCTGATGTTATTATGTAAATTCCACAGAAAAGGAAACTGAGGCTCATTTTACTGAGTACACTTAGTACACTAAATGGCAGAACAAAAATTTAATCAGACAATTTGACTTTAACAATCATTGCATAAAGCTTTTCAGATAATCATCCTCAGTTTTGAGTAAAAAATTATTATAGACCCACAACACTGTAGTTTTAGTATGTAAGTTTGACCTATGGAAACACGGGCACAGGAAAGTAAAATGTATTATGTACTGAAACATGTAATCACTTAAAGACAGAAAAGATTTTTTAATGTTGAAACTGCAGATAAACTTACACTTTGATGTGTTTTCGGTGCTCCTTATTTTTGAGTTTTCTGAATATTTATAGTCCCCTTATTATTTTTATCACAATTTGTATGTAATACAGTCTATTTATTCTGGAAATAGAACTCAATCATAAGTTGTTTAGTGAATATTGATGAAAACACAAGTAGCATCTGGATATATTGTATATGTGTATAAAATTCACATGGAAAAGTTGACAGTTACTTTTAACAACAGAAGATATAACACTATAATAAATTGCAATTTTTAATCTAAAACAGATTCACTAGCTTTGATATATATCTGATAGTTATAAAACTAGAGACATAACTGCTAAACTGCAGGGTAAGGATAGACTTAAACCAGTAAATAACCTTCTATCTATTTTCTTATAAATTTAAAAGTCTATTTTAACTATGGAGTGATTAAAAATTATACTAGATATTTTTCTACTTTGGATAGGCTTACAAAGTAAGTCAATATAGGAAGATGAATTAATTAGATCTATACACCAGAAACAATGGTGCTACTAAAAGTCTGAATGAACAACAAAAAACAAATTACCTCTGTCTTATAATATAAATTGAGTTTACTGGGAAATAGTATAGAGAATAAACTATTTAAAAATAGTTTATTATTATTAGTATTATGAACTATTTACAAATAGTTTAACATTATTAGAGTGATAACTATAATTCCTTTAATGAATTTAAGGATTATGGGTTTTTCTTCTATTATATCTTACCTCCTGTTATCCAGGAGATATTATGCTTGTTTATACAAGAAGGAAAGAGAGTGTTAAATAAAATACACTTAATAATTTTTACTCAGTATAGTGGGCAGAGAATAAAACCACAAATGACTTATTACTTCAAATTGGAAAAATATTAGATGTGGCAGAGTTGGACATAGTAATATATCTACAATATAAAGATGTATGATTAGTAAACTTCAATCTATAATTAGCCTTAAAAAGTCATTTTATAAAAATTCACATTGGAATAAAATTAGTGAAAGAAAATTTAAATTTGACTTCAAAGACCAAACTATTGAAATATTGCTTTCTAGCTGCAGGACTTACTACTTTTTATATAGAGATAAATTCTTAGTTTTGTTTCTATTGCTACTATTCACTTGTCTTGTTTTTGTTTGGAAAAGAGTGATATGAAAGAATATTAAAAATACAAAGTCAGTTGTTTTAGATAACATTTCCTATACAGATAAGAAATAACATATGGAGTAAATGTATATATTCACTTTTTCTACTGTGTACATCAATAATGTAAGCTTGGTTATCATATTATGTAGTTCCATTTCCTTCAAGGAGAAGTGGGACACATCACTAGACATGGAAACTTTTTGAAACAATTCATTGGAGGCTAGAAAGACTTTTATCTAAAGGCTAGCTATGGCATAAAATGGAAGTCAAAGCTCCTAAAATAGAATGGGACGGTATGTGTTAGTTTTGCTTCCAATTATGACTTTAAATTTTTTTTTCTGTGGTTGCCAAAATACGAGAATCAATAGATGAACAAACTAACTCAGGGAGCCTTATGTTAGATCATATGCAAAGCCATATTTAACATATTTAGGACGTATAGTTCCAAGTTGATAGTCAACTATATGAAAAACGTTAAAAAGACAAGCTTTTGTTCATCATTTAAATGATCCCATCAGTCCCTGTATCAGTAAAAAATTGGAAATATCAAAGAAGATAACATTTCTCACCTAAATGAAGCTCAACTCAGACAAAATGAAAATGTGTTTAATCATTTTAATGAATATAATTTTTAACATTTGTCAAGTTAGTACAGTCTGGATCTGAATTACATAAAATATTCAGATGATTTCCTTAAATGTGCCAAAAATAACTACATTTTGAAGAATGACCTACAAATATTTAGTTCCAAAACAATCTTCAAACCAATCTAATAAAATATATTTGCAAATTTCCAAGTTTGCCAGTTTATACTAAAGAAATTGTTAGAATTAAATTCTAAGAAAATATCATTTTCTGAATTGTTAAACAGCATTAAAATGATTACAAATACCAAATTTTAGTACTTTAAGACTGCCAGAAATGCTTTTCATTAAAAGTTTAAATTGTTTACATAGTAAGGCAAATCCGAAATAAAAAACAAAAATGCACTCACTTTTAAAGGTATACCTTTGCTCAATAAGTCATATTTATACATTTACTTTTTACAAAAATGACATACCAAGAATCCTATGAAGAAACAATGAGGAAAATTTGAAAGACCAACTCAATAGATAACCTTCAGAGCTCCATAAAGTCATCATAATTCTAAGGGGACAATGCAGATTTCTAGTAGTCTACCACATGAATATAGTCTTATCTCAAATTAAAAATGCATATAAAATTTCAGGAATAACTGGTACTGCTTTCTCAGGTTATTTGGAATCTGATCATGGTGCACATATGTGAATGAACGAATACATCCTTAACCCACCATTATCTTTTTCTCCAGTGTGCAGGCAATCACTCGTGAAAAGTATGGTGTAGATGACAGGATGATACTGTACCTGATTAGCTCTGGAGGTGGTCATGGGATCAGATGGAGAGGACTTGGTGGTAGTTGGGGAAGATGGCAATGTCTGGGAACAAAGCAGTTCAGGAGCAAATCAACCTTTATAAGCCTTAAACTGATTATTTAAACAAAACAAAACAAAATAATGTGTAATATAACGAGAACAAAACCTATGAACAAATCGTTTTCCTAGTTATTCAAATTTAATGGAATTTAAGATCAACTAAGTAACTAATGCATGTAAATATGCATGCATAAGCATGTAAAAATAAATTCATGACTTGAAATCATGATGGTGACTGATAAAAATTCACATGAGTATTAAACGTATCCTGACCATATTCATGAATAGTAGTCTCTTTTCTTTCCCTCTTTTTTCCTTGGGGGGAAAAGAGATGTCAAACAAAAAAAGTCAACGCATTTCATGATTAAAACTTAAAAGGTCATTTTCCTATCAATGAATACAGTCGGGGATTGGAAGAAGTGAAATGAAGTTTACTTTGGCATAAAAGTATCCACCTACTTAATTTGTTGAATATCACCAACAAGTTGATTCCACATGAATTTAGGGATCCATACTTAAAAGCAATTAAATTTGCAGCTCTGAATTCTTAATATCACATTATCTTCTAAAATATTAATTTTTAATAAACTTAGAGCCAGTCTGAAAATGTAAACATTAACTTCATATTAATAAACAGATAACTAGTAGCATCTTAACACATTGCCATTATGTTTTTTAATTTATGTTAAATACTAAAATTTTAATTAGATAGAGGGTATAAAATATTTGTAGCATCATCAGCCTGTGTTGAAAACAAGCACAAAAATATTAGAAAAAATATTTATTGTTCACTTCATTTTGAAACACACATATATATATTATATAAAATGTTATGAGACCATAATAAACTTGAACATTTCACTGAGGTATTTTAAGACTTGCCATGTTTACTAAAGTAACTTCAAAGTGCAAAATGTTATTTTTTTTCCTTTTTAAAAAGATACATACTCAGCAAATAACAATGCTTAAGTAACATCCTGAATAGGTAAATTCTTAATAGTAAAATGGGACATTTTCATCATATAGATATAATTCTAAGTTATATTACCTTTTATAATAATATATATTCATAAAATTACTCATGTATGAGCAAAAGCATAACTTTAAAGGTTCAGCAGTGTCAAAAAAAGTATAGAAAATAAAAATATTTAATAAAGTCACATTTATGTATTTAATATTTCCAAAGTTCTGATTTTGGTATAATAAAGCAGGTAAGGGTAAAAGAAAGAGTAAGAAATTCACAGACTCCTGCTTAGTTCACTGCTTTCTTTTCACAAAGTAACATTAGTCCTAACACCAGATCCAGTTTAAATAAACAGCCCAGTTCCAAAATGTTTCCTGGCTCTTCTTAAGTTAAAGCCTAAGATATTTTCACAAGATTAGACTTAATCTTTATGTTTAGTTACCAAGATTTTCATTAAATCTGATTTAGAAAGTAGGGGGAATAAATTCATAAAGAAAAAAACACTCCTCCAATCCTTTGTTTTCTGCTTTTGCTCTTAGTCATTAGTAAGAGCCTGCCATTTGTCATCTCTAGTCATTAAAAACTGCCCCAATGTTTTCTTGGGTGCATGATACTTGGTTGGATGTTGGGACATATGCTGTTGACATAATATACTATGTGTACTGTAAACTGAATAGCAAAGGGTCTAATTTTCCACCTCTGATTATTAGTAGTATTGCACAAAATTTCTGAGAGTTCATGTATTCTGTACTAATATCAGATTAATAGCTATGAGGTCACTGAAAAATAGACATTAAATAAATGTAGAGGCTATTTCTTTTAGGACAAGTCATTAGACAAAGATTATGGCCAGCAGGGTAAAATCAAACTGGAGGGCAACAGCCTCACGAGGACATCCACCTTGTCCTGCATATATAATCTCAACAAGGTCTTAAAAATCTTCCTACATTAAAAAAATAGCAAAATTAAGTAGTTCAGAATAGTCACTTAGATTAATATTATCTTCTGTCTATTTATTTAGTATCTCTTTTTTTTTACTTGGCATGTGTAGGAAATATGGTTTTGGTTATTAATCATCATCATCTCATAAGAAGTTAATGTTTTAAATGATCAGGTAAAAAATAATGTAAGTTTGGGCCTTAAGGTAAAAGACTGTTAAAAAAAGCAGTAAAATTGTGTATACATAAATTTTTTGGCTTAAATAGTAAATATGTAATGAAATAAGTATGTGTTAAGTTTTCTAGTTATCACACAATGCCTTCTCACTTTACAAATTTAACTTATAATAAGGTGAGTTCAGAAAGTACATATTTCAATTTTTTTCTTAAAAATCTGTTCTAGATCAGTGAAAGCAATGTTTTCAACCAGACAGATAAATAGAACAGAAAAATCCATGAGAAACATTTCTATGCAATATAAATGTACAATTGTTGCTTCCTTAATTTTCATAAATAAAATGCTTACTCCTATTTACTATGCAGATTTAAATTTAGTCATTTTAATTCAAAATTAACTTAATAAAATTTCTAAAATACATCATGAAGATGTAAGAGAAATTATGATATACATATGGCATATGTATATTATAAATAGCACAAAGGGTAAATAAACTATTCTAAAAATTCTTTTGTATTTATCAAATAGGACCTATGTTGATACATCATTTTTAGCACAATATTAACTATCAAATAGAAAAATATCTATTTTTATTTACATGAAAGAACGACTCTTAAGGATTTTGTTTAAAATACTGAAGGCTGAGTTACCTCTTTCAGGAAATTTGCTGTCTTTCAAAATTTTAAAATGATAGGTATCTTAGAATATAAATATACTATATATTTATCTGTGTATATTAAACACAGTTATAGTAGTATATAATATAAAATGAATTAAAATAATAAATTTAAATTTAGTTAGAAAAATTTAATATGATTTAACTTTAGGCTTTTAGTTGAATATAGATATCCAGGCTTTTTGAATAAGAACTTAAAAGCAACTACAAATTATAAAACACATTCTTGTTAACAAGTGACAATTTGTTGGACCAGATAATATTATAAATAAACTTTATATTAAATACATTTTACCTTCAGGCAAACCTACAGTAACAGGCTGTCAAAAACCTTATATATACAGGTATAAGAACAGCAGTGATTCACTATGATTTTTAGTTCCCACTGTACCTATATACATAAGGGGTTCTTGATAGTTCTCCAAATTTTATTGTAATTTGGAATCTAACACTAGAATTACGTAACATTATTAAAACACTTTTCTAAAACTATGAATACTATTCTATATTATTCAATAAAAGAAATGGATGACATATTTAATTACATAACTATCACCTTTGATTTTCATCCTGACAAGTAACTACCCCTTCTACCAATGTATGAATTATCTGGAACCATTCAGCCCTGGTTACCTCATGTTGTCCAACACTAACAGATCTTTCACAACTTACTTTATTTTTCAGCTTATTTTCCTCATAGTTGCTATTATACACCTTTATCCTTTTCTTCAAACATTCAATCCAAAAATAATTTATCTTTCTTTCAACTGGTAAGTTTATATTTCTTTAAAAAAATCATGATTTTCCACAGTGAGTTTCCTTTCCTATTACAATTAACTAAAATTTGTTCAGTTTTCCAAGCCACATTTTTCTATCTTCTCATCCTTATCATTGTAGAAAGAATTGTGATCTTTTACTCTCCACCACTTTAGCACTCTGCATTGTATCTATTCCATGACTTCCGAGTCTCTTAGTCATCTCATCTGTTCTTGGCATCTCTAGCTTCTCTTTTCAAACCCCTTTTCAATAATATAAACCATTCTTTTTCTTGAGTGCAGTTTACTAGAGACTTTTTGGTCGTTTACTTTTTCATTTATCAAAATTTTCAAATCAGTGGTTTCCACACTTTATTCCTTTTTTTTTTTTTTTTTTTTTAACATAACCAGCCTCTTTATCACAGGAAATACTGGGAAATAATACTTTGCTCCCAACAAGAGATTGAAATTAATGTTTAAAAATTCTAGTGATTTCCCAGTTTCAAAAAATTGGGAAATTATCATAGTTTTCCCTAGGCATTTGATCCCCTTTTTTTAGTATCTGTCCTTACAGTTCCTCTTCTTGTTTTCTCAGAGGAAAAACTACTGATTTACTTTCTGTACTTACGATTAACAAAGACTACTTACTAAGAACCAGATATTCCATCCAGTTAATGTTAGTATATACAATATGCCTAATAAAGTAAATGGTAACTATCCTCAAGCAATAAGGAGGCTGAGTTACAGAAAAGCAAAACAACCTAGAGTTATACAGCTGCTACATTTTTAAATAGCCAGCATTTGAACCCTGGATCCTGCCTCCAGATTCTATGCTCTTAAGAACTACACTACAATGCCTCTGATTTAGTTTTACTCACAATTGCTTCATTAACTCACATGCTTCTTTTATCTCTCCTATGTGAAATTATCACCTCTACTGCAATATATTTTCATTTTTAGAGTCTTAATTATGCATTAATTAAAGACTACTTCAAGAAAAGAACATATTACTTATAATTTATACAACTTTTTTGAAGCGAATAAAGGAAGAGAGTATCCATAATAGGCATCTGGCTAAAATTCATTGCTTTCTAGGCACTACTATTCTGCTAGGGTCAAAAATCACATCTATTTATTTTTTATTCTTTCCTCATCGTTTTGGAACTAATCAATCACCTTCAAAGTCTTATAGATTTTACTTTGAAATATATTTTAATTTCATGCATCTGTCTCTACTTTCATCAGCAAAAGAGGGAAAGTATTCATCACCTTATTCATAAATTATTGCCTAGTCTCTTAAGTTCATTTTGACCAAAACATTCCATTTCAAATGAAGTTCTCATCCTGGAGAAGCTTATTCAAGTCTTAGAACTTCCCAGAAGAGAGGAGTTTACTGGATTTTGTTTCAAAAACATTAGTTAAAGTTGGAGACCAATTATCAATTACATTTCCTTGAGTAAGTTATTCAAGTTTCTCTAAGCCATCAGTTTTCATGAGAGTAACATGGGCTGTCACTGTTATTCTTGCCTCATAGGGTTTCTCAAATGAATGAAATTAATTATAAAGTGCATAGTGCAATGGCCAGCACAGAAACAGAAAAAGTATCACTATCACTATCCCCAAATACTACAGTTACTATGGATCCTTCATTCCTGACCACAAAACTTTTGCTTTCCGAACAAAGATTAATATTCCCTGTTTTGTGAGTGTTACATAAAAAAAATTTAGAAAATATTATTTTACAAACCTTCATAGATCTGCATAGTAAAGCTCTCAGCTAACTGCTATAAGATTTTTTACCAATAGCTTTCTTAAACCTGTCTGAATTAAAAAATGCATAGGTGCCTCCTCTTTTATAAAGTGATTCTCCAGGTAAGTCTTTGGGAAAATATTATGAGGAATACATAGATTATATACTGTCCCTGGGTCAGAGGTATACCAAGACCCACAATACTTATTTGATGTTAATTTCCTCTAAACATTCAATACATATGTTCCAGTTCTGTTAAGACGGTTTTACCATTCAACAATTATATTTTTCCTCAAAACCACATTGCTTCCCCTAGCTAAAACAAGCTTTCTTCTTTCTTCTCTGATTAAGCAATTCCTATTTTTCATCTCCAAGGTTCAGTTCAAGTTTTCTCCTATTTTTATAAAGCCAAATGTCAATGTAGCCAAATTTCTTTAATATTGCTCTGAACTTTTATAGTACACTATTTATATTGTAGCATGGATATGCAAATGCAGTTTTATATATTTTTAAAAATTTTAATTAGCATTGAAGTTCTCCCACAAACTAGATTCAGGGTGAGCTAGAACTATAATCTAGTATATTTTGCAATTTACTAAGAAACCATTTATTAAATTCATTTTTGAATGGATCAGTAATGAACAAGTTATGTGCAACCTCTGCCAATTTTTCATGATGAATGCAAAATTCTTTGAGCTAAATAGGATTTTGATAACCTTAATTTGATTTTTAAAATGCAAGATAATTTTAAAATTTTATATGCCCATTTTATTCTTAATTGACTATAAGTTGGATAGCTTTTCTTAAAAACACATTTGAGTCAAAAAGAGAAAATACGGTCAAAATATGTAATAGATAAAGGAAGCGAATAAATGCTTGCTTTATTACTGATTTGTGGTTTCTAGCATATTCTCGGATTATATGGTCTAATTAAATTAAAAACAAACAAATGAACAAACAAACAATCCTGAGGGGAGGTTGAGGAACTTATAGTAAAAGGAAATTGTCCCAAAAAGCACAAAATTCAAAACATAAAAAGGTGGAAATGAAAATATGTATACCAAATAATCTGGGTAAAGAAGTACTCAGGAATTAATTCAGAGCTTTCAGGTAAATAAGGACTAAATTAATTACCACAGAATGTCTTTGTTTTTTGTATGTCTTGCAAATAACAGTATGTTCTATATTTCAATTAATGTGTTTAATTTCGATTTACTGGCTCTTACTGCATGTATGTCTACATCTTAGATACTGAGTTATAGAATACCAGAAAGGTATTATGAACCTCATGATGTTAAGTCTCCTCATGTTAAGGCTACAGAATAGAGGCTATAACATTTTGACCTACTATCATCAATAGGTTAAATCTATAAAATATTGGAGTCCCTAACTATTAGCAAGTAAATGTATATTTTAAGTTAAAAAAAAACAGATTTAAGAATAAATATGTGAACTGTTTACAACATCTGTTATTTGAAGCTGGATGAAAGGCTGTCATGTCAGATTTCACGATTCTTTTATATGAAAGATCTGCAAAACCCAAATCTATTACTTTTCTAAGACACTGTATTTTAAAACCCTCATTTGGTTAATATAATATATTTCATTTGGACAGAATATTTGTAAACCAGATGTAGTGAGTAGTTACAGCAGTTCCCAACTGCCTCTAGATTACATAATGCAGAATAGTATATTTTATTAAGTCCATGATATATAGTGTAAACTTGTAATTTTTAAAGCAAGTTTTACTTAAAACTTTAATTTCTTGTTTTAATTCCAGTTACATATAAATTATACTTTTTTAGCAAGTAAAACTTTGCTAAAGTTATCAATCATAAATAAAAATGGGTGTATAATAAACATTAATACAATTTATAATTTCATATTCAACATGCAGATGTTCATTTTCTGGCTCCAGCATTTTTTACAACTCTAATTTTATTCTTTGTATAATATTAACTAAAAAAGTTCTAAAAGAAATATTGTAAAAATTATTTTAAAGATTGAAGCGCAAAGCAATTATACATTATCTCATTAGTTAAGGGAAAGACTACCATTTTAACAAATGATTCTGATTCTAAGGATTAGTGTCTAAAACATAGGTAAACATCATATAGAAAATATTTTTGCCTATTCTAACATCCAATGATTTATTTTAGATATCATTATCTCATACTTAGGATAACCAGCATAATCTCTTCAGAAATAAAATCGGGGTCATTTGATTTTATACATTTGACTTATTATGCAGAGAATGATCTCACAAAAAATATGAAGCTGATAAAACCAGACAACTAGAAAAATTTACAAAATATATAAAATTCTGCTTATCTATATCTTGAAAATATCTGATTCTGTTCCAGATTTCACATGTAATTTTTCAAATTTTACATTTACAGAGAATGTATCTAAGTGTAATAATATTGCCCTATTAAATTTGTGTATTTGATAAATTTTATCAAAAAGATGAAATGTCACATATATTGATTACATAGATATATTAAAAAGCAGTAATTTTTAATTCCATACAATACTACAAGACTTAAAATGAAAGCAAATATACAAAGGTAAATCAAATCATGATTCTGTAACTATCACCTTGAATTTAAATAACATTATCTGATTAAGACAAATAAAAATAAACCAAACATTTTTTAAATTTTACTTTTCATAGATCTGTACTGGCAGTGGATATGCAATAGTCAATAAATCTCTTACTGCCTTAGGGCAAGTTGGAATTTTAATGATGATTCATAGACCATTATTTGATGGTATTAGATATTTGTCATTTTAAAAGTAGTAAAAACTGATTCATGTCATTGACCTGAATATAATTTCAGAGGTATCATGCTGCTTGACCTGCATTCTATATCTCACTTCAAAACAAACGTTCACACCCATACCTTAGATTTTTAAACTTTCTCATACATGTTACCATAGGAAAAGGAAAAATAATAGGCTGGAATAAGGCAGAGAGGCAACAGGTGACACACTTGGGTGCTAATTATCTAAATTCTTAGCCCTTGGTAATTTTTAACACAGAAATTTTTAAATCAATGTATAGCTTTAAAATCTGGATAAAATTGGGTTATTACTCTCAAGACAATTGGTGTATTAGCCTAACAAAAAAAAGAATAAGCTTTTGAAAACTGTAATGACTGGGAAGGAAAAAGATATGGCAGTTTAGATCTTTAAAATATCTATATTCTGCCATATATCAATTAAAAGATATTTCTTGAAAAGTTGTGAAGAATACAAACTAAACCATTCTGATACTGATAAAGAGTACAGAATTGACAATTTTATAGGGACAAGTAGTTCCCTATTCATGACTTAAACATGGAAGGATTTCTTAAAATGATAATTAATAGAATAAAATGTTAGCCTATAATTTCAAAATATATTATCTAATTATTACTTTCTACATTTACACTTAGCCTCCCTTATCTATATATTGGTAAAATTAAGACAGATTCATAACATTGTGTACTATAAGTATTTTTTCAATTCAGAAACATGAAATTAATAATATTATGAGCTATGTTTCAAGTTTATTACAATGAACATAAGTATTCTTCAAATTAAATATTTTTAATGAGGAATAATACATTTTTTAAGAAGGCATAATCTATTGATAATGTATCCACAAATTAAGAAGCTACTTATATAAGGGCAAATGCAGAAACAATAAACAAAAAGAATCAAGTAAATCTGAGGATAAAAATGACTTAATGGGGAAGAATCCACCTTACTTAACATTAAAGCATGTCATTTTTTCCCCCTACATCATGTCATTCATTATTTAAACTTAAAAACTCACATTGTCTTTTCTTGAGTAAAGGTTTAGTTACAGAAAATCCCACACATGAAAATGAACATTGGCCTTTCATGACATATATAAATACTACACAAGTTATACAGAACATAGTAGCTGATTTGTAACAAAAAAGTTGCTTTTATACATATTTGTTGGAAAAAATTTTTGAACATGACAAATTAACAAAACAGGAGTATATGCATAAAAACTATACTGAAGACTACATTTATTACTGAAAATATAGTATTAGAAATTTTGAAATAATAGTTTCATTTCAATTTCTATGCTTCATTTAAAAAGTGATATAAATTTAGTAAATTAAAATACTATAATCAAAATCTGTGCCTATATTCTTAAAAGGGATATCACAAAAGAAATTAGTCACATTATTGCTCCTCAGCGTAACACTAACAAATTAATAAATCAACTGATCAATCTAAAGAAGAGACGCTGATGTCTTTAAATAAAGAAATGAAAACTCTGTTGTAAGTTGGCTTTGGGGGAAAAAGAAACTTTATATGCTAACACTTTAAGGTTTCTTTTATAAAGAATTTACACTACGCTGTAGATATTTCTCTTTGATTTTCCAACTAAACACTCACTTGTTTGATGCGATCTGGATTAACGGTGGTCTGGGGTTGTAGAATGCTGACTGGTTCTGTCTTGGCAACATTTTGGGGCATTTCTCGTATTTTTTCTGCAATGAATCCATGAACTGCATTCAGTGCTTCAACTGTTCCCTGGATCAAGCACACACGTTCAGTAGTACCTGTGGATAAAATAATAAATTTCATAAAGCTTGCTTGTAATTTTTAATTTCCTCCAATTATTTATGTAAAAGGACGATACAAAAATGCCAACAAAATAATATCAAATGTAAAACTCTTAATCAGAAATGTTCAATAGAATAAAATAGAATGAACACATACATTTCTCTTTTATATTCTTTTTACTTTACTAATTGTCTCAAAAAGGATTTTATGATTCTAGCAGAGTCAGAAATGCTGATCTGTTCTGAGCATGTATTGATTTACTGACATGACAATGGATACTTATAAAAGGACTTGGTTTAGAAACCTGAAAAGCACAGATGAAAATGTATGGAACTAGCTTTCATATAACATACTCTTTTTAAGCTATTGAAAAACTTTACTTAGTAATAATTTACTTAGTAATAATTTATAGCTATGTATTTAAAATACAATATTATTTAATATACACTGTAAAGTGATTATAAAGGTTGAGATAGATAACAAATTTATAACCACATAATTATCTTTTTTAAAGAATGTGGTTGGTATAAAACTGCTAAAGATATATTGCCAACAATTTTCAAGTATACAGTAGTATATTAACACAGTCAACATGTTATGCATTAGATATTCAAAGCATATGTGTTTAACTGAAAGCTTGCATTCTTTAATTTACATCACTCCATTTCCTATTAACTCCAGTCCCTAAAAATTACCACTAAAAAACACCATATTTTCCTCTATTTCTATGAAATTAACTTTATTTTTAAAAAGTGTCTATGGTACTATACAGTGCATTTTTTTTTCTGTCTGGCTTATCACATAATAATCCCTCCAGGTTCACTTAATGAGAATTTTATGTGGGTTTAAGTGAAGTTGAAAAACAGCATCATAATGTTGAGTTACTGTTAGCTTACCTTACAGTTCATCTTAATAAACAAAATTCCCAAAATACAACTGGTGTATTTTGTGTGTATATTTCCTGGTAGAAAATTACTGCAGATACCATTTTTAACATTTACAGACCTTAAGAATTTTTACCCTTGTACAGAAACTTATATTTTTTAATTTATTGTATTTTTGTTGTCAGTTTTGATCATTTTAATCCCTGTTTTATTGAAAAGCATTTTATAGACCTCAATCATCTATGCCAAATAATAACTGACCTGGAACTTTTTTAATTAAAATCACTTAAATCACTACTGAACTTCTATCACTCATTTAATTTTGTTTGATCATCTTTTAATCATAACAACACCACTTCCTGACATTTTATATCTCTTTTTAACTTTTCCTCTAGAACTTGCATTCTAGAGGAGTTCAGCCTGTTTTTGGTTTGTGCTGTAGTTTTTCCAAAGCCTAGAGTCCCTGGCATGTAGCAGGTGCACAATAAATATTTCATAGATAAATGAATCAACATTGCTTTATTATTATCCAATGTTCATAAGACAGAATATTAGAATAACATTTTTGGAAAAATTAAATCATGAATGACTGGTAAAGCATTATTAGTAGTAATTGTTGTATCTAGTGAATAAAATATA
Source organism: Condylura cristata (assembly GCF_000260355.1). NCBI lineage: Eukaryota > Metazoa > Chordata > Mammalia > Eulipotyphla > Talpidae > Condylura > Condylura cristata. The sequence continues at coordinate 54,058,774 of NW_004567114.1, read as the reverse complement.
GTCACATATTATATGATTAAAACAAAACTGGCTCAGTATAGTACACCTGAAAGCAACAAAATATAATGGCTAATTTTTCAGATTATTCGGACCCTCACTGTAGCAGCCTGGTGTCAAGCTCATCGTTTTAACATCCCAGCATGAACTTCTCAGAAAAAAGTATTTCTTTACTAAACAGGTATAAAAAAAAATAAAATAATGGTATTAAAAGTGCTAACATATTTAGGGTTGAATTCATGCAAAATCTTTCAAATACCTAATACATTCACTACCTGCTGGTGTCATGATGCTTAGATATAAGCATTAGAAGCACAAATTTATGTGTGTTGCACAGTTAAGATTTTGGTAACGAAAAGCTGTGTTTCTTAAGTTTACAAAAAATATTTCAATAGTGAGCAAGTGTATTTTTCATCGTGAAGATAGAGAAAATATGAAAAACAATGTGTGTTTGAAGGCAGTATTTCCCCGTTCCTCTTATCAGTTTTTTACCCTTGTCTACCTTGATGTATCTCTGTGGTTCTTGGGTAAAATGATTTAGTTTATAAGGGTACTCTAGGGAGTCTTTTCACGGTTGTATTAATTGTCCAATAAATGCTTTGAAAGAAATGATCAATTTTTTTCATCCCAAGTGTTCTCCTCTAAGTCATTAGACAAAACATAGATCAGATTACATTTCTGCTTTGGAGACAGATACAGAAAGCTTTTTTGGAAAGCTCAAAGGAAAATCAAATCTCTTGGAAAGGAAATCAAAGCTCAGCTTTTTTTTTTTTTTTAACAAAGCAAGGCACTAAGTAATGAAGAGATTATATAATCAATTTTGTTTTAAATATCTAACTTAATAGACTACACATTGTCATACAAAACAGTAACCCCAATACTCTTCAGACTGTATTGACCAATAAGTACAAAATGGCAATCACTGAGTAATAAAGAACAATGATAGTCTAAAATAAATTTTAGATAGTAAGTTTGCAGAATTTGGAAATAGTTGGTATGTTCCAAATTGCAGCATATATTCTTTAAGGATTAATTTATATTATTTCATTAGAAACTACTACTAAAAAAAAAAAAGATTTTTGTACATCTGCCAATGAAATAACAAGAACCTTCACGATATTCTTCCACTGAATTCTAATGACCTTTTCCCTCATGTAACACAAAACTATTTTTTAGGAGAAACAACAAAGAGGGACTCATGTCATGTATGTGACCAAGGAATATAACAAAATGAGCCTACACATCACAAAAGTTGTTTTCCTGGTCATTTTAAAGGTTTTTAAAGCTCCATTAGTATCTATACTGCCAATTATAATTCTATTTGCTTAATAACATTTATTCTTCTTTGCAATGGACTAACAACAAAAACTGAAACAGTTATGTAAAAGTGTATGCTCAATTTTTTTTTTTAAAAGACTTATTTATTTGTGCATACAGAACTGGGGTACAGGCCAGAAGCTCAGAGGTGGCAAGAGTCTTCACCAGAGACAGAGTGGGGAGCAGAACAGGCAGATTGAAGTACACTGCTGAGGGGAACAGAGGGCCTGGTCAGGAGAGGTCTGCCATGCCATGTGGACACCTCCAGGGCAGGCGGGAATCGAACTCATGTGGAAGTGGCTTTAGCTTCTCAGTGCTGTGTTTTAACCCGCTGCGCCACCAAGGAGGGCCTCAAATTTTTAATAATGAAAAGATACAGGTATTTAAGATACCATTAATATATAACTGCATTTTAAAAGAAAAAAAATCAGAAAAATTTTTAACAAGTATGGTCAATGTCAAATGTAGGCACTGAGATCAAAAATGGTTTTAAATTTTGATTTCAGATGCAATACATTTACTTTAAGTACAAATGTTTCAAATTTGTAAAATTATCACATAGATTCCATAACAGAATTTTGACAGAAATTTAATCAAATACATTTATACTACAATACTGTATGGACAAATCTTAAACTATACCTATAATTTAAAATGTACCTAAGGCAATTATTTGTGCAGTTAGCTTCATTTCTTCTATGTACCTACTAAGTCTACTGTTTCTCTAGGTTTTAGAATCCTTAATTCATATTTTTCTCATTTTATTAATTATTCCCACTGGTAGAAAATCATTTTATAATTTTCATGATTTGTAAAACCCCTTTATAACAAAATCAGAAAAATAACACTTGACAAACCAAACGGAATAAATTAGGCAAAGCGTAGACTTATAAGATGAAAGGCAAACAGGTAATCTTCAGGCTGTCACAGACTTTATGATCAACATTAACTATAACTAAGAGCATGAAAATCAAACACTTGTGCCACTTCATGTAATGTAATATGAAACCAGTTATTAAATGTATATTTAAAGTAGTTGAATCTAATCTCATCAATAATATTGAAAATGGAGAAATAAATGATAGCATAAAGAAACAAAAGATAAAATCAAGAATGTAAGTGTCTATAACTGACTTAGCTTCCTCAATAAAGATGGTACTGTTCTCTGAACTACTAAGGGAGTTTTAAGAGATATAATGAACACATGTAAATTGGATGTAGATTCAACAACTTTTATTTTCAACATAACTATACCGAAATAACAGATAATAACAAATATTTACTGCTAATTTTAATAGATGTGATTTTGGCATCAAGTTGTATAAATCGTGACTTTTTTATTTATTTTAGCTGCATACTAAGTTTCTACAACATCAAAAATGAGTAAATAAAATAAGCATGTAATATCTTGATAATATTTGATATATATGAAGGATTCAGGGGTGGGATCGTATAATATTCTTTTACATTTGAAATTTTTGTAACAAAAGAGAAACATTACAAAATTCTCTTTGGTCTCATTCTGTTCCTTTCAGTTCTAACTCAATTTCCTTATCCCTTAAAATCTTGATTAAACATGTAGGCATATATTCCCTTTTACTTGTTTACCATCCATTCTTTTTTTCTTGAATCTACTCTAATATGACTTTTGCTCATCCAAAGTGTTCTTTCTTCTCTAGGGTCTAGTAGGTGGCACAGAATTTAAAGACACAACACTATCAAGCTATCGCCAGCCACTGCAGCACAAATTCAACCCCCAGGCCAGCCAGGGAGGTGATCCATCACCACAGCAAACCTCTCCTGTCTCGCCCACTGCTTCCCTCAGACCAATTTCAGCGGTCTGCCTGTTCTATGCCCCACTCTCTCTGGTGAATCTTCTCAACTAACCCACTCCCCATCTCTGGCTTAACACCCCAGTTCTTGTACACATAAATAAATAACTCTTAAAAAAAAAAGTGTTCTGCAAAAATCAGATTACATTTCTGCTTTAGAGACAAGCACAGGATATTACTTTTATCTTTCTTCTTACTCATATGATTATTATCCCCACCTCTATTTCACAGCACTATTTTTTTTCACATTCCATTTTTTTATGTACAGTATTTATCTACATGAGCCAGAATATAAGCCTTATGAACATAGGAGGATTTAGCTATTCATCCTTGCTGTATCTTCAGCTTTAGCACTCAACATTTGTTAGGGGCTAAGTAGATTTTTGTTAAATGAATGAATGAATAAATGAATTTTCTAAAACAGGAATTTTACCCCCAAAAGTAAAGTATAACACTTTAGAGCACATGGTCACTTGTGTCATATGCTGATGATGGGTCAACATAAAGATGTGAAATTGGATTTAACTAGGTACAGGTCTGATGATGAATGGTGTCAGTTGTGATATGCATCCTCAGTGCACAGAACAGTGCTAGGCACACTGGATCCTTAAGAATTTGTTTAAATAAATGATTAACTCTCTGAATTTAAATCTTCTTATCTGAATGTGGAAAATACATGAGATTGGTTTTAAGATCTTTTTATGTATAAAATGTTAAAAAAAGAAAAAACAAACAGCAAGTCTCTGGATTTATAAAGTCAATCAATATATATATAAATGAGATATGGGGCCCTCCCTGGTGGTGCAACAGGTTAAGAGGCAGCACTGCAAGTTAGCACAGTTGCTTCAGTGCCAGTTCGATCCCCTGCCCCAGATGTGATCCACATGGTGCAGCAGACCTCCCCTGATCTGCCCGCTGCTCCCTTCAGCAGTTTATTTCCTTGTTCTGTCTATTCTGCTCTCCTCTCTTATCTCTGGTGAAGCTTTTCACCGCCCCTGCACCTTGGCCTGTACCCCAGTTCTATATGCATAAATAATTAAACCTTAAAAAAATGAGATATGCTTTTTAGCAAATGTCTTCAAAGCTACCATGTTATAAATTATCACATCTATAAAAAGTATACTAAACAAAAAGGGTTTTAAATAAAGATAATCAGAGAAAAAATGAATAATTCATTATTTTTTTCAGAATAGAAAAAAAAATAGATTGAATCTAAACATTAATCTGCCTAAAAGAATAAAGTTAGAGGGAAAAGACACTTTTGCTACCAGTCTAAAAAGGCCAAAAACTTTTTTAGATACTTGAGACCTATTCAACCATGAGTCTAGTCTTAGAATAATGGAAATTTACTGGTTATGGAAACACAGATTTCCAATTCTCCCCATATCAATATAATGAAAATGAGTGAACATTCTGGTTAAAGGTAAGAATATGCATCAGTTTATACTCCTACTGAGATTAGAATTCAGTATCTTAAGATTGAAAATACACAGTTCTTTAGGAAATTAACAAATATTAATCTAAAGTAAGAAAATTGACAGGATAGGTGACAGTTCATTCAAAATGAACTATTAATACCAAAATCTAGCAGAATATTAGTAATCCTATGACTTTTAACCTGAAAATTAAGTGAGAAAAATTAAAGTATCAATTATCTTTACATAGGCAAAAACAGAATTTTAAAATATAACAGAATTATTACAGAAGATAATAATTATTTACAAGACTTAAATAATTATTTACAAGACTTAAAAATCATTAATTTTCTGAATGTATAGAGGTTTATTTCTTTCACTATTACAATGAGTTCATTAATTTTCTGAATGTATAGAGGTTTATTTCTTTCACTATTACAATGAGTTTTTAACATTTTAAGAAATATCTCCCGATTTGTTATATATTTTCAAATACACTCAACTATTCATAATACTTGGGGCACACTGTAAAGTTCTGGTCAGTAATTAAGTGGCAACCTTAAATATTCTTTGGGCACATATATCTAGTTTTAGTTTATACATTCTTACCTCTGTTATTTGTACACATATCTGCATATCAATGGCTTGATAACTAGTTAAGAAAAAAATAACAGATTTTAAATGACAATTACAGGTTACACTTGATGTTTTTGAAATTTATATTTTGCCTTTTTTCTCTTTATTTTAAAGCTATGTGAAAATAGAAAATTATATGTATGTATTTTTATTTTTAAACCTAAAATAAAATACCATTTTCTAAAATGAATAAACAATTTACATTGAATGTCATTATTCTCAATCTACAATCATGAAAGTTTAATTACTTGCATCTAAAACCAAAAGTAGATGAAAATATCACAATAAAAGATAAAACTGTAACAATATACTAATGAACAGAGGTAAAAATCTCCATAAACTTAGCAAACCCATTCAATAATATATCAAAAGGATCAAACATGACCATGCAGGATTTATGTCAAGATTGAAGAATGATTCAACATCTTAAAGTCATTAAATTTAATTCACCAATCAACCAAAGGAAAGATGAAAAATCACATGATAATATCAACATATTCAGAGAAAGAATATGACAAAATAATGCAATCCCAATCAGTTTCAACAGTCTTCCTTAAAGACACAGAACAAACACGACTGAAACTTATATGAAATGACAACATCTGGATGACATAATGAAATACACAGAAAGTCCTAATGATTCCACTGGAAAACTATTAGAAATAAGAAATCATTACATTAATGAGGCAGATTACAAAATCTATTGCATTCCTATATGCAAATAAGGAATTAAAAGAGAAAGAAAGAAATCTCATTTACAACTGCTTCAAAAAGTGACAAATACCTTGGAGTAAATAATAAATGAGTGAAGGATATGTGCAGTGAAAATATATTGTTAAAGGAATAGAATACATAGATAAGTGAATAGAAAACCCCTGTCCTTGAATTAAAAGAATTAACATTATTAAAATACCCATCTTATTCCAAGACATATACAGATTTAATGCAATTCCTATCAAAGTTTCAATAGCACAAACATGACTGAAATTTACATGGAACTACAAAAGATCTTGAATAGCCAAAGCAATTCTGACAAAAAGAGGACGAACAGAGGTAGTACACTCAAAATATTCAAAGTATAGTAATAAATACAGTATGAATTGGAAAAAAATATACAAACATACCAGAAAAGAACTGAAAGTCCAGAAATAAACTCACATTTATATAGATAGTTAATGGATGACAAAGGTTTTAATAGCATACACTGGAGAAAGAGAAAATATTTAACAGTGCTGAGAAAACTGGACAGACACATACAAGGAATAAAACTGTACCACTATCTCACACCATAGGTAAAAATTAATTCAAAATTAAAGATGTAGTTTTAAGTTATAAAACAAATAGAAGAAAATACTCCATGGCATTGGGTTCATGGATGTTTCTGAAGATTTACTCCAAAAGCAAGGGAAATGCAAAACAAATAAATTGTACTATATCAAAATAAAGAGTTTCTGCACAACAAAAGAAACTACCATGATTATAAAAAGACACCTTACTAAAAGGGAGAGACTATTTGCACAGCATATACCTGACAAGTGGCCAGTATCTAAGCACTATGAAGAACTCACACAACTCAACAAAATAAACAGCTAAATCAAGAATGAGCAGATGAACTAAACAGATAATTCTGCAGTGGTCAACAGGAACATGAAAAAAAATGCTCTTCACCACTTGTTGTAGTTAATGCAAACCAAAACCACAATGAGATGCCATCTCATACCTGTGAGAATGGCTCAAGTAAAAAAGATCAGAATCAAGTGTTGCAAATGTGCAAAGAAAAGGAACCTGCATACATCATCAGTGGGAATGCAGACTAACCTAGCCACTATGGAAAAGAGTATGGAAGTTTCTCAAAACATTAAAAATATATCTCTATATGAAGCAACAAGTCCAAGAATGCAAAAAATACTACTTTGAAGGCAAATATGTACTCCTATGTTGAATCCAGTACTATTTACAACAGCCAAGTTATTACCCAATAACAGCAGAGGTGGATTAAAATGTGATCTAGGTGATAGATAGATAGACAGACAGATACATAGACAAATGGATAGAGATAAAGACAAATTCTTGCCATCTGAAACAACACAGATGAAATTAGGGGGTGGGAGGGTTGTTGGTAAGCAAAATAAAATGGAAAGAAGGATAGCTACAGGGTCCTATGTGCAATACAGGGATCAAATGAAAGGGTCAGACAAAACCAAATGAAAACAAACCCTAGGATCTGACTATAAAATTAAGAATACCAGAGAAGGAGGGGGAAGGTAAAGAGCAAAGAGGTAAGATGCACCAAAGGATTATGTAGGGGGACTTTTAGAATCTTGACAGTTGGGTGTGTTTGGTTAACATTAGAAGAGGTACAAACCTGTAACTCTGAATCATATACGGTGCTGCAAACCAATGTTGCAACAATTAAAAGAAAAACATCATATACATTAATTTATTAGTTTTCCTTTAGTTTGCAAACTTTAAAGTATAAAGTATATCAATTAGTAATAATATGCATTATAAATATTTGATTAGAGAATGAAATGAGTTATTTTAAAAGATGAGAATAACCCTAACATTACATGGTATTTGAAACAAATTCTTTCTCTTTGTATTAGCAAATTATGTCCTTGGCACAGTTGCTTTCACTTACTATTTTTAAGTTGGAAATAATATTTTATTCCTTGGTTATTGTGAGCATGAAATAATATAGTTTGGTATATAATACATAATAATAATATCAACATATTATAACACATACCTTCTTAAAATATAATGTTAGGTCAGCTACAAATATAGCCATTTAAAAAAGTCATATATTTTAGTTTGATGATAGAAAATAATTTTCACCCAAGTTTGATAATTTTGTAAAATACAGTGAGTCATACCATTAATATCACTTCACGGATTTATTCCAAATCTGACATATATTAAAATGAATGATTGACTGTTCTTGCAGAGAACCGACCACCACAGGTGATGGTTAATAACTGTGTGGACTACTGGCAAATTTTTTAGAACAAGTTTTCAGATCAACTTACAAAAAATGCCATAAAAAGTACGTTCAATATGTATTTGTAGCTTTTATACCACTGTTGACTTACGTACATTTAAAAATGCTTCTTACTCTCTTACAATTACTAGGGGAAACCTCTATCACTTCAAGAAGTAATTTTTAAAAAGGAAATTGTAGGAGTCAAGAACTTATAATATGAAGTAATAATTGCTTTTCTTCTCCAGGTGTAGTCACAATCATGTCTGGACTAACTTGTTAAAATATGCAAAGGAACACCTAACATGCCTGAGTCCTAGTGAATATAGTAAAAGCCTGATTCTCTGTTTATAGGACAGTCTATATCATTAAAATATACTAAATCAGGGCCCTCCCTGGTGGCGCAGTGGGTTAAAGCACTGCACTAAGAAGCTTAAGCCACTTCCTCATGAGTTCCATCCCCGCCTGCCCCGGAGGTGACCCACAAGGCATGGCAGACCTCTCCTGACTAGCCCGCTGCTCCCTTCAGCAGTGTACCTCGTGGATCTGTCTGTTCTGCTCCCCACTCTGTCCCTGGTGAATCCTCTCACCCTCCGCATCTCTGGCCTGTACCCCAGTTCTGTATGAATAAATAAATAAATCTTTAAAAAATATATACTAAATCAAGACAAAGAATAAAGTAATTCCTTTTAGAAAAAATATGAAAGTGCTCATTTTCTTCATAGAACTGAAGATGACAGGATGAGTGGCAACAACAGTAGGTATCTAGTTTTATTCTCACATATTCTCTGGTCTATGTATGTAAGTAGCATACTCATTTACTTTTAAAGTTATTCCATGAAGTAGGAGACTGATTTATGAAAAACCGAATTTGAAAGCAGACATATCTAATAATTCTAAGTAACAATTGTAATCATTTTAATATACTTGCATTAATTTCCATTTTTTAAGTTCTGAATTATGCCAAAGGTCTTATTTACAATGAAACCTCATATTCATTCACACTTATCCTAGGTTTATGCTAATTCAGGATTACAGTAATCCTACTTTCATCAATATAATTACTGTTCAACTTCCTCCAGGGATTAAATAGAAATATAAAATTGCTACGACTGAATTTTATAAAAATTTAATTACATTTTTGCATGTACATAAAAATATGCTTCTTGACTTTGCCTCTATTCTCTTCATTGTCACCATTTTGGACACGATTTGTACTCTAAAATTACTGTTATAAGAAAAATGGCTCCTGGAATGTTTCTAACTATTTCTTATATGCTTACAGAATATGACTTGTACAATATTGTGGACCATGCTTGGAATAAAATAGCTTGCAACAACCATGAGATCAAATTAAGTTTAGAAGCTTAGAAGTGTGATCAATGGTAGATGCATTGCTAATTCTAATATAAAGAGAAAAATATACCACTGGTTATATAGCATAGCAAAAATGTAAAGAATGCTGTTGCTATATGCTGAAAGCAAGATGGACATCTCTGATGACAGCCCATTCCCAAAATGCAATACATTTATCACCTTTGACATCCAATTTAGACTGATGTATTAGCCCAGTTGAAACAGTAACTTTATCCCATGTTTTCACAGAAACCAGTTAATTAGGAAATACCTCCTTCTTTATCATGAACCTATAAAGCCAACATGAACACAAGACCAACATATGCACAGTTTTTAAGACAGTGTGAATTATTCAAGTCAGGGGATGATAAATGTCAAAATGTTCATCAGATATACTATATTATATTAAATAAATCTACAGAAAGCAAGAAGAATTGTGACCCATTAACTTAGTGGCACAATGAATATGGCAAATAATAAATGGAAAAATGATAAAAATGTCAAGAATATCCAACATTTTATTTTACTTAATTGCTTTTAAAATATTGTAAATGGATTAATTTTGGCAGTTTCATGAGTGTGAAATAATATAACTGGCAAAGTTTAAAAATTACGGTAATTACATATAAAAATAAAATTTGCCACTTAAACCATTTAAATAGTGTAACTCAGTGGTATTAATTATGTTCACAAGGTTGTGCAAACATATAACTGTTTCCAAAATATTTTCATCATTCAGAATAGAAAATCTTCAGGCCATTAAGAAATAAATACCTATACCTCTTCCCCACAGTACTTAGTAACCTCAAATTTATTATTAGTTCCCATCAATTTGCCTGTTCTAGATAATTTTATTAAAGTGCAAGCATATATTTGTCCTTCTGTATCAGGTTTATTACAAATAAGCACATTTTCTTCATTCATATTGGGACAAATATCAGAATATCATTTCTTTCTATGGATGAACAATTTTCCATTGTGTATATATGTCTTGTTTATACATCTGGTGATGGGCACTTAGGTTGTTTCCACCATTTGGCTATTATGAATAATGCTATTATGTGTACAAGTGCCTGCTTAAATCCCTGTTTTCAATTCTCTGGGGTACCTTAAGAGTGGAACTGTTTCTATAATATAGCTTTAGAAGTACAGAGGAACTGTTTTCCATACCAACTTCACCATTTTATATCCACCATCCAATTTCTTTACCTCCTCCTAATGTGTCTCATATATATTTAAACCTATATGTGTGTGTGTGTATATATATATATATATATATATACACATATACATACATATATACATACACACACATAGGTTTATATATGTGTGTGTATACATATGCATACACACATACACACATAGGTTTATACACACACATATATATCACACACATACACACACACATATATATGTATGTGTGTATGTATGTACACATATATAATAGTTATCCTGATGGGTATGAGGGGATATTTGGTTGAAGTATCATTAAGCACTGATTGGATTTCCCCTAACAACAAATAATAATTTTGGGCACCTTTTCACTATTTACTGGTAACTGCATTTTTTAGTGGAGAAATGCCCTTTGTTTATTTTCTTAGTTTGTATTTTTGTTGTTTTTGTTTATATACTCTAGATAGTAAAACTTTTTCATATATATGACCTACAAGTATTTCAGGTAGATGAGTTTATTTCTTGATTCTTATTTTCCACTGATCTATACCACTAAGTGTTAGCTCTATGTTATTTTGATGATTGTAGCATTGTAGCAATTTCCAAATTTAAGAGTTATGATTCACCAGCTTTGTTCCTTTTCAAGATTGTATTGGCTATTCAAAGACCCCTGTAATTCCATATAAATTTGAAGATTTCATTTTGTTTTTGCAAATTAGGCTGTTGTAATTTTAATAGAAATTTAATCTATAGATTGCTTTTGGACATCAATGGTATCACACTTATTTAAAGCTTTATTCTTTCATCTACTTGGTTAAATTAACTCTCTGGTATTTTATTGGGTTACATGCTATTGTAACTGAAATGTTTTCTTAATCTCTTTATAGGATTGTTCATTACTGATATATTCAAACATACTATTTTTGTGCATTTTTGGTCTTGTTTTACAATTTTGCTGAATTAGCTTAACTAGCTTTGTTGTAGATACTTTGGGATTTCTTACATATGAAATCACATCATATGCAAACATAGGTAGTTTTATTTCTTCTCTTTCAAGTTGAATATTTTGAAACACATATTTGACAAAAAAACCCAAAACACATATTTGACTATTATTCTGGTGAAAACCATCAAACAGCAATATTGACAACAGAATTCTTTCTTTTGTTTTTGATCTTATGGGTATCTTATGGGTGAAGCTTTCAGCACATCACTACTTGGTGTGATGTTAACAATGGGGATGCCTTTATTATATAATCTTTATCATGTTGGAGAAAAACAGGCAGTATTTTATCAAGAAAGAAAATGTAAACCTATCATTAACACACTGCACTAGTCTAGTTTCCCTAGGAAGCTGAGAACAAGTAGCAAAATACCTTATTACATAAACAATTTAGTACTCTACACTGAATTTAGAGAAAAATGTGGTTCTGGGGCTGAAAGTGAGGTTCATATACTCAAAGATTTTAAACTCACTTTCTAAGCAGTACTTTAGTGTTCTCCTATGAAAACAGTAAATTGGGCATTTTGTCATTTCATTTGTTCAGCATTGAGTATAAAATAATTTTATATTAAGCAATACTAAAATATATTAGTTAAAGGGGAGAAAGACAGACATGAAAATAGATTATACATTTAACATTGGTTCAACTTCATCTCAAAACAGGCAACTACTGTTTAGATGAGTATTAACTTACTTGTTACACTCTTCTTTAAAAAATATGTTTGAGAAAATGGCAAAACTGTGCCTAAGTATTTTTCTGCAATTCCAATTCTTGCTTCATCAAAACCTCTCTCCTGTATTTGTCTCTGTTATTCTCAATTATTAAAATGCTATGAGTACAAGTTGGCAACTGGAGGAATTCCAGGCTAACTTCTGTTGCCTGGATGTAACAGCAAGTGATTCTCTTTCATATATTCACACACTATCATAGGAATACATAACTCCCCATGAGGTAAACCTCCTGACCCTCTCGACACTCCTTCACTTCTAATCCACTTGAAGACAGATTCTTGGACTTCAGGGCTCCTACTGGCCTCTGATTCATGTGAAGACAGGCAATTGGCTGTCATTCACTGGCCTCCTTTCTTCCAGCAGGGATCTCTAAGTCTTTGGTGTCCCATTCATTCTCTATGCAATTTCTGGCCTCCTGTCTTTGCTTATCAACCTGTCCATGTGAGTAAGTCCTTGAGTATCCTTCAGTTAGCTCCAATATGTCAACTGTTTCCCTATCTGGTGACTATCTCTATACCCCAGTATCTCACTACCCCTTGTTCTCCCCCATTAAAGCCTACCACATCATCTTAAGTAACAGAAAAAGCCAATGGTATCACACCTTTAAAAATCTGTGGAACTACTGATATAATTTAAATAACCTATCTTCAGATAAGAAAGTCGTATTTCTCTCTCTTTCTCTCTCACACACGCACATTCCTATATACTAGTATTTAAGTTCCTATTAGAAATCTGTCCCTCCAGTCATCATCATCAGGTTATAATATTCATAATCCCATAATTGATAGAATCCCCTACTTTTTTCTGTCATTTTAAACCTTTTTATTGTTACCTCATTTTCAACAGATGCTTCCCAACTAAAGCCTGTTTTAAGAATGTGCCTTTAGTTTTGTTCCATGAAAAATTTTGAGTTTCCTTAGTTGCTTGTGTTGATGTGAATCTCTTAACTGCTGCAGCTTTTTTTTCTCCTCTCAAATAACAGGTTACTAGTGTTAGGTATTTTCTTTTATCTACTTTGTCATTCCAAATCTCTTTTTTTTGTTATCATTTTTTTTTCTTTCAAAGGTTTTGGAAACAAAGATTGTAAAAGTAAATCACATGCTAAAGTTTATATTTAAAAGTAAATCAGATGCTAAAGTTTTCTCAACAAGGCAGAATGAAAAGAATGGTGACACCTTCCGAATCCAAGGCATCACAGTTCTTTAAATAAAACCATTACTAACCGCTTGTTTATTTCTTTATATATATATATATATATATATGTACATATATATATATAAAAAAAAGGCTTATTAGGAAAAGGTACTGAAGAGTAAAAGACACTTGCATAGACACAAGTGGGCAGAAAGAGCTGCCTCATTTCACTTCTTGTGCCTTAAGAATTTTGCTCCTTGATCAATTTCTTAAATATGCACCCATAATATCATTTACTTTTTTTAAATCAATATATTCTGAGTTAAACCCAAGCTCTTTAGTTTTCAAAACCCAAATTTTGACCTTTCCTTTATTCTCAGCCTTCATCTCACATTACTCTCCCTCTTTTTCTTTTCATCTCACATTACTCTCCCTCTTTTTCTTTTCAGGGAGTGGTGTCATTTTTAGTGAAATGCCACATTTAATTTCATTGAAGCCTTTCTTTTCCTACTGGTCTCTACCCAAAAACATGGCTTTTCCAATAGCAGATCCTTACTCATACAGATGTTGACTCAATGATACTGCATCAAGAGGGTTTTCTTAACAATCATAGTGATTTTCTAAATCACTATCACTTTATGCATCTTTACTTTCGCCACAACTCTTATATCACTTTTGAAAATCCTGTTTGTTGTAGTTTTACTTCATTTTCTGTCTCTTTCCCTTAGAACAAAGGGCACAAGAGTGCAGAAACTGTTTTGTTCACAACTGTATTCTTAACTCATTACTTAACAAATTGTTTTAAGGATTTACTCAATAATGAATTAAAACTATGGCTTTGGATAAACTGAACTAATAAAGTTTTATTAGTTCAGATAGGTTACTTAAAACCTATTGTAGCAGCTTTCCTGCCCACCTGCAGGCATTTCTAGTCACAAAACTTTTCTCTTTTCAAAGCATCTGTGGTAGTTCTACTGCCCACCTGTGACTATGCAAGTGAGTAAATTTATCTGAATACAAATAAATAAATAAATAAAAGTACATTTCTTCTTTTTTTAAATAAAGGCCTTGAAGGATTCACCCTAGAAATATTAAATAAAAATGTCTGTGAATTGACTTAAAGTAATGCACATTTTAGAAATACCTCTGTGGTCTTACTGTTAAGCATATTCAAAATTAGAGCCCAACAATCTAAAACCATACATTAAGTGTGTATATAAGGTATAACAACCTGGACTTTTTTCTCAATCTAATTTCTAATAATGCATGAAAGAAAACTCCTATTGATAAGAAACTTAAGCTATAGTCTACTATTCCCTATATATAACTCAAAAAAAAAAAAGGAAAAAAAGTGATGCAGAAACTCAACAGGTAATAGCAGTATGTAGTCTGTAAAAAGAATTATAAGGGCAGTGACTATTCTGAGTCTAGTGAAAATATAAATGGACTGAAGGCACTCTTGTTTTCCCAAGATACCATGTTAGCAGAAAACTTATACAATCTGTTCAAAGCTTTTTTGTGGAAAAAAAATTCCCTTCTTATGGAAATTCTGACAGGGCTTTCTTTTCATTGTTATCAAATGGAGGAACAAGTTCATATGTGCTCAAATTTGAGACCTGGAGTCCTTAAAAGTCATAGTATTTATAATTCTATAGTATTATGAAAAGGCTTTATCACTATGTATTTAACATTACTTATCAACATCCAGACTCTTTTTCCTATTAATTTCATCTACTTTCATGTAGGTCACCTCTGTTTTTAACTCTCTTAGGTGTTATTCTTGTATTCATCCTTTTCGCTTATTAATTTCTATTAATATTAAAATTCTGGCAGTAAAGAGTTTCACAAAGTGCAACCTGTTCTCCATAGACCACAGTCTAAGTAAATCACTCTTCCTATGTTTACCTGGAGTAGTGTCCTCCAGCAAAATAGCATCTGTAACTTCCTATTCACTAGCCTGTCTAGTCCAAAAACATGTAAAACTTATGTTTATATTCATCCTTACACCAACAGCTTTCTGCCACATGTGTGTGTCTAATATATATATTTCAAAGTGATTTAATAATTGTCAGAGTGTATAGCAGACGGTAGGTATTAGCAATATGAAACTAACAAAGTGGGTCATAATTAATCTTAATTGTAAATCATATGAAACCAATCAGCAGATGTGGACTAAAAAGGGGAAATTCTGGGAAGAGAAAACTACATATAGAAAGGTAAGGAAGTTTGGAAAAAATAGGTAGGTGAGAAGTATATCTTCCATGAAAAGAGTTTGATGAGTTTGGGGAAAAAAGTTAAAGAGGGATATAAAGAAAGAAAGACTGAAAAACAATGAGAATCCAGATCATGCAAAGCATTTATAAGCAAAACAGGCATTAATGATGAGTTGAATAATATGAGAATATTGGTTAGTTTTGTAGTTTCCACTTTGAGAAAATTTGGTACTGGAATTATCTTTTAAAAAGAAAACATAATGTGTTATATAATCACTCTTTTGAGATAAGTTAATTTTTTAAGTATAAAATGCCCCAAATGCTAGTCTAGCACTTTTCTAAGCATGTTTTACATAATAACTACCCTATAATATGTTTCATGAAAAATAAGAACCTCTAGTCAAAAATTTAAAGGAAAATAACTACATTTAATGCCTTTCCCTCTGAATGATTCACAACATATATTAGCATATTAGTAATATTAAGTCCTACATGAAAGTACTCATTGCAATGTTTATTTATAGATTTACCCATGACACCTTTTTATATGTAAAAACTATTAACACCCTGTCCAAACAAGCAATATTATACAGAACATACTCTCCAAAATTAAAATGTAACAAATGAAATTCATAAATAATTTTGAAAAGGTTAACAGTTCACTATTATTTATAGATTATAACATGATGTTAAAAAGGAAGACAAGGGCCCTCCCTGGTGGTGCAGCGGGTTAAAGCACAGCACTGAGAATCTAAAGCCGCTTCCTCATGAGTTCGATTCCCGCCTGCCCCAGAGGTGACCACATGGCGTGGCAGACCTCTCCTGACCCGCCCGCTGCTC
>NW_004567114.1:54038630-54041791 GCF_000260355.1 Condylura cristata | reverse complement strand
CCCACTCTGTCTCTGGTGAAGCCTCTCACCGCCCCTGAGCCTGTGGCCTGTACCCCAGTTCTGTATGCACAAATAATCTTTAAAAAAAAATTATCATCTTATTGGTAAAGAATCAAGTTGTTACAAAGTATTCAATCATTCTTTTCTCAGGTTTCTCATCTATGAAAACAAAGATAAGAAAAACTCAGCTAAGTTAATTTATACCACCAAGTGTTTATTAATAGCTTCAAGGGCTTTGTAAGATAAAATGAAAAAGTTAAGTTACATTAGCAGTCCAAACAAGTGGGACTAACTCAGTATCTTCAATACTGCTAACATAGGAAAAAAGTTTATTTTTATTATAATTCAACTTTAAAAAAATTACCTACTTTCTTCTTTCATTATTTTGCATTTCTTTTACATAATATGCTGCTGGACTGAATTTTATTTATCTTATTAATCACAGATATTATGTGAACTGTGTTTCATCTTAGAACATGAGCCTTTCTATATTTGTATGATTCTTGCTAACATGCCATGGAATATAAAACCTAAGGGACTTTGGGACTTTAAGCCTGTAATGTTAAAGATGCAGCTGTTCATTTGCAAGCAATCATCCCAGTAAAGTGAAAGTTAAAAAACTAAAAATCAATTTTCCACTACTCTTCACTATATTTAAGCATTAAAAGTCATTATGTAGTACTGAATTTTTTAACTTGTTAAAACCATATTTTCAAGAGAAGACAGGTATTTAGAATGTGACTAACATGATAATGTAAATTTTATCACAGATGTTATGCCCATTATAGGTTTGAAAGATAATGCTTCTAGAAATTGAAACTTTAAATCTTCTTTCCAACAAAGTTTAAAAATAAGACTATCACATTTTGTAAATTAAAATTGTTGTGACAACTGTAACTTTCCATCTCACCTGAATTAACAATGACACATAGAATGGTACTTATTCAAATTTTGTGCTACTTTGCTCTCAATAATGCCTTGGGTAACAAAATAAATTCTTTAGCCTTTTCTATAGGATACAGGGTATGTTATGCAAAGTTCTACCTGCATTCCCCCAAAAGGTGGATCAATCAAGGATTATAAATCATAAATATTTCTAGTCATTTCTTCTTAGTCTCATTTATTCTCCTAATAATATGTATAGGAGATATGTTTCCATATGGGCTCTTTAAAACAGAGTTTAACATATAATTCATTACTTCTGTAGATTCAAACCAAAGACAACTACAATCAAACTCAGAAATCTACAACATATGTGATAAAAGCTAGGTAGCATCTATTACTTCTTAATATATAAAGTGTTTCACAACTATTAACCTATCAATGATCATTTCACCATGCTTCAAAATTTGTAACTACCATTTCACCATTTTTTGTGTGTGAGTGTAGACAAGCAGATACACACACCTCTGCCTGCACACTCACACACACATATTATTATGATATTTTCCAAAGTTAGGAAAGCTAAAAAAAAAAAAAGGAAGGAATGAAAAAAGATTGATTTAATAATCCAATACAAAACTATTCAAATTCAATGCATTCAAAAAAGCAAATCAAGAAATAAACAAACCCTATCAAAAAAGCAAATCAAGAAATAAACAAACCCAGCTTTATTGACACATAATGATAAAGGCTTGGTATAGATCTGTAGAATCAGATACTGTAATGTAGTCCTACTGGAATTATAGGATGGCATAATCAGTAGAAGTGCAATTTAGTAACCACCACCAAAAATATTGTGCCCCAGGCATCTCATATTAAAAAAAAAATGTAAAATTCACAATGAATACAGAAACAAATACAGATTTGGTTAATAATTTTTTCCTAATAGTGAAAAATTAAGTTAAATTTAAGATTCAACAATAGGTACTTGTTTAAGTAAATTTTCATAATCATAAATCATAAATTTATGATGAAAAACTATTTACTAGCAAAGAAAGGTGGTCATTATAAATTAAATTGGGAGAAGAAATTCATATGATCTCTAGACATGTTTATTTAGTACACCTCATATCTCTAATAGCATGCTACAAATAGTTGCTCAATAGTTAGTGAGGGCTTATATTCTTTATATTCAAATTAAGGGGTTGTAGAACATAAACTTTTCTGAGCCAGAACCTTCTGGAAGGTAGAATACCATTTAAAGTCTAGATTAAAGTATGAGTTACTCATTATTTATAAACAGGTTTATACCATGCATGACTCACAGGTAAAATTTCAGCTGACTTTTCAAACATCAGGTGAATATTAACTACCTACTTCATGGTCTACAATATAGTCTATAACTCTTACCATGCAGCGCACAGTTTGACATGACAAAAATACTCAACAGAATTTATTTCCACTAAATATCTATCCATTTTAGTGGTAATGGCACAGCTTTACACACTATTCATATACACATATGGAAACCTGAGGTACAAAATATACATTCCCAATTTTTTCAGTGATTACTTTGTATGTTAAACAAAGCCAGATAACTTTTTATTAAACCAGGTCCTCTCTATTAATATGAATCCCTTTGTATACTGTAGTACTATACTATAGTTTTGTAAAATCTTATTCATTACTTGTTCAATATTTTCTATAACCTGAAAGAGGGTGATGCTATATGGTGTTTTACCGCTGCATCCCCAATGATTTGAAATGTATCCTGTACAGAGTAAATATCCAATAAGTAACAACTCAATGAACAAAAAGCAATAAAGGAAATAGAAAAAATAAAACAGTCCTAAACACAGAAAACAGGCTTGTTCAAACTCTCAGGCAGCAAAAAGAGTAACGGGATTGCTAGACTAAGAAGTAGTGTCTGAATAAAAAAGGGAATTCACTTGCTGCATCCTCCCTCCTCCCACTGTGCTATGAAGAGGAAAAGTAGCAGAAGAAAAGCTTTGATCACTAGGAGTGGTAACTGTCTGGGTAGACACATTTAGTAAAACAGACAACAGTAGGCATGCTGAAGAAATAAATCTGATTTAGATAACAGTTTTATACGTAGATATAAAAAGGAAATAAGATATCATTATACATTTAAGGAAGATAACTACGAATGAGATAAGCTGAGCTATGTTGAAACTACAGTTAATGAATGAGCATACAACTGAACAGAACTTTAATTCATTTTTACCAAAAACTACCTCATGTCATTAAAAAGTATTTAT
>NW_004567114.1:54034930-54036065 GCF_000260355.1 Condylura cristata | reverse complement strand
TCTCACCGCCCCTGAGCCTCTGGCCTGTACCCCAGTTCTGTATGCACAAATAAATAAATCTTTAAAAAAAATATATATATATAACATCTAGTGAAATTTTAAAAATTATCTTGAAATCTGTTGAAATCAAAGCAGATACTCACCTAAAACATAATGATGTAATTAAAGAATATCTATAGATACTGTAAACCTTATTAGCATCATCTAATGAAACAGTATATAGAAGTTATTTAAAATAGTGTAAGAGTAATTTACAATAATTATCACATTTTTTTTCACAAACCCAAGTTATCATTTTTTTAGAAATCAAATCTCATTCTAAAGTCACTGCCATATTAGCATATTAGCATGAATAAACTCTACTCTTTTTTTAGACCTAAACAGTTTTCCAAGGTAGAAATTGATGGAATTTTCTAAATGAGGCTTATTAAAATCTCTTATAATATGCAATTATTCCAGAAAGATTAAAAGAACAGTTTGTAAATGACATTCATAAAATGAAATAAATTCAACACTATTAAAACATATGTGGGGAACAAATATGAGTCCAGTTACTCAGGAAATTACCAAAGCAAGATAACAATGCTACGTTAAAATCATACTTCTTTTCATTTCTCACAAATAAAGATAATCTCACTAATAAAGATAATCTCCAAACTGTGTGGTCTCTACAAATGAACAACTGTCATTTAAGAACTGCCAACATATCTTATTTGGTAGCAGATATATGATACTAAATGATATCAAAATCTGGGCTAGCTTTATTTAATCAACAGCTACCTAAGATTTTCTGATTTCATTTTCATACTAATCCAAAAAAACTATATTAGTCACATGAAAAAGATTACATGACATGTTGTAAAGAACTTATTTGTGTATGTTATAAATATATCATAAGAGTTTCAAGTTAAAAGTTGTGGTGAGGCCCTCCCTGGTGGTGCAGCGGGTTAAAGCACAGCACTAAGAACCTAACACCACTTCAGCATGAGTTTGATCCCTGCCCAGGAGGTGACCACATGGCACGGCAAACCTCTCCTGACCTTCCCACTGCTCCCCTCAGCAGTGTACTTCATCCATCTGCCTGTTCTGCTCCCCACTCTGTCTCTGGTGAAGCCACTCACTGCCCCTGAGCCTC
>NW_004567114.1:54021906-54034830 GCF_000260355.1 Condylura cristata | reverse complement strand
GTTGTGGTGAATCTCAGAACTAGCAGTTCACAATTTTTAAACTGAAGAACACCCTGGGTGCTATTTGTATCTAGGATTTGAAGTTCTGTAAGTATAGCTTTATTGTAATTACATTAGTTTTATGTTACAATAAACACATTTTTTAAGCACATTTTCCAAATCTTAAGAACTCCTATGAAGGGTCCACCTACTTAATTGGGTTGAAGGCATCAGTGGAATACATTTTACTACCTTGATAAAAATAGGTTATTGTCGAAACTAGGACTAGTAACTAAAGGTTTACTTTAAAATATCACATGGAGCATCTGTGAAGCTCTTGTGAAATAAATAAAACTTCAAATAAGCCCAAGTTTTTAGCATAGCAATGGTTACTGAAACAGAGGAAAGAAGCAAAAGCTTCTAATAATTAAGTAATTACTAATATTTTCCTTTTTTTTTTTTTTAAAGATTTATTTATTTATTCTTACAGAACTGGGGTACAGGCCAGAAGCTCAGGGGCAGTTAGAGGCTTCACCAGAGACAGAGTGGGGAGCAGAACAGGCAGACCGACGAAGCACACTGCTGAGGGGAGCAGTGGGCGGGTCAGGAGGGGTCTGCCACGCCATGTGGTCACCTCCGGGGCAGGCGGGAATCGAACTCATGCGGAAGTGGTTTCAGCTTCCCAGTGCAGTGCTTCAACCCGCTGCGCCACCAGGGAGGGCCATATTTTCCTTTTTTAAAATTAAATATTATACTTGGGGGTTCAGATGCTTTTGGATAAACATAGTGATAGCTCTGGTTCATATGAATTTAAAAATCAATTAGTTAATTAGTAACTTATGTGGCAAGATAGTTATTGGTTTCACAAAGGTAAGTATGGAACCATTTTATCATCTTCTCTAAAAGAATATTTCTTGATTATTTTAATAGAGCATAAAATGAAAACATCCTTAAGGGCTTTTATATAACTTTCCTAACTATCTTAACTAATAGTTCACTCTTCCTTGAGAGTCAGAGAGTGAAAATTTATTAATGGCAGTGGCTTTACAAAGAAATAAATGAAACTTGACTCAAAGTTACCAATCTCCATAATTATTCATGATAATGTGAAGAGATTTGTAGTTAGTTAGGCTCTAACTGCTGAGCTGGTCAAAGAATAGAGTATTATATTTTAGATAGGTTTGCTACGCTAACTTACAAGATTTAACCTACAAAACTTTTACACACATAATTTATAAACCTACAGATAAAACCCATTTATTCCCAGTTTAACTGTTTTTATCATACAAACTTAAGCATACGTCACATTGCACATATTATGCACATCCAAGCACATTCAGTGTGATAGAAAACCTGAGATAAGGCAACAAGAATCAGTAGGGCATTTTACCTTTAAAATGAAAGAATAAAAGTTACGAAAGTACTTATGTTTAAAGATTTTTAAAAATTGTCAATATTAGCAAAGTATCCATCTATATAGGATGAACTGAGCTGAGATTAGTGTTCACTAAATTGGACAGTGTAAGAATGAAACTAAGTATTATCAAAGAATAATGATATAATTTAAAGGGGATCTATAAATTCTATTTAAGTACATTGATCAAACCATTACATCTTTAACAATTCTATAAAGAAAACCCAAACTTCTCCCATTTCTCATCTTTCAGATGATCAAAATTATTTACACACTGTCTAAGTAGCTAAGGTATTGTGCCTGGTGCTAAAATGAATTAACCACAGTAGTGTTTTTTTATCTGGAAAGAATTTTATAAAGTTTATATCTCAGGAAAGGATTCACACAGGACATGTCATAAAATTAAGCTAGACCTTAAAATATGAGCAAGCTTTGATCCTCATAGATGTATTTTAACAGAGCAGTAGGCAGTGAGACTGCATATAGTGGGAGACAATGAAAAAATATTTGAGCAGGAGAAAAATAGTCATCACTGTTGTATACGCATATATACAGGGGTGGCATCAGATTGCTAGCAGGTAAACTGGGAACCCAGATAAGAGTCAATGAAATTTAGAGTAGTCGCACTGGAATCAAACTGATACAAAATATATTAGATGTAAAAAAATCTTAAAACTTAGCAATTCATTGGATATAATAATCAACAGAAAAGAAAAATGAAAAGTCAACACCAAAGTCTAAAACTTTATGATTTAAGGATGATGGTAACACTGAAAGAATAAAGGTTAAGGAAGAAAAAAAAAAGGATTTGGAAAGATTAAGTTTAGTTGTGAATTTGATACATTATATGTAAAGACTAAGAGAGAATAATTACTGATACTTGAAAGCCTTTATCATACTCATATACATACACACACACATAAAGGTTTTTATAAAGAGCATAAAATCCAAAGATCTATAAGAAATACAAAGAGAAGACTGGGAAGAAAATAGGAGAAAAGATTAAAGCAGTCAGAACAGGAAGGTCTAGGTACATTCATTGCAAGAGAATAAAGAAAGCAAATTTACTACTTTTGTGTCATGGTTGTGCCACAGATTGTTATTCCTACATCAAAGAAATACATAATTGCTGCTACCCTCAAACTGCTCAAATCCAGTTAGCTTCCCTCAAAAGTATAGGTTACTATTTTCAGAATAAGATGAAAAAGGAAATAATGAAAGATGAGATTATCTCACTCTTTCCAAATGTTATTTCCTGGAAAGAAGTTTTATAATGGCTCTTAGCTAATAAAATGAAAAGACCTATGTAAAGAAAAGCTACAAATTAAACAAAATAATTGTTAAAAGCAAAACAACTGTTACTTCAAAAAGTAGTGGCTTTAAAAAGACCAAAATATCCATGGCAAAAGAAATATATAGAGACTAGATAGTATTTAAACGGAAGCTACCACAGAGGGCAAAGGAAATTGGAAAGGACAGAGGTGAGGGGAACACAATGGACTATGATGGGAGGATTATGGATGCCATGATGGTAAATGTAGTGTTGTAGTAACACCTAAAAGAGGTGGAATCCTGCATTTCTGAAACAAATACAGTGGGAACCAACAGGTTTATCTTAATAACTTTTTCAAAAAAATATGGATTAGAAATAAGCTTAAAACCTCTATCTCCATATCACATACAGGAATTAACTCAAAATGAAGTCTTGGCAATAAAACCTGAAACTATTAAATCCATATAAGAAATCACATGCAAAAGACTCCACAATAAAAGCTTCGTGATATCTTTGCATATTCATTGCTAACAGGAAGAGTAAAAAGAGATAATATAACTGGGACTAAATTAAACTAAAAGGCTTCACACAATGAAAGAAACTATCACTAAAGCATAAAAGCACCCTCCTGAAAAGGAGCAAGTATTTACATATTTGTCAAAAGACATATCCAAAATCTACAAAGAATTTGTACAACAAAACAAAAAATTCAATAAAAAAAGAGGGTAGAAGAGCTAAATAGGCACTTTTACAAAGAATATATACATTAGACTGACAGGCACATGAAAAAATGCTCAGCACTTTCATGAGGAAAATGCAAATCAAAACCACAATAACATACCAACTCACACCTGTTAGAATGACCCCTATAAAAAAGATCAGAAAAAGTATTGATGAGGATGGAAATGCTTGTACACTACTGGTCCAATCCCTATGGAAAACACTATGGTGTTTCCTACTAAATATTAAAGCAGATCTACCATAAGAACCTGTAAATGCTATAATTCAAAGGGACAAGTGCCCACTTATGTTAGTTGCAGCACTACAAAAGCAAAGAGGAAGAACAGAAGAGGAGAGAGGACAATGTATTAAGGTGGATGACTATGGGTGCTTTGGTAGGGAGCATGGCATGGTGACATATACCTATAGTGTGTGAACCTCATCTGAAAATCATATACAGTGTAATAAAAATAAGTGTTTAAAATAAAGAAAAATGCCATTGGCAAGCAAATGACAAGTTTCCACAAAGGAAAAATGTTAACTAATTGATTAAATTAAATTGGAAAAAAAAAGCAAAAAAATCTGAGTTGAGTCAAAATGAAGGAAAATTCCATCACTTTACCTAAACTAACAGCAAAATGAACTTGTATATATAGATTTTAAATATATTTTACTAAAATTTCTTTGCTTCTTGCTATTTTCTCAAAAATAAATTTGTTTTGTCAGTTATTATAGTTTCCTTTTATATTTTTATTAAGTCTAACTTTAAAAAATTGTATTATGAAGTGGAAAATTTGCAAATAGCATTTCATATTGATGTAAAGTATAAATGGACAAACCAGACAAGTAACCATCGATTCAATGATTTAATCAACAATATAAAGTAAATGTGACTTTTAGAATAAAAATTCTGAAAGAAAACATCATCATGTCCTGCAGGACATTTGATAATGTCTTCTATAAAACTATACCCCATGAAATTAACGCTGAGTGCAATGTCCAGCACATTTCAAATACTGAATACTATTGAATAACTGAATGAGTAAAGAAAAATCTCTCATTAGGGTTTCTTATTTTCCTAACAAAATGGCTTATAGTACCCGTATTTCTGTGCAAAATGCAGAGCTAAGTTGTTTATAGGTAAAAAGCATTTGAAAATAATCTTCAAAATGCTCAAAATATGAGGTATTTTAGGGCATGAGATAGCAGAGATTATATGTAGGAGGAAAGAAACTCTATATCCATTTGTATAATTGTTTGGTTACACAAATATCAATCAATAACAAAATACATAATGCATCTATTCCAATTACCTGTACACTTTGGACTTTAATTTAACCACAATGATTTTATCAATAGGGTACCGGTTTATAAAATTTTCCCAAAGTATATTGATAGGTTTTTTTTATAAGAGAGGGAGGGAATGTAAAAAGGAAGGAAGAGGGGGAAGGAAGAAGAGAAAGATTAAGCTATTGATTGACAGAATTGTAGTCTAGCAAGCTAGTAGTACCAGAAATATAGCTCTAAAAATCCCTAAACAGAATTGTTAATTGGCTCTAAACACTTAATTTTGTTATAAATGTAAAACTAAATTAAAAATATCATGAGTTCTTGGAGGAACTACAGTATCCAACATTTTTCTGACTTCTTGGACCACAAAATATTTTTTTCATGGAGGATCTCATTCTATGCCAATTACTATAACACAGATTATATTCTGGAAATAATGCAAAGGTAATTTTAAAAAGGATATAACAAAGTTTAAATCTGAAGTTATACTTAGCTTTAAATTGGCCTTACTAGGAAATTACTTATTCCAGAATTACACAAAATGTTTAGTTATGACTTATGTTGAAAGCTACATTTAAAGTTAATTTATGAGTTAATAAACCAATTTAGTCTGATTACTTGAATTATTTAGGAATGCTTTCATATTTCTTCACATGGATGCATCTACTTATAAAGAAGCAAGAAGTAAAATTGTGATATAAGGAAAAGAGATGATTCTGAGGAAATGGTTTGAAGCAGGGGTCAACAGACGATGGCCTGCAGGTCAAATATGGCTCACTGCCAAATAAAGTTTTATTAAGAAACAAATGCACTTATTTTTAATTGTCTTTAAAAATTATAAGTTATTAAATATATGTGATCTCTATTGGTAGTGATATCTTATATACCACTAGTATTATTATAGCCCATAGTATATTCATATTTGACAGCAACTTTAAATTTCAGATAGAGGTTAACATGAAAAAGATGTAATTTTTCATACACCAAGTAAAGATTAAGATCCCTAGCTTTAGCAGATTGTGAAAAGATAAATGACTCTTTAAATAAAAGGGCAATGAAGAAAAATGTAAAGCTACAAAGTAAAACATGCCTAATTTTTGTTATAAAATAAAAAAGATAAAGACAAATATTTTCACATAACTCATAAAATAATGCAGCCAAGAGGACAAGTTCTAAGATTCCTCATCTTTATGATATTTTCTTAAATTCACTGATGTCTATGAACCAAGGTATCACTTATACGGACATCCTATATAAAGCTAAATTTGTGATTCAGCAATTGATTATTCCAACTGTATATGACTAGTTTTGATGAGAAGTCATGAAAAAGTTGCACACAGCAATGCAAATATTGCTTGCAACATATTCATTTACATAAGCACTATCAGGTTAGCAAAATAAATATAGGGAACTGGTATACCTTAATATAAAAATGTTATAAATATTTATGTAGATGATCTATATATATATATATATATATATATACTTATTTATAAATCAGATAGCTGATAGTGTTTCTGGAAGTGAAAATATACAGCATGTATTAAATGATTCTTCAATTCTCAGTTTTTAAATTATGCAATATTAATTGCATAAAATACAGTAGTCAAAAGTATTTTGCCAAACTATTATACAGTATTATAAAGAAGAACAGTGTGCATGCAATGAATCTCACAGTAATGAATTTGTAATAGCAAAGTTCTTCAAATTGTGATTTTACTTTCTCTAGACAAGTATACTATGAAGCAAAATGTATATGTAATTCTTCTAAGTAAGTTTTATTTGAAGAGGCATCAAATATACTATCTACTTCCAAATACATACTTTGTAAAAGATAGCCAATTAATTTTAAACATAATAAGCACATAGAAAGTATGAAACATTTTATACTGGTTCTTTCTGACCACTGTCACAAATATTCAAGTGTATAAGAGATATTTTTACAAAGTATAGTATTTAAGGTAATGTCTACTACCTAATAAGATGTACAGATTTCACCTCCTAGAACAATATATACTAAGACCAAACATTACTGATCGGCCTAAAGTTTTCAAACTTAGGAACTTTATAGGAACTTTATTAGGCATTAGGAACTTTATATAGTGCTTCGTTACACTCTGCTTTCTATATTTTAACAATTAGTTTAAAAATCACCTTACAATGCTCTTAGATAGTCACATAGCATTCAGTCAGGAGAACACTGTATTTTTATATTTTAAAACATAACAAAAAGGTTCAAATTACTTCTGGTGAAATCCAATATGGACGTTCAATTTAAGGTTTTTACATAAGGGATTTTATTTGAAAAATTACACAAAGTGATTTTATAAAAATAAAATGTCTTTAAGTCTCTGATTGTTAAATAATTCTTTGAAAAAAAGCAGGACACACTTGATTAATCAATTGGCAATACTTTTCTGAAATTATTAACATATAATTAAAATTACTAAACTGATTTTAAAAAATCATCTAAGCATGCATGAGAAAAACTATTATCATGGAAACATCAAGTATAAATGGCAGTAAGTCTAAAAGAAAAGGTCAGTGCTTCCAAACAATGAATGAACACAAGATGATATTTATGAAATAATATAATACAATCAGTGGAAGACAATCACTATATCATTTAAATGTTTTAAAAATTTAAATCTCCTTCTTCAACTCTTAATTAAAAAATTGGTAAAAATAGTGATAAATACTTTTATTTATCAGATTGTAAAAAGTGTTCACAATCAAGCATTATCTAAGAATCAGAAATGACACTATTACTATCAGGAACTACAAATTCACCATTCTTATGCTTAATACCTTCAAAGATGAACTATTCAAATGTATACAATATTTAAATTATACTTTGATTCGATGCTAAAACTAAGTTTATACAGAAATGCACAGATTTTATATTAGTATGGCCTTAGAACATAAAAATTGTCATTATTTAGTTTCTTCTTTTTTAACAAGGTTAGATCAAGTATTTCAAATAAGCTTTTGCTAAAAATAAAAACCATTCTATTAATTAAAAATAAATTGGTAACAGGATACTACAAATTCTATTTTTTTCCTTATTCATCACTTATTATATTTGTCTATATTTTCAAAGGCAAATCCCCATCCTGACACTGTATTTTTTATTTTCACTTTCATTCTGTCCTAATTATTCTACCATTTCATGATATCCTTCATGGTTCTAAACTTTCTATTTACATGTAATAATATTCTCCCTCTATATATTCTCCCTTCTAATGTCTCTATAAACTTCTAAATAGTATTCCAAATAGGGCAAAAGAAAAAAATAGACATTATGGGTTGTCTTACAATGCTGAAAATAATTTGAAGTCTTACTTTTTCTTATGTCTTTTTGGGTTGATACTTTTGAAAAGTGGCAGGTTAACAGGCTTCCACTTTACCTAGGTTACAAAAGTGATTCCTGGATTTGTGCAATATGATTGCTCTAGGCTAATGTTTAAGGCAAAGTTGTCAAATATATTACTATCATCAGGTGGTACTACTTGGAAAACTTCAGAAATGCTGAAGAGTATTTCTGGGTATGTGCAATGACTAACATTGATAACAGGAGTACAACATAAACTTGACTTTTTATGATCATTATTAATTTGCCAGGAAAAGGTACACAATTGTTACTCATAATTTTTCATCAGTGAACACACGATTAAAATATGTTATCCAACAAATTACTGGGCTCAAATATTAGAATGCAAGATTTTGTGTTCCTAATCTATATGAAATTATAACTATATATTTATACTTCTATTATGGCTAATTGACATTTTTACAAAAATATGAGATCTTAGACACATATCCTTTTTCTTTTTATATTGACATGGGTAGGTTTATTATAAAAAGAGAAGGAAAGTATGCTTGCACAGGTACAAACAGAAAGAGAGCCTCCTGAAAGGGACAGTTTTGTTAAAAGAAAAGCCTGCATAGTCACAAGTGGGCAGCAATGGGCAGAGAGCTGCCTCTGCTGTTTTTCAAAGGGGAGTTGCTGCTACATACCTCTTTTCTGTCAAAAGCATAATAAAGCGTAAATGGTCAAAGAAAAACAAGTATTGATTAAACTGTTAATAACTTTTTCTATGACAATTATTTAAATACTTTATCTGTAAAGAAAATCAGGTCATGGTGTGCTTCACTCTATTGTCCCTGGTTCTTTATATCATCTTGACAAAAGTCAGTCCCACTGCATTTGTAATTAACTCATTCTTATTGCTATGTAGTATCCATTGTGTGAGTGTAGAACAATGTTTTTACAGTATACTATAGATGAACATTTTAAAAATGTATATTTGGGCACTACTGTTAATAGTACTCCTGTATAGTATACATTCTTGTGTGTGTGTGTGTGTTTGAGAATATAGGTACACATTACTGTTTGTAAGTTTTAAAAATAGAAGTGTTAAGCCATATGATAAATGTATCCTCAGTATTACGAAATGTGTTACCAATGTGTTATACACCTTTTCCAGAGGCCTAGGAGAGTTAAGAGTTAATTCATATTCTTGCCAAGGCATAATACATTAGTCTTTTTCACTGTCATCATTCAAGTAATGTGCAGTGGTATAAATTGTGGTTTTAATTTACATATCCCTGATAACTACTGGGTGTGCTATCTTGCAATATTTTTTGGTACTAATTAGCATCAGAATATTTTCTTTTGTGAAATTCATGCAGTTCAATTGTCTGATGAATATCTTTATTGCTTATAGCTTTTACTTATTGATTTGAAAGCATTCAGTGATATTCTGAACATAAGCCACCGTCAGATATATGTATGAAACATATGTTATCATTTATGATTTGTCCATTTGCTCTGTTAATGGTGTCTATTAATGAACAGAAGCTGTTAATTTTTGCAATGGCCCCAATTTATTATTTTTCTTTTATTGGTAGAACTTGCATCCCACTTTAGAAATATCTGTCTATGTAAAGTTCGTGCTCTTACATTTTTCTCTAAAATACTTATTTTCTCACATTAATATTTATAACTGCAATCTATATGTGACCGATTTTCAACAAACTAAGGCACAAAAATACATCTATTTTACATTTGGCTACTGAATTATCCCAAATTATGTTTATAACTGCACTACAGGATCTCCTCTAAGTGAACTCTTTGAATTTGTAACTGATCTCTCATTGAAAAGCTTTTTTTTCTTAAGGAAAAGATGTTTCCTTGGTCTAATTGTCTACCCTCACTTCAATACCAGTGTCTGCATATATGACAACATAATCTAACCTGGCTGCATTAGTCTTTTAATGATGTTTAGAAGAACACAATATTTTTTTTGTTCAAGTTTTCTTATATTTAGTATAAAATCTAAAGTCCTTACCATGACTTACAAAACACTGTTTTTTTTTACTCAGTACAACAATTTAGTTGTAAGAAATAGACGAATTTTTAAAAGTATGTACTACTCATATAAATAAATATGGACATCTACAAGTCTTAACTGTAAAATAGAGCCTAAATGCTCTTAAATTTAGAAACCCAATTTCAAATCTAAGAGTACTAATTGATCATAAACTTTAAAAACTTTAAAAATCAGTGAGATTCCAGTAAGAAGCATACCTGTCCCAAAAAAACTTTCTAAAGAATCAATTAGCCAAAAAATAAAATGTATAAACTACAAGGAAAGATAAACTATAAAGTTTCATTTTTATTCCTAATGGAAAGACTAGATTCATTCCAAGTATGCTAAATCTCCTAATTAAAGAAATGCCTAGTAGAGATGATTATCAACATTGAAAAGATTATTTTAATACTCATTTGGAAATCGGAAATAATTTTATATTTTTGAAAGAGGAAACACAGATGGTAATATACATTTTCCTACCAAGTCATAATCTAGAATAACTAGAACATTTGGTACTTATCTACAATCATCACCAGCAACAAAATAGATCACCAATAAGAAGGAAGGTCTGAAACAAGCTCTATAAAATAAATAATTATACGTATGATATTACATATAGTAACTCAACTTATTCCTGCAAAAATGAAATTGGGAAAGTTATTTTAGAAAGAAAAAAAGGTGATTTTGTAAGGTAGCACAAAACACACTATATGTAGACTTACTGAAGAGTTAAAGGTTTACCATTTTAGAAAGCAATTTGTGGCAATACCAATTTGGGTTTAAAGTTTTCATATTACCTAGTACCCTAATCTTTTTAGGAATAGAAAGAAATATTCAGAAATGTGAGTATATATGAGTTCAACAGTTCATACACATTTTAACAATATCCTGAAAAATAATACTCAAATAGCATTAATCTTTAATAGGAGAAGATGTCTGACAGGATATTAGAGTTCTTATGTGAATGAAAAATTGGCAATTTCCTTTCAGAATTGTAATTGTTAATAGTTTATTGTTTATAATTGTTAATGTGTGGCTAAGAATAAACAACTGAAATTCCCAGCTTTTGTGTTATTATGGGAGATTTTTCTTTTCTATAGTTTAAGTTGTCTAGATTTTCTATAAATACGTATACTAATAAACAACTGTAACAGTTAAGATATAAACATTCTAAAAGAAAGAAATTTCTATTTTATAAGTTAGACCATAGATGTTTATTTTACATAGCCTTCTTTTATTAATAATCTCTTACTAATTTAATGATATAACAAATTACTTGAAACCACTGTACTTCTTGTTTCAAATGTATAAACCATAATTAGAAATAGGGAATTTCACATTTGAAAAGTCTGGTTTTCACATTTGAAAAGTCTGAGCATTAAACTGTATAATTTTTTTTTGTTTGTTTTTTAAGAGGATTCACCAGAGACAGAGTGGGGAGCAGAACAGGCAGATCTACGAAGTACATTGTCGAGGAGAGCAGTGGGTGGGCCAGGAGAGGTCTGTTATGTCATGTGGGTCACCTCCCGGGCAGGCAGGGATTGAACTCATGCTGAAGTGGCTTTAGCTTCTTAGTGCTGTGCTTTAACCTGCTACACCACCAGGAGGGCCCAAATTGTACACTTTTTATGTTTGTTCATACTTTAACATTCTATAGCTCTATGGGGTTGTATCTGTGGGATGAAATTATATTCACACAAATAATATTTACCACAGTTTTGTAAAAGGTAAGTTATCTAAGGTGATCCTTGAAGAACACAGGTTTGAACTACAGAATTCCATTTCACTTGGATTTTTTTTCTTTCCCTCCCTACCTGCAGGTTACATATGCACTAAATCAACCTCAACTGACCACATACACAGGTTGAACTTCCAGATACAAAGTATGCTTATGTAGCAGTCCCACTATAAGTTCAATTACATAAGGTGTCCATGTTCCTAAGTCCCCTCACTGTAGAAGTGGCAACCTTTCAAGAAGACAGTTTCCACTAGAAAATATTAACTTTATTATTAACCCAAATTATTTAATCAAGTCTTGTTCTATAAAAATATTTCAAAACATTTTTAGAACATTGTTTCATTCAATATAGCTATAAATTCAGTATTTTTTTTTTTAAAGATGCCTTTCACACATGGGTGATTTGCTGATGGAAAACCTAAGGAGACTGTAACTGAGATGGAAAAATGCACAAAATAATGTAAAAATAAACTATTATATATATATATATATATATATATATATATATATATATATATATATATATAAAGATGTCTTTCAATGCCATAAAAAAAGCTAAGAATTTGAGTTATGTCTACAAATGAAGCAATCATACAATTTATAAATTAAACTTTGTGGTAGAATATAGACAGCATGAGCAAAAGCAGATGTATATAAAGGATGAGTAAGAATAAAGAAAGACAGGGCCCTCCCTGGTGGTGGCACAGTGGGCTAAAGCACAGCACTAAGAAGCTTAAGCCACTTCCCCTTGAGTTTGATCCCCGCCTGCCCCGGAGGAGATCCACATGGCGTGGCAGACCTCTCCTGACCCTCCCGCTGCTCCCCTCAGCAGTGTACTTCGTAGATCTGCCTGTTCTGTTCCCCACTCTGTCTCTGGTGAATCCTCTCACCGCCCCTGAACCTCTGGCCTGTACTCCAGTTCTGTATGGATAAATAAATAAATCTTTAAAAAAAAAGAAGAAAGACAGTCATTATGGTAGTACTAAATGATATGCACAAGAGAACAGACCATATTTAAAAAATAGAACAGAGTAAGTTTATAAGAGGTTTTGGAATTCAAACTGAGGCCTCTGAATGTGATGTATATATTTTCACATTTAAAAAGAACTAGGAAAAATAAGGTTAAACAATTGAA
>NW_004567114.1:54014817-54021306 GCF_000260355.1 Condylura cristata | reverse complement strand
GGAAAGGAAAAGGTTTTTCTTCTTTGCATGTCCCTGCATTCCCATCGGTTTGCCATTGGAAAGAAGAAAATTATAGGTAAGTAGCACATGAATTGATGAATGGATATAATTTCTCTTGATATACATTTGCTGTAAATTCTCAGTATTTGCTGTACTTGTCATCTATATTTGCTATAGTTGTGATCTATACAAGTCCCTACAAATATTGAATTAGCAAACATGAACAAGAATTCCTAAGGCAAATGCAAATTTGATTTTTGGTCACATTTCCATCAATCTTCAATATAAATTCCTGAAATATATGTTTCTGTAAGGGATATCTTATTTGATACATAGTGTTGATTCATTAATAGTGTTGATTCATTGAACTCATGCCTGTATACAGATTACCTAACACACATTTTTTTTCTCTGTTTAGCATACTGAATATTTCTTGTACTTGGAATACTAGACACTTACTAAAAACTCCAGCACTGTGGTTGGGGGTCATTTTAAACAGTACAATCGAAGGAGCAGAAAAAAGAAAAAAAGAAATGATGGCACTAAAATGCTGAAAAATAAGTCTGTTTAGAGTATAAGAGCTGAAGCATGAGAGAAAGAACATTATCACCTACTTTGAACCTAACTGTATTGTAAACATGTATGCCAGGTGACCCAAATTTTTCCGACTCCCTGCAAGTCTGCAAATGCTACTGAAAACCCTGTGAATACTGATATTGAGGTTTCAACTAAATTTAGCAACTGGAAAAAAATTTTTAAGTATGAAAACTATGAGTAATGAGAATTGATTGTATTTAGTGGAATGAGACTTGTATGATTTGAATTTAATTTTCATTCTTTTAATAATTTGCTACAGAACCAGAACAAGTCACAAATTTTATCTTAACAATGAAAGACTCTCTAAGTTTATGTCTATTGACATTTCCAGTTCAAACACCATATAATTCCATAATGCACAACTCACAACTCCCTGTAATGAGATTTTCAAACATGTTCTAACAATGTTAATGTCAGAGTTCTCTAAATTGCAAAGTATAATATTAGATTTGGTGAATTTTATGCATATCAAAGGAGACTGAAGCAAAGTTTGGTCCCAAAGTAGTTCTGAGGAAGTAACCAAGAAAACTAATTTTCGAAATGAGAGGATTTTACATCAATGCCCTATGAAATAGTTTAAGATGGGTATTCTGAGTCATGAGTTGGGAAATACATAAAGAAAAAATGACATCCATTCTAAATTCCTAGCAGTAGAACTAGGTCTTATTGTTGAGTTTACATGTTGCTTGCTTTACAGTCACTGTGGACAAAAGATAAATAACCAAATATAAAGTATGAACGTATTTATCAAAACCACCTAGTTAGTGCAGTAGACATGTTACAGCAGGGGTTGGCAAACTGTTTTGTGAAGAGTGAGAAAGTAATTTGCTTACACTTAGTGGCCCAAAAGGTAAAATAAAGTATATTATCTAAGTACTTACAAGACTGAAAATGAATTTCTACAATTCTGTGCCAAACAAATTCAAACTACAACTATAACAACAGCAGCAATATCAGTAGTGAAAAACAACATATAGAACCCTCTAATGAGAGAATGAAATTCTTTTGGGAAGGAAATTAATGTTTCCTTTACTAGGGTTTAATGTCAGCATTCTTACCAAAATGACTGCAAATGTTCATCTGCAGATGTCAATCCAGAATGAGATTTTACATTTTTTGGGAAGTGAAGTGCCTTTTCACAGATAAAGCACTGCCAAATACTGATATAAATCCAGCACATGATGTTTGAGGGTACAGTCATTACTTTTCAGGCATTACAATATTCTAATGAATCTTCCCTTTAAAATTTGCTTTTATCTTCATTATACAACACATTAATCATTGTCAAATGAATATTAGGTAGAAATGTAAAACACGGTTAAAGAGTTTGAAAAATAGAAATCTTTGCACTGCATTGAGTCAATGATAAAAACTGCTGGAACCATAGTTTAAACTTGAAAAATACATCTGCTGCAAATTTGTGTGTCAATGAAGGTCTCATGTTTTTAATTGCTGACAGTAATTGTTGACGGAATGGAGGCATATACATGTGGCTCAAAATCTTTAGTAGTAGAAATGACTTTACTGCAGGTTAAGTTTTATACCTATTAATATAATGAGTAATCAAGGGTTGTAAACAACCTACATCGGTACATATTTTGTGAATTTTTGCAACTAAGACTTTCTGTTCCATACATGTTTTTACCACCACCATTTGTAACTCAGCAGGTTCTACTTCAATTTGTTCTGAACTACTTTGTATTCAACTTCTTTAAAAATATTCTTCTTGTAGTTGTTTCACATATACAATTAATCAAATTTTACTCCTTAATCATAGTAATTCCTGGAATAAACAACTAGCATTAACTCCTTGAATAATATTTATTTTAGCTGGATACATACTAATTTATTCACTACTGTGAAATGCATTCCTTATTTGGTTAATATATTAGCTACTTATAAAATTATTATGCTTGAGGGCCCTCCCTGGTGGTGCAGCGGGTTAAAGCACAGCACTGAGAATCTAGAGCTGCTTCCGAATGAGTTAGATTCCCGCCTGCCCCGGAGGAGACCACATGGTGTGGCAGACCTCTCCTGACCTGCCCGCTGCTCCCCTCAGCAGTGTACTTCGTTGATCTGCCTGTTCTGCTCCCCACTGTCTCTGGTGAAGCCTCTCGCTGCCCCTGCACCTCTGGCCTGTACCCCAGTTCTGTATGCAGAAATAAATAAATCTTAAAATTATTATGCTTGCAGTCTCATTTCATTTTTAATTTTTGTGAACAAGATATGAATTAAAAAATTTGACTACTGTTTTCTTATGTGTTGGGAATATTGTGATGAGTGTATATTTTGGTAATGATGGCATTTATTCTTTTAGTAGAGTTATAGTGTTATGGCATAATATCACAAAGCTTGCTACCAAATTTCTATAACAAAATCCATACCTCAAAATGTCTTAAAAACACAACATTCCAAACTTACATTTCTCTTCTTGTTTTCATATAATGAATATGCAGTTGTAATAACAAATAAGTAAAATACTGTGATATAGCAAATATTGCCAATTTATTACAATGTCACTATGATTTGCAGTACATGAGAAGCAGTGAAGGTAAGGGTACCATATTGTGATATCTGTTCAAATACTCAATAGCTATTTCGGTGTAAAGCATGGTAGAGTTCTAATAATTTTCTTATTTAAAATATAGAAAACTGAATTAATGTTCAATACCTTTTTATTTATTTTTTTAATATAAGACTTTAAAACCATTCTTAGTTTGAAGGCTGGGCAAAATGAGGGCGTGGCTGACATCTGATTTAAAGAACACAGTATACCAAACCCTGTACAGATATACAGACTTCTCAGAAAATGCTGAAGAGGCTTTATAAAATCTAGTGATCACAAACTGGTGATTGGAAAACAGACTAACAGATTGGAAAACACATTTGAAAATAAGACTTAACTGCTGTTTGACTAGTGACTATAAGCCATACCACAGGAAGACCTTCTGTACTTGTTGGGTCATCAAATGGGTTGCTTATGGGTTCAATGAACTGAAATTGTCCATCATAAAAATTACTCAATAGACCCGTGATTCTAAGATTTCACTTCATAATATTAATTGTACTAATCCCACTCAGTATTAAACGAAATCTTGTATTTTGGACCTGTAAATCATAAAAAGATAGAAAGGACTTTACAACTTCTCAAAGCAACAAACTTGGCCCATTAGTCAACAGTCATCTTCTAAATTAATAAGAAAGAGTATTCTAGATTAGCCAGTAAGTTCTTTAAGGTGTGTTTGAATCATCTTTCTTGCTGCGTAAAATGCCAAAAAATCATGGAAGTGAAAATGTTCTCTTTAATTTGGGTTTATACATGTGGTAGAATTAAGACAACCAATAAGGGCATTAAGTCATCATTTCATAAAAGGTTGAAATGTAAAATTAGAATTAGAAAACATAAAACAAATAAATGTATAGATAATTTACCAGGATTATTACTATTAAAAATGTAAGTAGTTTGTAATTAGTCCCATGTATATATGAAAGTACAATGCATACATGACAACAAAAATAATTTCAAATATATGTATTGGGAAAGATAATAAATTAATATGAGTTAACACATACTTGATTTCAAAAGTAACATATTCTAATTCGAAGGATTAAGACCAGCTTGATTTTGTTAACAATTTCAACCCTTTTACAAAAATACATCTGTCCAGTGCTATGTAATGAGAAAAACATCTGTCTGTTTTACATTAGCTATTATTGTATTTTTATTACCAGCCAACTTTTTGTTGGATAGCTCAGTTGCAAACAATAAAACAGATGTGACCATTTCTTACAACAGCTTTTTTTCTAGAGTCAACATATTAACTTTGCTAACTTTTCTTCTACTTCCCATAAAAAAAGGGAGTTCTCCCCTCATTTTCAGACTCAAATACCTAATTACTATAGTTACAATAAATGGAAAAAAGCAAACACAATTCAGGAAAGGGTCGTATTTGTAAAAATATTTCTGTCTAGTCTCATTTATATAAAAATGTGATGCATTTCTTATAATAATTATGTATATGAAAGTTATTTGTGGACTTAATCGAAAGTGAAATCACATTCTCCGATCAAAGTATCATTTCTGCTTTTAGTGCACATTTTCTCCATCCTTTTTATACCACCCTAATGGTTTACATCTATCAGTATATATGTACAGATGATTAATAATGATAGCTGATTGGCAATTACTGAGGATCAAAGAAATTTAGTTCATAAAACTATGTATCTCATAGACTCAACACAAATGTATGGAGACAAATATTTAAACAATTACAATTTTTGTTTAAAAATTCAGCTGCATGGGCTTCCATTTCAATAAAATTATATTTTTATTATTGGACTAACATGAATTGGGCAACTTCTAATATTCAAGTGACCTAAAGCTTCCTATTTTGAAGTCATTTAGCATGTCCCTTTTTACAAGTCACTCAACCTTTCATTCTTATTCTGCCTCCCCAATAGTTTTTTCAGGCTTTTTGTTCCGCCTTTTTTCCCCATAAAGAAAATTTAAATGGATTTGTTTCCTTAGGGCAGCAAAGGATTTACAGAGTAAGGTAGAACTGTACATACAATAATAGACATTGTTCAACTT
Source organism: Condylura cristata (assembly GCF_000260355.1). Classification (NCBI taxonomy): domain Eukaryota; kingdom Metazoa; phylum Chordata; class Mammalia; order Eulipotyphla; family Talpidae; genus Condylura; species Condylura cristata. The sequence continues at coordinate 54,016,118 of NW_004567114.1, read as the reverse complement.
GAGATTCTAAAATCAAAGAGTTAGTAAAAAAATTTAAAGTATAAGGCGACTTTTTTCCACCTGGTAGTCTTATTTTATATCATATTATATAATGCAAGTATTATATAATTTTCATTTCTTTTTCTATTATTTATTTTTCCAGACAATTTGTTTTTCTATTGTTGTTTTTCTTATTCTATTGTTTTAAAATTTTGGTTTTAAAGAACTTCTTACAGGTTAATTTATTATGGATTCAATGGAACTCAAAATTAGCTAAGAAATGAAGAGATACAACTCTTGACAAAGAAATGAAGAAATAAAACTCTTCTCAATGACAATTCAACCCAAATTATGTTCAGTAAAGAAACTCAAATTTAAAAAAATATTAAATATGCGAATATATTTTTAACTCTGCAAACTGGGTGGGGTTTATCAATGACTAACATTTTTTTGTTTTTCATCAATTACTGAATTCCAAAAGGATAACAAATTTGGATCACTTGTTTAAATGCAGTCATTCATCTTACATTTCAAAACTAGTGTTGCTTAGAAACCTGTACAAATAATTCATGCCTTTTCCAAAAATGAAATAAAAATACTCTTGGCATAGTTTTTAAGCTGAGATAATTATAAAACTAGACCAAAACACCAATATTTATTTAAAAATAGTAGCAATACTTAGAAAATTTTTAAACAAAGTTTTTATTGCTTATATTTGTTACATTCTTAATAATAATAATAATAAAGTCTACTTACTTAACAAATGAACCATATAAGGGAGTTATTGCTGTATTCATTTGTAATCAGGATCATTGTATCAAAAACTAACATTAATATTGGATGGTAAAAATTATGCATTTAAATTATACATTTAAAGTTTGTCCTGAATTTAAAATCTAGAGGAAAGAACTAAAAGCAACTCATTATTTTTCAGTAATACCTACTGCCTTCAAGATATATAAAATAATGTGAGCAATTTAATGTTTAAGATAATACACCTGTGGATACATGATAGACTAAAGATTCCGTGTCAGTAAGGAAAACTTTAGGTATACATGTGAAAAAGTAACTAGTCGCTGCCAAAATGTAGGTATTCAGAGACCTGAACATTGTGAGGGCTTCAGTCCTTTAACATTCCTAAGGAGACCTAGGTCTAGTTCCAGATGAATCAGGAATGTTAAAATCAAACAGGTGGTATTGGGTCAATGTAGTTCTAAAGAAAATTATTTAAAAGTGTACATAGACACGGGACTATGGTGGTGGCACAGGGGTGATTTGGTGATGGGAAGCCCATGGGGATTACAATTGAGATGAAAAAAAAA
>NW_004567114.1:53985366-54014227 GCF_000260355.1 Condylura cristata | reverse complement strand
AAAAAAAAAGCCACTATTAGAAATTTCTTGGATCCTATCTTTGTGCTCCTAAATGCCAGGGAGATTTATGTTTTACCTCTTCAATTGATTTAAGATTTGGGTTTCACATCATTGAAACAAATCAAAAATGCCCTGTCTCATAGTACACTATGACTGACAGATCAAGACTGACAGATGAAATATAGAGCCCATAATAAGTATTTAGTTTCCTCACCTTTGTTGCAAAAGTTTCTCTGTATTCTTTTGGCTTTTGGTTTCACTGGGCTCTGTGATGATCCCCAGGGTTAAAAATACATCCTCCTTTAGGTCCTTTGTTACTGCATTTTTTGTTGGAGCTGATCCCCTGACCCATCTAGGTTTAGAGGACCTATTCTCTTTCCCTTCGTCTCATAATCTTTCCTGACCCCTTAACTCAACTCTATGCACTCTTATTATCTTCTAATTCCTCAATTCCTAGTCTCCTCAAATTGTGTCTTTCTATTATAAGAGACTGCTAGTAAGAACTACCTAATTACAAAAAAGATTTATGGTGGCTCTGAAAAAATTTGCAACAGTCCAGAATAAGCAGATACCAATTAAATTTTCAATGTGGTCTGACAAAATATCCAGAATTTTGAATTACATGCTTTTAGTTTAACCTACAGGATAGTTTAATCTATTTGTATTAAGTTGCTAAATTTCCAGAACAATAAAAAAATATTTTTATTTCCTTTTGAAGCGCAAAAAAAAAAAAAAAGTGTACATAGAAAAGGAAATACCGCATATCTAATGACGCCATATGCTGTCGTGCTTACTCTGGAAAACACCTCCTAAAGTTTGTTACATTTTCAAAGAATCTGAGTACTGGCAGTGGGGTGAATACATAATCATAATCCAGTATATACATATACATACATGCATGCATATATATATACACACACATATATATACACACACACATACATATATATATATACATACATACAGATTGTACAAAACACATTAATTCCTGTTTATGAGTTATGTGGATTTCCTATGAAAGTGAGAAGGAAACCTTTGAGACTGAAGATCATAGATGTCTAACAGAACTACTTTGCTTAGGTATGGGCCACAGTCACCTAGATATACCCCCCCCCACAAAAAAAACAACAACCCAGTTACTGTACCACATGAGGCCAAGGAAGTGTGTTAATATGTTTCTAAGGCTAAGAAAGTGATTCTATGGCACTTAACCAGGTATACAGACCTATCTAATTCTGATAAGTAGAGTACATAGGTCCCCTTTCCTCCCCTTGGGGGTACTACTGAGTATTGATGTATTATATACATTTCCAGTTAAGAGAGTAACTGAGTCCAGACCATCTGTTGTGGATAAGACACAGGGAAAAGGGGTGACATGATTGTTGAAAAAAATTGAACATGCAGCAGGAACTGAATCATAAACTGAAAAAAAGAATACCTAAGACACTAGTAGACCTAGGGTAGAGAGAGCAAACAAGCTCTCTAAGCGCCCATCCACAGAGCATCTGGCAAATATAGCCCAGAAAACAGTCATTCCTTTCAACTTGACTACTGACTTCCTAAGAATCTTACCAATGAATTCAGAAACCTCATAAAGTACTAAATTCAGGAGTGAACAGACAGCTGAGTAAAATTAACTTAACTGGACAATGATAGTGTTCTCTTAAGTCTAATTCTTTGTGGGTACCCTGTGAACTCACTGCTTCTTAACGGAAGACAAACTATGCTTTGCTTTTCAAATTATAACTGAATATTGTAAAATATGCTTTTCAAATTATAACTGAATATTGTATGCTTTTCAAATTATAACTGAATATTGTAAACTTCGTCAGGTATGTAATGATGAAAAATTACTGTCCCGGTCTTCCTGTTGGCCACTCAAGGTGGAATATTCATGATTACCATTACTTCTTATTGTAATTGGATTAGTGACATATTTAACTGATTTGGCTCTGGATAAGGAGACTGAAATCTATTTCCCTAATGCTTCTGATCACCCTACAGAGAAACAGGTTTGCTCTAAAGCTCTATCAAGACAACTAAACAAAATACCTGTTGAAGTGATTATGTCCTTAAGATTTGTTAGCTAGATATGAAAGGTTAGGCATTGAAGTTCTAGGGAAATAACTCTATCATAACACTCTCTCAACTGTGAATGTATACTTCTAAGCCACACAGCAGGGACTTTAAATGCAGTTCATGTGTCTTGGCAGAATGTTTTCTGATCCTGCTGGATCTGAGAGAATGGGAAGTTTCTGAGAAGTTTCTATGAATTCACCTTTCTATATCTCAGGGTAGCTATTAGGAGACAGTTTTCATAGCTTCCCAGCCTCTGTGATGATTATGAGATTTCTTGTAATTATCTCAGCCCCTCAAGGTATGTTATAGACTATAAAATATTAGGTATAGTATAGAATAGGCTCCTCAGTAAATGGGGTATTCCATAATTCATTATGCTATTATTTAGTGAATTTTGTTTTCATGTTGTCCTTACAGTATGTGGCATGAGGACCACATGTTAAGTGGATGTAGCAAATTTGGTTGTTGTATATTTAAGCAGTGAAAGGGCTGAATCTAAAATGATTCATTTTACCTTAACCAGATGATTGTCATTCAGGTATTGGGCTTGCCTTTGTATGCCTGCTGCATGTTTGAAGAAAGATAAGCTATGGGACGAACACTCAATTAAACACTATGCATGCCACAATAAAAATGACTGACATGAAAAAGATGATCAGACAAGCTCTTAAGACAACAGCAGCAAGTATAATATTTTTATTTTAGACTTATATGTTGAAAAAAACCTTACAAGTATACACACGCACACACACACACGCATATATATATGTGTGTATATATATATATATATACTATTGTGTAAATATATGGTTTTACGCACAATAACCAGAAATAAAATACATCACACCTCTAGTAGTTATCTCTGGGAGAAGACTGGAGAAGATAAAAAAACACTTTCAGTGCTTTATTCTACAGTCATATTTTTGAAATTTTTCAAAAAAATAATCACAAAGTACCCAGGTAACTTAAGAAGGATTAAAAGGATTTTTTAAAAGACTGTTTATTTTGTATGCTGGTGTCCATTGCACAATTAAGTTCTCTATTGGGGCCAGAGGCAGGAAAGAAAATAAAAGTATGGTCAATCTATTTCACTAAATACCAGAAACTAAACCTAAATATCTAAATACCGTCTTATCTAAACTTTCTTGTGGCAATAATCCTGAACACTGTAATAACCATAACAACATTTGCTAAGTGATAAGAACTTTAATAAGGTGTTTATATGCCTAATTTACTGACAGCAGAATGTTAGCAATCTCTACTAAATACCACAGGGGATTCATTTATTTAGAAAGTATCTGGATGTGGACAGATGCTGGAACAGAATCTCTTATACAAACAATACCTAATCTATCTTTAACTCATGAAAAAACTATCTACTTTTTTCTCTATACTCAGCTCCCTTCAAGTGTGTGAAGGTAGCTCTTTAAGGCTTCTCTTCTTACATACATTATCAAACTTGTTTTCATATTATAGTTAAGCAACTCGTTTAAAATTAACTCAGTTAACTCAAAAAGAATCTTAGAGATAACCATAAAGATTAAACTACAAAACTTCTAGAAGCTAACAAAGGAGAAAAACATTTGCAAAAAAACATCTTAAGATACAAAAAGAAAAAAATGTATAAATTGAATTTTGTTAAGATTAAAATTGTCTATTCTTGGAGTATACAAATAAGGACCAAAAAGGCAAGCTACAATATGGGAGAAAAGATCTTAATACATACACCTCACAAAGATTTTTATCCAGAGTATGTATAAAACAACCTAAGAGTCTTAATAAGTGCCTCCAGAAACTAGCAGAAGCAAGTAAAAGGATACTTCTTTACATCCTCTGAAAGAAATGACCCTTTGAACACCTTTAACTTTCATCCAGTAAGACTTAACTGGTCTCCAAACTGTAAGAGAATAATTTTGTGTTGTTTTAATATATAAAGACTGTGGTAATTATCACAGTGCTATAGAAAATACGTATGACTATAATAATCAGTTAAATATATAAATGGGAAAAAAAGATTCAGAAGAATGAAAAGGATCATCTTAAGTGAAATGTGTTGGATAACTATATAAAGAAACATTACTGAAACAGAAAAAAAATCTCAGTTCACATATGAAATCCTAGAACTGTAAGGTCACCTTGTATCCTTAATAGCTTAAACACAATTTCACTAAAGTTAAAAACAGGAGTGAGAAGAATACTTACAGGAAAGGATTCTTGGCAACTGACTCTTAAGTTCACAATGAAAAAGTCACCTAAAAATCTACCAGAATAAGACTAGTGCAAAAAAATTACTACCCTAGCAGATAACATAAAAATAAATATGCTACAATACAAACAATAAGTAAAACAAGAATTAATGCAACAATGAACCAGAAAAAAACAGCCTTCTTCCCACAAACCTAGCATATACAAAAATATAGAGTGAAAATAACAGATATGAATACTCAAAAATGAGATGGCTGTCAAGATGATGACCACCCTGAGAAAACACAGTAAGAACTTAAATTCCCAAATATCTTAAATTAATTCTATGTAAATTAGAGAACATTAAAAATTATGTCAAACCACTGTAAGCTTACTTGTAATCTCAAAATAAACATAGATTAGACAATGATGATAAATTTCACTACATAAATATCTTAATTTTGCATGTGAGAAACACCATATTTTATGTAAAATTTGAAGGAAGCCTGGATGGCAGAGGGCTAAGGAATGGATCAAGACTTTAAAAGAAGAAAATTATAAAGAATTGGGAAATCTGATGAGAGACACAAGCACACACTTTTAGAAATGTATATTAATTTAGATTTTGGAAAATTAATAAAATATATTAAGATAACGCACATATTCATATGAACCAGTAAATCCACTGTTCTGCATTTAAGAATCTACAATAGAAAAATCATAAATGATCATAAAACTTTAAACAATGTGCTGTTATTTATATTTTAAAAGATTGAAGCAATATCTAGCTAATGATATATAATATGAATGCCTAAAAAAGGGGTATTCTGATTGTGAAGAATAAATAATATATATCTCATTTAAATATGTACATGGTATGATATTTATAAACTAAAAAAGATAAAAATATTAGAAAACCACATATATGTGGTTTTATGAAATGGTATAATTACCATTTCATAAATAAATGTGTAAGACTAGGAAAAAGCTTAGAAATACATTTACAAATACTATTTTTATTTTCAAAACATTCCCTAACTTATGAAAATAAATGATAATTTTACATTCGTAAACATTATAATGAGAATACAGAAAAATGAGAGATCTCAAGATGAGATCACTCAATTCACATATATATTCATACCTACCATATGTCCAATAATACTCCATCTTCTGTGAACACAGAAGTAAACAACTCTGAATGTATTCTTACTCTCATAGGTCTTGCATTCTCAGTGTAAATGACAGGAAATAAATAAGAAGTAAATAATTACAAATAGTGGTGTCATGAAAGACCATAAAAGACTGGGGAAATAAACAAAGGCAGTAATGTGATAGATATGAAAGAAGTGTTTGGGATTTTATGATAGAAGGTGAGAATAGGTACTATAAGCACATGATATATGAACTGAAACATGAAGTATGAGACAGTCAAACATGTTAATATTGTAGGAAAAGGGATCCAGAAAGTGGAGAATCACTTTGTAAAGACCATGAGGCAAAACAAAGAAGGCTGGCTTGTTTGAGAAGTGACTAAAATGTCTTTTGTCTTTTTATAGAGCGTAAGAGGAAGGGAGACTGACATAAGATGTAATAAAGTCATATCTAAATAAAATAACAACAGAATTTTTAGATCACTGTAAGAAATAAATATGGCCCTTAAAATAAATAAGGCAATATCAACCATTCCCCCCTCTGGAAAACACACACACACACACACACACAAAGGTTAGAAATAACTTGCAGATATACAACTGGTTAATATACACATTAAAATTTGCCAGTAATCAAACTAAGCAAATTAAAATAGCAAGATAAAGTCTTCTTTCTACCCTTTCAATTTGCTAGCTATGTTGTTATTTATATAAAGTTACAGTGAATGAGGAAATGACAGAGGTTAATACTATGCCAGAAAAAAATAAGGAAAAAATGGAATAATTACAAATGGAGTAATTTAAGCAATTCTAGTATGCTATCACTATGGAGAATATGAGAATATGTTCATTAGATTATTTCTTTAAGAATAGTTAATGCTGGGCCCTCCCTGGTGGTGTAATGCGTTAAATCACAGCAAAATGAAGCCATTGAAACAAGTTCGATCCCCAGCCAGGAAGGTTACCCACATAGCATGGCCGACTCCTGCCCTGCCTGCTGTTCCCTCAGCAGTATATTTCAGTCAATCTACCTGTTCTGTTCCCCACTCTGTCTCTGGTAAATCCTCTCACTCCACCCCCACACCTCTGGCCTGTACCCCAGGTTCTTGTATGTATAAATAAAAAATTCTTAAAAAAAAGAATAGCTAGTATTTAATGATGTTGATAACATCATTGCTAATTCATTAATCAATTCTAAGTATTCCTTCAAAACATCCTATCTTTCGTTATTTCTCTGACACAAGCCCTGAATCAAGACATCTTAATTTGAGACTACTTCAATAACTTCCAAAAAATTACGTCTTCAGCTCCCCACCACTTTCTCTTGTTACTTTCCACATAATGATGAAGGAAGAAGTGACTTCCACACTGCTAATCATCACACCACCCAAGCATCCAATGTCTTCATATTCTAATTTCATATTCTAATCATAATAAAGTATAATTCCTTACCATGGCCTCCAGATTTTGCCATTGTACTTTTTCAAAGAACTTACTTCTTGATAACACTTCTTATTCTTCAAACATGAAAAGCTCATTATGAACCAAAGACCTTGTTCCTGAAAATTTCAACATTCAGAATTTGATTTCCTTCCTTCTAATCATTTAAAGCTGACAAATCTATTTTGAAGAGTTCACTCTTGCTATTCTAGTTAAAATATTTTCCTTGGGCCCTCCCTGGTGGCGCAGCGGGTTAAAGCACAGCACTAAGAAGCTTAAGCCACTTCTGCATGAGTTCGATTCCCACCTGCCCCGGAGGAGACCACATGGTGTGGCAGACCCTTCCTGGCCCTCCTGCTCCCCTCAGCAGTGTACTTCGTCGATCTGCCTGTTCTGCTCCCCACTCTGTCTCTGGTGAATCCTCTCACTCTGTGCATCTCTGGCCTGTACCCCAGTTCTGTATGAATAAATAAATCTTTAAAAAATTTTTTTCTCAACACTTTTTCTCACAAGCACCTATTTTCATCATAGCATTTATTCCTATTTAAAAGTATGCATTATTTAGTGTAATGTTTTATGCTCTCTTTTCACTTATAAGATCATAAGCTGCACAAGGACAGAGACTCTATATTTCCTGCATGCAGGGTAGTACCTAGCACACAGCATTACTAAATAAACATTTACTTAATTTATAAATGAACATAAAAATAACAATAATATACAAATAACAGAATGCTGATTATATGCTATACTAAGTAACACAAAAGTCATGAATAGATAAAATATACGGGTATAAAAATAACACACAACAACATTAATATATAGACAAATCCAGAAGGCGGATTAGATATATATATATATATATATGTATAAATATGTATCAAACTTTTATTTTTAAATAAGCCATAATAAAATAAAACTGACATGAAAATCATTTATAAAGCATAAAGACATCAGAATACAAGAAAGTGAATGTATATAGGTAAGGGCTCTTAAGTATACATGTGTGCATGTGTACAGACAGATGCTAGATACATGAATATACATACTAAAAGAAAGAATGAGAGGAATAAGAAAAAAGGTATATACAGATAAAAATACTCAAATTTACAGACTAAACATAACATTTTTTTAACAGAATAAATTTAAAAGGTTATAAAAAACAAACTTTCTATGAAACATTTAAACATTCATTCACATAATTTTATAACCACTCTAAAAAAAGCAGAATAAGCAAGTATTCAAATTCAGTATGATGTGAAATGACAAGTATCTTCACAATGAATCTTTTCAGGAGCCAGTAATTATGTTCAAAGAAAATAATGAGAAGACATAAAAGGGAAAATTAAGCTAGCTATAAAATGCTACCACAGGAAGTGTTAAATACCCTGCAGCAGTTACTCTTCTTAGTAGGCCACTTCACTATATCTTCTTAGTAGGCCACATTTTGCTAGTCTGCTTTAGATCCACGGTAGGAGAAAGGGATTGGGTTGAAGACTTTGGTAACATTTCAAAAGAAGTTACCTACCCATCTGTGTTACATCTCTAATAAAACTAGAAAGAAATAAATATAAAAATATAACTACTCAATTAGATGACTTCTCCTAAAATTAGTGTCTCAAAATGACAATGTACTTACTTTAAAAATGGAATCAAAGAAGAAAAGATTGAACTCAGTGTCTAACAAGGTTATAACAAGAGCCTACAAAGCAGCATATATACTAGTATATTGCAGGAGAATTTGTCTTTCCATAATTAATATTAAGGTAAACACTATTAAGAAATTATTCAGAATCCATTTCAGATAATTTTTTGGTGGTTTAACATTAATAGGACAATCATCAAAATGTAACAATGTGTGCTTAATTTTAAATGTGGCACATACATGTGTTTTAGCCATCTATTTAATATTTTCAAGACATAAATACCAGGAACCAACAACCATACAATTAGTTTCAGGAACTCAGAAGGGATTTACTAAGAATCCCTATGGAAAGCACAAAGGTAAATAATAAATAGCCCTTACCCTCAAGGAAAATGCAATATAAACCAAAACAAAAAAATACTACACAAATTTTGACAAGTGAAATGAGCTAAGATTTTTTTTTGGTTAATGGATATAGAATGAAGGACACTGATTTAAGACAAATCTTGAAAACAATGCATTTGAATCTAGAAATAAATAGTATAATATTCAAATCAAAAGAGAGGAACATTGTTATTTTGACCCTGGATCACAAGGTTGATATGGGAAAGCCACAAAAGAGTAACAGAGGTTGGTAGGCAGAATGGAAAATGAGGAACTGAAGATTTGGTTTATATTCTCATATCCTGAATCTCATGCTTCAGAGAGAAGAAAATTAGATTAAAAATAATAAATTAAAATTAAAGTCTTATACAACATCACAACGAAAAAAATAGATATCCTTTAAAAGGAAAAATAAAACCATGGTAACAAATATTTTATGAAACATATTTCAAATGGTATATTTTGGGAAATTATATTTTTTAATCATCAGTGCCCACATTTCACACTGGTAACTATATATAACAAATGTTTTCTAAAAATTCTTCCAAGATTTCAGTTTTCCCAAGTATGCTCATAAATTTGGAAAAATATCAAACTTCCAGCGTATAGTAATAATTATCTTAAACAAAGTGAAAAATGTAAAAATAATCATTTTTTTCTAATTTTGTAAGGTATACAATATGTATGGATTACTGGAAGAGTTGTGAAGTAGGTAAACTAACAGATATAAAAATTATGTCTTAATTCCTAAAAATGAGAAACACTTGGCCATATTTTATACTTTGTCTTTTTTTATGAAAATACAGATACAGATAATTTCTTACTGGATAAGAAATAATTATATGTTACAATTCCTGACAATCAATACTGGTTGCAATTCAGTGGATCCTGAGATTTGACATATTTATCATTTTACCTTATACAAAGATAAGAATGCCTACCACCAAAATCCCCAAGTCAGTAAGTGTTAATAGGTAAAGCACCAAAGATTAACTAATAAAATATCACCAGTTATATTGGTGATAGTAAATAAGATAAAAATTTATTTTTAAAATTGGCATGATACTCCATATTTAACAACAGAGTGAGAACAAGAGCCAAAACGTGTTTGTGTATGTATACATATACATTAAAGTATATTTTATTGCAAAATGATTTAATGATCTGATTTGAAGAGAAATTATTTTCTATTTTACCTTAGTAAAATATCAATACTTCTTTGAAACTTCCAAGAAAAAAATGAGTTTTAAACATGGAAAGAGTTTTTCAATAATCTCTGCTTACAAAGTTATTTTATTTAGTAATTATTCTAGTTATCATTTATTTGACCACATGTTATTAAAGAATTCTATTTTGGGCTAAATTTTGGTTGGGAAATCTACACTAAATTATTGTGCTGTGGAATGGCGAAAATCCAATGCTGCATCACAAATTATTTGAGGTAAATTATTTACAGTAAACATCCAAATAAACAAAAAGACCTGACTAAATCAGGACTTTACTCCAAATAAATACAACTCCAGCTGAATGTGTTATTATAAGAATACATTATGATCAATGCTTTTAGTGAACTGCTTTTTCTCCATCTTGACCATATTTTATGAAATTTATAAAAGAAAATTCAACACTGAAAAAACACTATGACTAATTTTACTTTTAACTTGATACTGCTTAGAAAACTTGGCTATGCTTACTCATTATAGTTAACTCCATCAAGTGAACTAAAACAACAATAATTTTTAAAGTAGGGGGGGAATGCAAGAAAATAAACTAAATAAAAAAAGAGAACTAAAATGTAACTAACCTTCTGTATGAAGAAATGAAGAAAAATACCACTGGATTAAAAAATTCAGAGGCATATAAACGAAGCATTGCTCCTTCATATGTATTTTGAAAGAAGACGGAAGTAAGCAACAACAGGACTATTAATTATTCAATTACAATTTTATAAACTTCAATCTTGGGAGTTTAGCAGAGATTCAGTAATTCAGCACACACTGAAGTGAACGCAACAGGGACTAGGCATTATCGGATTCACCAATGAATAAGTCAGTAGCTGTCTTAAAAATACTCTTTCTATAGACAGGGAGACAAATATATTTCAGGTAATACAAAAACACTTTAAAAGTATTAATATGAGTACAGAGAGGAGGATTTACTGTAACTGCCAATACCATCAAAGACTAAGATTCCACCCAGAGGAAATGGCAGAAAGGTAGAAAGGACATTTCAAATTCAGAAAATAAGTAAAAACAAGTCATGGGAATAAAGAGATGGACGTTTATATAAAGAAGTGCACTGACATATAACCTGCCCATTATGGCTTCGATTCCGATGGTATAACAGGATATTAAGATGGAAATTTTCCTTTTTTCTCAGTTTCAACTAAGTATCTAAAGCTAAGACCAAAGGTTCCAAGTACTAGAATTAACATTACACTCTATGCAAACATTTTAAAAGAATGGCCAAAATATGGCATCCTTTAGCCTATCATCCATATCAAGTATTGGATGAGGGTAATTTATCGGTTATTTGAAGAAGAAAGAGAAAAGCAACTGATTCTGTTTGCCATATGACTCTGTTTGCCATATGCCATTTATAATATAGGATACCTAAGATATGTTACAATAACTTGACTTAAAGCTTAAAAATAACCTAAAGACATCAAAAATTTTCTCAGTTATGATTTTAAAAAGGTTAACACCTTAATTTTTGTGGAGTTTGTGAAGTAAGTATTTCTATTTCCCCATAGGGAAGATAAGAAACCCTGGGAAAAGAACTCGTACAGAACCATTTTTAAAGGAATGTTTGACTAGGACTACAAAAGGAACAAGATAACCAAAAATATGAGGCTAGAGACGAAACAGGAGTCAGAGAATAAGGTGGGTAATCAAAAGATAAAGGAAGTATCCACTACATAGAAAGATGACAACAGGGAGTGCACAAAGAGTGGAAATATTGGATAAACTAAAACCAAAGTAAAGACTGCACTTGAATTTCCAACATTTACCTTTATTATCAACTGGTTCTCCCAAAGCTTTAGTTGATGCAGGAGCAGCACAGTGAGTAAGGAGATAAGTGCCAAGAAATCAACACAAAAGCCTACTAGCTGACATGGCCTATAATTTTTCATACTCAGGTTTTTAAAACTACTTTGAGCAAAAAAATAATATAAGGGAAAAATTTTACACTGGATGAAGATGGAATTTCAATTTTCCAGGATGTTTTTTAGCTAATGTATGAAAATTACATCTATTTTGAAATTCCAGAGTAAGGAAAGAAGAGATGAGAAATGAAACAAAGGGAAGAGCAAAAGAGAAGGAGAAGAGCAAGAACAGAGAACAGATACAGGCATCTGAACAGCATTTATCAAGAGACAGAAAATTATAACATTCAAAGCAGGATTTTCAGGTACAATAATTGAAAAAAATAAAGTAACTTTCTGGTTGCAACCCACTGAATCCATGTCTTTTAATCAATCAGTTAATAGTAAAGAGTGGATACAGTATTCTAATTACACAGTCATACTTTTTATATGATTATTGTGGAGTCTGAAATTTGTTCTAAAAATATTTACAGCTATTCTTTTAAGTAGCATTAATCATGTAATTACATATTTTATAAATTTGCTTAGGAAGAAATATTTATAAAATACTCATTTTCTGAATTATTAAGATTTGGGGTAAAAAAATTTAAAATCACTCCAGCCTCAGTAACTTTAAGAAGTAAAAAGGTAAAGAACAAAGGAGTTTATATCATCTGTGATAAGGGCTAGAAAGAAATAAAGCATATAAGACCTCACAGACAGGGCATCAAACAAGTGTAAGAAATGAAGGATTGGAAAATCTAATATAGGAAAAATCTAAAGTGAGGATCAAGTGAAGAAGTAAAGTAGCTTAGGGATAGAGGTTTTGTGATCTGTAAGTATGCTCACAGGCAAATAAAAGCCCAAAATAAGATATATCTGTGGAATTAAAGAGTTCAGTATTAATAAAGGCAGTTTGCAAGATAAAAAGTGAGGCTGAGGGCTAAAGGAGTTTGATCACATGCCTAAACAAAGAAACTGGATTTTATCCTAAAAACAATGGGGGCCAATGAATATCTAGTATATGCTAAGCACTATTTTCCACATGTTTTATTCCTCACAACAACCCTGTGAGGTAGGTGTAATGATTCCCAATTAACAGATTTAAAAAATAAAAACAACTTTAAAGTTGTTAAGCAATTTACACTTGATTAAATAGCTACAGAGTGGCAGTAGGGATTCCAGACAATGCTTCAGAAAACACTTTCGGAAGAGCTCTTTCTCCCTCTCCCTCTCACTCACACACACACATAGAGAAACTGTAGAATTAAAGAATTATTTTAAGCAATAAGTGATTGCTAATTCAGTAACAAGATCTGTAGTAACTATTGTTCTTCATGGATACATTTAAATTTTTCAACTAATTCAATTTATACTGATAACTGGAGAATTTATAAAAATAAAGATACTAGTTGATATATAATATTAAGAATCTAAAGACTAGGGCAATTACATAGGTATTTATTTCCATGTATCTGTCTAAAGTAATAAGAAAAAAGCTTTTCCACATTTACTTCTAAAATATTTAAATTTTTTTAATGCATCTATTAGTCTATGAATACAATTATGTTTTGGATGATAAAACATGATGTGTGAATACTAACAATTTATATTATACCTAGTCATTCAAACGGTAACCATTTAGTATGATGAATTGCTCAAATAGAATTGCAAAATCATCTTTCTTTTAATTTGCAATATAACGCCTTTTTATCCTATCACAAAAGTTTGTTCAGACAATTTTTTACAAACTGTTGGCAGTCAATATCTTCGCATCAATTATACTATTTCTTCAGCTTCTCCTAATATTTGCTTTTAAAGTCTCTAATAGAAAGCTAAATGTTGCCAGAATGTCTACAGATTAAGTATTTAGAAATTTACGTTATCTAGACATTTACTTCATTTTTCTTACATTAAACAGAAAATCACCATGGGAAGAATGAAAACATTGTTCACTAAGATTTAATTACTCTTGCTCTAGTGATTATTTATGAATTCCAAAATCATTAAGCAAATATAAATTGAATAGCAAGATGTATCACAGTTCTACTTCTGAAAATAAAATGAAAAGCCCTCTCTTGAAATAACGAATTAAGGTAACTGGCATCTATACAATACTTTATGCAATGAGGAAAGTTTCTAATTATACTAACTGTACTAAACATACAACTGAACTGAAACGACAATATTTTCCTTTATTTTTCATTACACTTGTAGTATATCCTCATTAAATTCAAATAATACACAAGTGTACTCAATAAAAAGTTTCCATCTAATTCCTCTTTTCAAATAACATGTGCTAGAAGTATATTAAAGTATAAGATTCATATAATTAAATATTGAATCTAAGATGTTATTAAACTTACATCATCAATAGGTCTAATATATAACAATATCCTATATAAGTTAAAATATATGCTCTGATATACACAACAGTATATAGTCTGTACCTTTTTAACCAAGAAATGAAAATAATATATGAAACATAAGGCCTATTATGTTAAATATGATTACTTCAGTTAATAAGATAAACGGGAGTAAGTGATACTTACAATTACACTGTAGAAAATGTAAAGGAACCAATTATGGCAACTAAATATTTCATATTATTGATAAAATACTCTCCTGCTAGAGACACATATGAGACTATGTTATATCCAAACTATATTCTTAAGGTATTAATATTTATTTCTTTAGTACTTTGACTTTTGAGTGAAATATTAAGTCTATGCAAGTAAGGGGGAGAAATGCCACTTAAAGTGTTTTGTTATGGTAATGTATAAAGAAATTCCACTCAGAATGTAAACAAATCTAATTTACTTGACAATTCTATAAAGAACAGGATACTGAGAATTATACTCTATTCTCAAAAAAAAAAATTCAAAACAGTGGAAATAACTACCTTAAGAAATTCTTTTTTGGAAATCAGATCTCCTCTTTTGACTCTAGAATACCATGACTCTAGAATACCATAACTAGGCATTTGGTTAACGCAAGCAAAATTCTAACTAGAACAAAATCATTTGCACCGAAGTATCTTGGTTATGAATATAAGGTACAATTCTGATCACAGAATTCTACCCCTGTATTAAAAAAAAACAAAGAAGAGGTCTCTGGAAAATGGTTTCTTCCACCCACCTCATTTTACAAGTAAGTAAACTGTGACCAAGAGAGGTTTTTAATCTGCTTTCATTGAGAATCTATAGATATAGAGATGTGGCAATTATCATTCAATTTAGGACATACAGTTATTTAAAATGAATGACACTATGTTTCATACGATTAAGATGCTGTGAAGACTAAGAGACTCTAATTTCTTGTCATAGATATGTCAACAGACATCAAATAAAATCAGGTAATTATAAAGTTATACTATGACTAAAATGCTAAACAATAAAAGATAACAATTTATATAATATTGCTTAACAATACACACACAGGTGTTTCTAAAGCTATTTTTCTATTCTAAAAAACATAAACAGACTATTACTAACAATAGCATTCTTGTAAAATTGCTTATTACAAAAGGAAATAAAATAATTAAATAGGAGAGACTGAAATACAAGTAGATGTTCAAATATTTAGTATTTCTTTTCTCTCATGTTTTGTTTCAGTATGTTGACAAAAACTTCAAATGTTTCTGAAACAAAGAATGAAAGCTAAAAAACTTTCACCAAAACAGTGAAAGTATTAATAAAATTATGACATAAAACAATTTCAGCAAAAGTAATTAGGATGGTCATGTTGAATTGTAAATTTATTTCTAACTTTAAGAAGACAGCTCTAAATCATATATAATATTGGTTTGGTTACTACAAACATTTAAAAACAAAATGATCCTCTTTAATGAAAAGTATCCATAAAAGCATTTTTTTCACTTGTTTTTAGAATAAAATACCTTTCAAGGAGTTTATCCACTTGTTTTTCAATTCAATACCAATTACAAATTCGATCACCTTTAAGTTAAAGCCAGAAAGAGCAGCACTAAGTTTAACTGATTTCAATACATTTCAAAGTGGCACTGCCCAGTTATTTATTATTCCCTCTGAATAGTTTTTCCAGTCTAGGGTGGGTACACAAGAAACTTACAGTCTATGTAGTACTCCTAGTCAGTGTCACTCTGCAGATGGCACAGTGGAGAAATACCTTCTGTACAGGACCATGTACAATTTCTTCTGCAGCTGTCAGCACCTAGGGGAAAGTGCGCTGTTAAACAGTTGCTGCGTTCCACCTCAGAAGTGGCTGCAATTCGGTGGTGGGTGAAGTGACTCCTGTACATATATACAGGGATGAAAAGTACTATAGAAAATGAAAATATTTAACAACAAAAGTGGCTGACTGAAAACTGTGCCACACTAAAACAGAACACATCAGTTACAAGCAGCCCTACAGATGGACTACTATTTATAAAAATTGAATGTTAAAAATGATTGAAGGAAAAAAATAGAAATACAGTTATTCAATTCACAACACAGCTACATATCAGTAATTAAAACATGTCAAAAAATTAAACCCACACATTGTATACGGATTTATAACATTTCTAAAATAATAAACCTCAAACCAAGCAAATGTATACACAATAAGATTCTTTGCTCTGTTCAATTAATTTTATGCTTTTGATTTAGATGATATTTCAAGGGGAAGAAAAAAATAGGTGAGTATCAGAATTGAATGACACAAGTAACATGAAGATATCTAAAAATAACAATTAGGAAAAGTATCCTGAAATTCTGAATTACTTCATATTAAAAATATTTTTTGAAATAACTAGTCTTTAACAACTAGCTATGGTTAAATTATTTTTCATATAATGAAGCTTTAAAAGTGATTTATATAAAATGAAAACTTTTCTTCTCCAAAGTCACACTGAATCACAATCTAAAAAATCTTCAACCTTAGCCAATATAAATGAGTTGACCAGGGATAGAACAACTTTAGAATATTAGTACAAAAATTATTACTACATCCTACATTTACTACAAAAATACCTTTTCTATGTGGTGTCTTTGATGAAATCAGAAGAACTACTGAACTATTCTCTGAGAAATACTACTAAGTTACTGAGCTGGACAATTTATTTTTAATCTTTTATCTCTAGATACAGTTACTATGTTTATACTAAAGATAATTACTTACAATGTTTCAAATTACTTATATTTAAGTTCCTGAAACAGACTGAGGTGCTTTGTAATATAGTTCAACAAATCTATCTGATCACTAAAAATGCCCCATCCATGAAACTTTCTGAATCTCTTGTTAATTTTGATATATACTTAGTGGCATTAGCGATAACTGATAATCTTCTAGTTTTCAGAATAAGGCATAATAGGCATACTATATAACATGTATTTCCTTTGAATGACATAACAGGATGTTGTAGATGAAGAAATAAGAGTTCCCCAGTCTGTTTATTAAATGAAGACATATATTAGGGATTCCCAATCTAGAGTCCATGTATGAGATTTAGGGGATCTAGGAATTCTGCAGAACTGCATACTAAAATACATACTATATATTCCATAAGTAACTTTTATAAGTCAAAATGGGTCATAAGTTTTAGCTGGATTCTCAAATGCTCAAAAAACTCCTTTCAATAATTTAAGGAAATACTGATGAATGATACAAAGATACTGAAAAAGCAGTAGTAGTCATTTAAGTTAAATATGAAATTCTCACCAGCTCTTTCTTCTTATGATTAAAGATACAGGGAAGTTCCAATAACTATATAAAATAACCCTCATAAAGCACATAATACAATAACTGAGCTATTACTATCAGTAGTGATAACTATTCAAAAGAGTTATACGAAAAACTGAAATTTACTGTGTACCATATTAATTTTATACAGCCATACCTTCTAGTTTCATAACCTAATTTTATTTTGCCATATCTTCTATCAGGTATACATTTCTGCATTACTTTAGATACAAAAATGTTAAGTACAAGCTTTAGAACAATGCTACACATGCCTAGAGTTTTAACTTTCCAAAAAGTGACACAGGTCCCTTTTATGACTACACTTACTTGGAAAAGATTCAGATACAGAAAGCATATGGATTTAGTTATTTATATGAAATAATTTTATTTCCTTTCTCAGTCTTTGATTCACACAATAAAATACAAACACAAAATCTAAATTTGAATAATCAAATAAGAGACCACAATTTCTGAAAAGGTGATATACAATAAACATGTTCCTTTAACAAATTATTTCACCTATTCCTCTTAGTTCTAAATGTATATGATCAATAAATATTCATACATGTACATCCAATACATCCAATAAAAAGTAACTTGAGTTACAAAATGTAGATTACCCTTACCTTTCAAAATGAATTCACGGTATTACAAATAGTATTACAAAATAATGTTTATGATGTTCTTCAAGATTATCTAACCTTCAAATACTGATCAAAAAAAATAAATCACTCTTACTGAGTATTACTCAGATCTGCTAATACATATTAAGTAATAGCATAAAGTATAACTATATAATTGGTTCCAAACAGTTTCCAAAGTAAAGAACCTTATATTTACTTCTCATGATAAGAGTTACTTTATATAATAATACACTAATAAAAAATATTGTACTAAAAGTAAAGGAAATAAGATTTAAGGTACATGTTAAATAAAGTACTGCTATGCATAGAATTAAAAGTATTAGTAAGGGCCACTCAGGAGAAGTGCAATAGGCAAAGTCCCAGTTATGCTAATGATTTGAATACTTATACCAAAATACTGATAAGCATTTATAAAAATCACTCTAGTAGCAGACAGAGAGAAACTAGAGATTTCGGCTGGGATGATAACAGGAATAGATGGTTAGGTATAAAAAGACCAATTTTAAAAAATAATACTATGTAAAATACTTAACCGTAAAAATTGAGCGATGTCAAAGCTGTATCAAAAATGTGTGTATTGGAAACTAGCATTCATTAATCCACTAATAAAAATACAGATTATCTCTAGTGGATCAGATACTGGGTAAAAACACTGAACAAAGAAATCAGCAATTTATTCTCTTATGATTATATGCTAATGGGAGATACAGATAATAAACACTTAAATGCACAATATACTACATGGAAATGATTCATACATAAAATAATAAAGCAAGTTATAGCAAAAGTGTAGTAGCAAATAAACTATTTTAATGGAATAATCAGAAAAAACTAGGGAAGTGGCAATATTTAAATAAAAAAATAAGATGACATGAGCCCAAAGATCATTTGAAGTAAGAATGCTGCAGATAAATAGTGAGAGTAAGTGATCAAAATTTTAAACTATGGTCAGTTTATGCCTGCTCTTGCAGAAATCTCAAGGTCTTTGGATTTTTAAAAAACAGAGGAAGTCACTGCAGTGTTTTGACTGGTAGACTAAAATAATCTGTTTAATCTCTTATAAACTGGGATGAAACTAGCAGTTCATAAGACTGGAAGTATTAGCAAACCTAACAGAATACCAGGTGGATTTTACCCAGGCCCAGGAATAGGCAGTTAGAATGCAAGAGAAATGACAAGGCATCATCAGTCAAAAATTCCACATTCAGAAGACAGCTTAATTAAAGACCAGCTATTCCCTAACTAAAACATTTTTACCTTCAGTTAGTTCTTCTTTACTTTAGAACTGCAGAGATGCCCTACCCCATTTTGAGTGAGTCAATATTCAGAACTTGCTTCACTGACAGTGTAGCTGGGCTATATTGCTGACAGGAGTTCCAATCAAGCAGAGTGGATGGAAAAATTATTAAGAAGGGTAAGACTAGCATCTCATCTTAGCTTCAGAGTAAGTCATTTTGACTTTTCATGTCTCTAAACATTCTTAGGAATATCAGGCTGAAACTTGTATTATCACATTCTTATTTCCTAGTCTTATGAACTAGCCATTACATAAGTATTTATATTTTATAAAGTATTCCTTTTGACTTTCCCTTGTATAAAAGCTACAGAATTATTTTGATTTATAAATAACAGTGGGTTTATTGTAAACACTAACATATGTAAATATGTCAGACATTTGAAGAGCAATAGCTAAAAAATACAACCCTCCAAATAATACACCAAGCTTAAAAGCATTCAAAACGAAATGGCAAGGGGAAAGAAAACAGTTTAGAAGGGTTAGTTTTAAAGGCATACTTAAAGATTTATATTAGTGCAACCTGAAATACAATTTTAGAGAATATTCTAAAATGTATCATACCTAAATAATTTACAAGCTTTCCCTAAATTAAATCATGTACATTCAAGTCATTCAATATTTAATGGAAATTCTCTAAAAGCCAGGTATATATTTTTAAATATATCAATATCTTACACTACGCATGACCTCTGTTTAAATGTTATACTTTAAAAAAACACAGGATCATACTACTTTGATCTTTATAAATCTTTACATAATGCTTCAATTCATTTTACAATCACTCATCATCCCCAACTATGCCATGTATATTCAGCATATATTTTATCAGTCCTTAGAGATATAACAGGAAAAGGAAATCACAACTGTAATACTCATAAAACACTAAATTTATAGGTTCTAGTCTAGTTTTTAATAAGATTTAAGAATGAATATTATCAGCTGTAAGTTAATTTTGAAGTATAAGATATAGCATACAAATTTAAGCCAGGCAAACTTACATGTTAATTCACTATTAGTAAATGAAGTCAGCCAACTGTGAACACATTAGTAACCAAATTAGAAGAATACTATCCAACTTCAAGACTTACTTTGAACTTATAGTAGAATAATCATGAAAAACAACAACTACAAATTGATCAGTGAAAAACAATAGTTCAGAAATAAATGCTATAAGCAACTAATTTTTTGGCAAAGGAACAGACTAAATTCAAAGGAGGAAGGAGTCTTCTCAACAAAGGGTATAAAACAAACGGGACTTCTCCATGCATAAATAAATAAGATTCTAGTCAGATACACAACTCTTTCATAAAAATAAGCCCATCAGAGATCAAAACGAAAGGTTTAAAACTCCTAGAATCTAACATAGGTAAATTTAGGATTGATAATGGCTTTTTAGATTTAGCACAAAGTATATCCTCCATGTACGAAGACTGATAAGTTGGACTTAAAGTTAAAAACTTCTAGTAGGCAAGAAATACCAATAACAGAATAAAAAACAAGTCAGAGGTAGGTAGGAAATATTCCACAAAGCACTTATCTGATAAAGAACTAATAAAGTAACCTAAAGATGCAAAGAACTCTTAAAATTCAGTAACTAAAAAAAAAAAAAAATTAAAAGTAAGCAAAGTAAATGAATAGATAATCTACCAAAATTATAAAGTGGTGAAAAGTAAGGATATGTAAAGATGCTGATCATGTGTATCCATTTGCTAGAACTGCCATATTATCACAAACTAAATGACTTACTATAAACAACAGAAATTGTCTCTAGTTTTGGAGGCTACAAGTTTGAAATCAGGGTTTTGGCAGGGTTGTTCTTTTTGAGGGTATGAGGAAAGGAATTGTTCCAGGTCTTGTCTTCTTGTCTTTGCTTACATACAGTCTTCATGTTCACACACACACACACACACACACAACTTCTGTGTTCAAATTTCCCCCATTTTATAGACACTAATTAGAAGTGGTTAAAACCTACTATAATGACCTTGTTATGACCTGACTCTGTAAAGAACCTCTCAATAAGATCTCTTTCTCAGATATTGGGGTATGGTAGGTGGGGGTGGGAGAGTTAAGACTGTAACATAGATGAGGAAGGAGGATACCCTTCAACACATAAAAATGCATCATTAGAGAATTTCAGTAAGACAACAATGCGATGCCATGACAAACCAATTAGAATAGCTAAAATTCAAAACACTAGCGCCAAATATTAATGAGGACGTGAACTCTCATTCTTTGCTAGTGGAAATGCAAAATGGTACACCCATTTTGGAAAGCAGTCTGGAAGCTTCTTTCAAAACCAACCATTCTTAACATGTGAACCAACAATCACACTTTATTTATTTGCCCAAATTAATTGAAAGTGGGTATGTGTGTGTATACATACATATATATATATATATATATATATATATATGTATATACACACACACACACACAAACTAGAAACAGATGTTTACAGATGTTCTGATGTTCTATTCTATGCCAAAACTGGAAAGCAACCAAGATGTCTTTCATAGGTCAATGAACAACAAAATGTGGAACCATAAGTGTATCATGAAAAATTAATAAGGCCAATCTGGAATGTACAACTGTATGATTCTAAGTTTTTACACTGTGGGAGAAGTAGAACTACTAAGAAGTAGATGCATAGAGTTGCAGTGGATGTATGGGGAATGTCAAAGTGATGAATAGGTGGAATGGGGTGTTTTGGACAGTGAAACTGATCTGGATGATACTGTAGCAATAGATGCATTATTTATAAATACCCAATGAATGTAAATCATACAATAAGTCCTAATGTGAGCTACAAAATTAATGCATACTAATGTATGAATATTGGTTCATCAATTGTAACAAGAGGAGAAACTGTGTCCTGAGGAGCAGGAATCAGGGAATTTTGGTTTATGACAACTGAACTTCCCTAACGATGAATACTGACGATGAAATTTTCAAAAACTATTGTTCTATAAAGGTAATCATAAAGTAAAGGTTTAGAAAAATCACCTGGAATAGAAATAAGCCCAAAAGGTCTATATGTAAATAGAGAAAATACATCTTCAGCATATTAGTCAAGAAAGTGTAAATTATAAGTACATTTAAACAGGTACATTATATCTCATTTTAAAATATGGTGACTGAATGCAATGCAGACAGACAATGTCAACATTGCTACAATGGCTGAGTTTTCTCAAGGTAGATCTTTTGTGTTTACTTTTCCATTGTCATATTGTATAAAGCTTTATTTTTAGAGTAAGTATACAGCTATATTTTTCAGGCTACTTACACTCGAAATGGAACATACTGAAGGAGCATAAAAAGGACTTCACATATTCACACTAAGAAACATTTCTAAACCCACAGCTACCCCTTACTTTATAATGCAAAAAAAAAAAAATTCATTTCCAGGAGCACAGAGAATATTAAGCTATATGTTTATAAAGGTAATCTGTGCCATAATACTCAATAAAGGTGCAATCTATAAATAGGAAAAGTTATAAATGGGAAATACGTTTAAATAGGCCAAGACATTTTGTTAAGTATAACAATGTGCTATTTTAATTTCAGAAACCCAGATAATGCCATGGATAAAACAGTATCAAGAGTTTGAGGTTACATTTTTTAAAATATTCATGCTATACTTACTTTAATCATTTTTAAATTCCCCAGTCTACCTGATGACATTAAAATGGAATGAGGTGAGACTTTCACAGAAAACTGAAAATGATAATTTCTGACTAAAAAGAAATGAAGACTAAGTTTTCCCTTCTTGCATATATATTATAAACCTTACTTGGATGCAACATAACATTTAGAGGGACAAGGTGATCTTAACTATAAGACAAATCATTCTTCTATTTTCCAATATTCTCAAGTAACACTTTATGGCTTTAATGCATCTTTCATAGAAGAAGAAATAACCATCATTTTTTGGAAAATACAGAATATTTTGATAGTTGTGTTAACATAATTAGACTGATGAACCTGCTTTGAAATCCCAACAGAATTTATTCTTATTCTTGTCAGTTTGTAAATACTCTGCTGATTATTTATTGTAATTCTGTGGAAAATACTATGTCCTCATTTTTTAAAAAATGGGATAATTGAAAACTTTTAATGTCACTTTTACATAATGTAAAGATTTATATTTGAGAATCTTAACTGCTGTAATATTACTAAATTCAAAATTCATGAATATAAATGTATAAAGTATAAGTGTATATATAATTTATACATAGATATACCGATATACTAACATATATACATATACAAATCTGGGCATAAACACACACATAAACTAACACATAAATACATATCACACTACACATACATAAGTTGAACAAATCACTTGTCTGTGCCATCCTTTCCTCCTAAGATTATTATGTGAACTAATTCAGTAAAAGATGGAAAGTATATAGTAGTTATAATTGTTGTTGGCTCATAACTTTATATCATAACTGTTAATATCACTGTTATAACCATCATCACTGGTTTTCTAGTACTGTTAAGCTTAAAATACCAGCATTCTCAGTATTTCTAAAAACATGATTTTCAAATGCTCTATGACATGAATAAGCTGAAAAAGTTAGAAAACTGCCACTGAAACGAAAAAGGCACGAAATTATACTTGGAAATTTAGAGAAAGTGGAAAAACAGAGAACAGGGAATATATTTCATCACAAAATACTTCGAACCCTCCTGATTTGAAAATCTATTTGCATGTCATATGAGATCTGTGAGTAGAGATAATAGAAATGCTTCCTATCCCAAACCTTCTTTATTCTTTAACAGCAGCAGCTGACACAGGAGAATAATTTCCTGCTTCACAGTACTAATAGTACATCACCTCATTCAGAAATTATATCCCCAGCAGGAAGGCAATAGGCTGTCTACACTAGAGAAACATAAAGATAGAAATATTATACTAAACAGAAATGATTTATTGTTATTATTTTAAAGAAAAATCAAACTATTGGATAGAATGCATTTTAAACGGGTGATACTATGAAGAAACTACACTTATTTCAAATCTCTGGCCACAATATTATTAATGAAATAAGAGGTTTGTTGCTATATAAACTTTAAATCTTAAAAATACATTTCTACTCTTACTGAAATTTTTTAACAAATAACAAATTTTAATCAAGTGAACTGAAATCTAGGAGTCTAACATACTGAATTATTCCAAATATGTTAAAACTTTGTGTCCTACTTCTATGTGTACACGACTTAAAAAAAAAAAACTGACAAGAATGGTGGTAACAATTAACAGTTTACATTAAAATTTTATAATCAGAAAGATCATCTTTCACTCAACAGTGTACTATCTCCCTTTTGTGTGTGTATATATACTGCTTACTTCCAAACTACTAGGGTTTCCTCTAATTTAGTTACATGAAAATCCACTAACTTGCCTTAAAGTGATTTTTAAGATGTACTTTTGTTTAAGTAACTCTTGATATCATAAAGAAACTGATAAAATACCCAGACTTTAATGTTCTAGAAGTAACCCCTAAGATTCAACTATTACTAGACATGTATTATTAGGCAAATTACTTATTATATTTTTCTTTATCTCTAAAATAAATTATAGTCTTTTGAATGGGATTTGAGAACTAAATAAAAATCTACATTATAGAACTTAGAATGCTGTAAAATATACAGTGAAGATCCTCCACAGATATCATTACTGTTAAAATGCAACCCAATGTGAACTGGGTTGTCTGCCTGTGGGTCCTCATCAGTGCTTAAGATTTAATTGTACTGCAGGCATACACAAAAGGGTCAGTAATGGGTTTATTTACAAAGAAAAAGGGAAAGGAACAACCCAGAGAAAGAGAGAGAAAGAGATACAAATCAACTACAGCATCCTACCAGTTCTGCTACTTGGAAATTCAATAGAACACTGAAAGATCATCAAGAACAAAGTGACCAGCCATCAGCCATGCAGCCCAGGTCAGAGAGAGAGCTTAACATGGCTCCCCAAAAATCCCAAATGGCTGCTTAGCTCCACAATCAGGTCCTCTCAGTTTTCCCCTTAGTTTTGCTGGGAGTTGTATTTCAGTGACTAGAGTAGGGATAGAATCTACAAAACCTATTATCTGCAGAGTTTGTGCAGGCCATGCTTTTCCCCCTAACAATTCTATTAATACTATTATTATGTTTAAGAATGTCAGATATAGTAAACATACTACATTCCACATCTTTCTGAAAATCCACTAATATGACCAAAAAAAAAAAAAAAAAAAAGCACAAAACCCAAGGACAAAGAGAAAGGTAGAAGAGAAAATAACAAACAGGAGATTCAACAGGCTTTGGAAAAATGAAAAGTTCATGCAGACTAGTTACTAAATCACAGCAGAGGTGGTTGAAAGCTAAGTGGTCATCTTATTTATAGTTTACCTATAATATCATTCTATGTATTGACTCTTTATTAAAATTTTCAAAGTTAATTTTTTTTCCAAAAAAACAACTATGTCACAGAAGAACCAATTTAATTTGATTGTAGAATCCCAGAAAGGCAAAGGTTCTTAGCTTTGAATACTGAGAAATTCTCTATACCAAACACATATGGGTTAACCACCACACTTCATGTATCCATGCATCTTCTTTCACCTCTAGAAAATCAGAGAGTTGGTTATCTTAGTACAGATATGTTCCTAACAAAAAATAGACAGCACAAAATAAAAAGTAGTTAAATGATGCCATCAAGAAAACACACATGAAAATCCATCAGACAAACTTTCAGGTACCAAAGAACAGGCAGAGATAACACATTCTGGAACTTCTGAAGAGCAATTCTGGCTCTGCCTGATCACCCTAATGAAAGCCACTTTAGGCAACAAATCTTGGATGACATATAGCTTTCAACCAATTCTGTAGCACCTCGTTAAGTCAAGGCTTTCAAAAATCTCTAAAATCAAAGACTAGAACTAAAATAAACAGAAAAAAAGTACTGTGGGTAAACACAATACAGAGAGAATAAACCCTAAAAAAAAATTAAACTTTTATCACCTTCAGACATATTACACTCAATAAGATTGTGCCGAATAAACACAGAAACAATAAGAACTTTAAAAAAAATATAAAGATAATAGCTAAAACACTCATCGGGAGAGAATGTCTAAAAAATCTCCTGTTGAGTAGAACATAATGGAATGAAAAAAAAAGAGAGAAAATTTAAAATTAGAGAACAAATCCAGATCAACATATGCCCTATCCATGATCAGCAACAGACACACATACACACAAAAAAAAAAAAAATGGAAAGAACAGAAAGGGGCATGCCTTCATAGCTTACAAATACACTCATAACTAATATTTCATTAAATCTGAAGATATCATGCAGCATCAGACTCTTTTATAAGAAGGCAGATGAAAGATGTATTTCTGTAAAAGAAAGGAGGAGAAAAAGGAGAGTGGAGGAGACATAAAATCCAGGAAATAGAGAACCTAGTACTGGAGAATAGCCAGGGCAAGTCCCAAAATATTTGCAATGCACCAGATGTACAGGAGAAACTATCTAGGTTATAGAACAGAACATTATGAAAAATTCTCTACACAAAAAAAGAGAAATTTCATATGGTGCTTGAAACCATGTTTGAGAAAAGATGATTAACTGCATATAACAGATTTGTTGAGACATTTAGGAAAGAAACAGGTACACAAAGGAATGATATTTATAAAAGTGCTCATTTACTGTAAAATTACTAGATAAGCATGTTGAAACAATGGAGTGATTATTTAAGTATGCTGAAAGAATGAGGTGATCTAAGTGTAAAAATAGTATATCTCCAACTAATGGGAAATAAACCGATGAGAAAAAATTGATAAATCAATAAATATTAGTCTTAAAATATTGTTTAAACATGGCAAAGTCATAAGAAACAGCACAAACAGCTGCAAAGCATAGAGACTTCTCTGGGGAGTAGGTAGGACTATAGAAGCTATCAAACAATTAGGGGATTGCCTTATTTAATTCCCATTCAGTTGCAAATCTTTTGATACTACCTTCCTTTTTTAAAAGATTTATTTATTTATGCATACAGAACTGGGGAGCAGGCCAGAGGTATAGAGCATTCACCAGAGACAGAATGGGGTACAGAAAGGCTGACTGATGAAGAACACTGTTAAAGAGAGCAGCGGACAGGTCAGGAGAGGTCTGCTGCGCCATCTGGGTAACCTCCGGGATGGGAATCAAACTCATGCTGAAGTGGCTTTAGCTTCTTAATGCTGTGCTTTAACCTGCTGAGCCACCAGGGAAGGTCCCTATTTTACTTTTTAACGCTGTTAAGTTATACTATCAATATGAGAAAGTAAATGATAAATTTACTACTCACAAAGTGAATAGCTGATAATGTTAATTTCTAAATTACTCACAACGTAAAATAATAAATGAGAACATCTCAATTGTTTAGCAGCATCTATTTTCTATAAGAAAATTGAGAGGTTTATACATTCAATTTAGAAAACTTTTCTTTCCACCAACTGCTGACTTTAAAAACAATCTGTTGTAAATTTTCTTGAGCAATTCAATATCTCCCCTTACCTTCTTAATGATTATGTGTTATTATTACGGATACCAATTATACTAACCAGATTTTACACAGAATATTTCATTTTACATTAAACAGGTTCACATCTATCACTGTAATTTTAAAATAAGAGTGAAATGTACAAAGCAGAATAATCTGGTTTACTAAGATTCTAGTTAGTAAAACTGGCTAGAACTCTAATACATAGAATACAATTATCAAGTAAACAATAAAAAAGGCACATTCACTGTACTTACTATGAAAACTCTTTCCTAATTACTTTTCATATAAATTTCAACTCTGTGAGGTGAGTCTATTATTTCCTCATTTTACAGATGAGACAACAAATGCACAAAGAAAGAAATTTCTTGAGTTAGTGAGCTGAGAGGTGAACAACACAATTTGATTCTGAAGTCTATGGTCTTCACTATGTTCTTTAGCATTATAAATTTCTTAAAAATAATCTTTTGTCTTTGATTATTTGGAAAACAATTTAGAATCCTGCAGTTTCTAAACTACGTACTACAAACTATTATTATCATTAATGTATTAGATAAATGACAATGAATTCAAAATAGAATGTTAGATACCAAAAGATATGCCCCTTATTTCTTTTAAAGTTTTCTCACTAAAGGTATAGATTAAGGGCCCTCCCTCGTGGCACAGCAGGTTAAAGCAGTGCACTACGAAGCTTAAGCCACTTCCTCATGAGTTC
>NW_004567114.1:53975003-53985266 GCF_000260355.1 Condylura cristata | reverse complement strand
GCATCTCTGGCCTGTACCCCAGTTCTATATGAATAAATAAAAAAATCTTTAAAAAAAAGTATAGATTAAATTATATATGTGGCTTATCTAAACTACATATTTTATGCACAGTTTGCATATTTCTATATTCCCTCTAAAAATAATAGTATTTCTTTTGTATCTGGTATTTCAGATGTCAACTAAATATAAATATAACACAGAACAAGATAAATATTATCTTTAAAAGTACTGCAAAGTTTATTAAGTTTACCTATCTAATAACAATATATTGCACTGATTACAAAATGCATTATTCTTTTACAATTTTTTTCTCTCGGTACATAAAAAGTAACAATGGTACTTCAGATTTGATGAAATACCAGTTACAACAATATTTACAATGTATCAGTAGCTTTCCAACTATCTTATACATACCATATTTACTAAACTAGTCCTCACAAAAATTCTTTGAGGTAGGAACTACTACAGTACAAATAAATACATGAGATAACTAAAACACAGATTAAGTAAATTGCTGGAGTTCCCATAGCTAGTCAATGTTAAGAGTGAGGACTCCAATTTTGGCAAGAACTCTAGTACCAGAAACTAAGCACTTAAATATTATACAATCCCATTTCCCTATACATATGTCCCTTTTTCTGAGAACTGTTCTTTTGCTTCCCTGATATGGCAACTGCTTTTAGCTAGCGCACTGCCTGTAAACAGAAACTACAGCTTCTTTGGTTGTTTAAGAATAAAGGGCAAAATTAAAAACAGAATTACTTAGTTGATAGTGAATCAGGACCATAAATGGCACAATTAGTCAGCATTCATCCTTCAACTCCCTGTTCAGCTGCTTGTCACTACTGCTCTTGTAATCCCTTGGGATATACACCCTTAATATAGTTTCAGTTTCGATGGAAGATGTTTTAAGCAGTGAACTGACATACCGGTGATGTAGAATAATTCTTCCCTAAAAACTAAAGTGTCTAAGCTTTCTACTACATAATTTCATATTTATGTCTGAAGAAATTATATACAATGATTTTAATTAATAAAGAATGCTTAAGTAAATATTAAACAACTATAACTACAATTACCTTTATTAATAATTTCTACCTGAATTCAAGTAATTTTTTGGTAAATGAGAGAAACTTACACACTGTTAAATAAGTTAAAACCAAGAAACTATTTTTACATAATTTCATAATTATTTGTTGCTTGAAATGAAACAAAACCATTAAGGGCTTAACCTGAATTTTGATAATGGTTATATATGTACCATCATACAACTATAGCTTCTTGAGATATCTATAAGTGCTACCATATCTATTTTGATAATATGGAATTGTAAAACAGATTAAACAATTTGAAAAAAAATCAGAGATGGCAAATGAAATACAGAAATTTAAACTCGTTTACCTTATTGAAACTCTGTTCTTTCATATATTGAACAGAGTAAGTTAGTAAAATGGGTAAAAATCAGAACAAAACTGACAGAAATCAGTCCATTTATATATAATAAACAATATGGTAAGGATTATTTTAGTTATAAAAATACATCCAACATGTATGCTGGTTTGTTTTTGTGAGATACAAATGTTAAATCTTTAGATACTATACTATGTAGAATTTTTTCTACAATACATTATACATAACCCTGCCATTTTAAAATCATCGCAATGAATAAATTGTAAATATTTCTTGATTTATTCAAATAATCACTGAGTACAAATAATCACGTGTGATAGGTGTAGACAATAGGGATGAAACTTAAGAGTACTGCAAACAGCAGAATTCCTTAAATTCCGTTAAAGAAGTACATGCTCAGAGAATTTAGTCTCAAAACCAGTTTGAGTTTGCTCATTACTTTTACTCACTGTACCTAAATTCGGACACTTTTCTAAGAGTTTTGAATATCTAGGTAGTGATTTGACTCCTCCTCTAACCTAAAACAGATGATATAGAACTATCCTATTACTGATGGGATTTTTAGTACTTTTGAAAGCTGCCCAAAAGATCAGTTAGGCACCTTCCCTGCCCTCCAAGATTAAAACATTGTATCTTTTGTCTCTCCAATGACTTCTTTTGGTTCTGCATCATCTGCTGTGGTCCTATGAGAGTAACTTTTACATTTGCTTCTACAGTACACCACCATTTCCCTTTTGTGTTCACCTACCTTTTTTCTTTCTTGCCTATCTAATGTCTTTCACTTGGTTTCCATGCATAAGACAAAAATTCAGTGTGACATGTGGAAGGGCCAGAAAGAGAACAGGTATACCACGGTTCATTCATTTTTGTAATATGGCACTGAGCATTAGATAGAATGCTCAATAGAAGGCCAATTGATTTTGTATGGAATTGACTAGCCACATTACAGAAGCAAATCACAACAAATGAGATTAACTGGCTTAAAATCAGATCATACGTACTCTTTCACTACTTTTCCTTTTAATCTTATTTAGTACTTGATTGAAAGTGAAAATTTGACAGAAGAAAAAAAGCAGCATAAGAATACAAACTGAAGGTAAAGTTCATAAATAAAGATATTACAAAATAAGAGTACTTGAAGTAAGAATAATAACTTAGAAAACTGGTCTATGGTAGTTCATAGAAATTTAAATGAGCAAAAGGAAAGAAAACACTATGCAATTTAAAACACACACTGAATGGTAGACAAAGACAGGAATGAAAATATAATTTGGATTAAAAAAAACTATATGAATTACATAAAAGATGTAATTTTTCAGAATCATAGTAAAAAACTAAAAATACCATAAGCTGTGCATAATAAAACAGCTTAGTGAAATTTTTAAACTTTAATATTAGAGAATTTTAGCAGTTCTTAAGGTTAGATATGGTACATGGTAACAGATTCACAATTCCTAAGAAAATATTATATACCTACTTTGAAAGTGATTAACAAAAGTATATTACCACTAGTTTCAAATGCCAAAGCTAATTCACATTCATCAAAATAAGAGTAGCCATTTAAATCCAATTATATGTGCTTTCTAGTCTGGCACTGATAATAACAAGTACCTAGGGAAAGTGACTGAACTTTTTTTGCTTCAGTTTTCCATTTAGAAGAATAGATTCTACTACAAAATTATCTGACAGATTAAATAGGGTCTTGCAAATAGTAAATGCAAAATAGATGTTAGTTATTATCATTACCACTATTGTTACTTTGCCACACTGTACTCCCTTATCATGCATTACTTCATTTCTTAACAATGAAATAAATTCCATAAAATGACCAAAACTATAGAAGAAAAACTATAAGCCTGAAAGTAAAATAACAGATTATGAAAAACAAGATCAGATCCTCCATAGTCCTCTCTTTTATTTACTATTCTGTCATCAGTAAGAATAATGAGAAAACATAATACTTTTTTAAAAGGCAAAAGGTTACTTTTCAAGACTTCCCTAGAGAGACCAATGTGTTAGATACTCTATTTTTCTTTTCCCGCTCACAAAGTTAGAACCTATATCTGAAATATTTGCAACAGAATTTAGAAGTACCTCTTACATAATGATGAACTGATTAAATATCTGTAGAAAGAAAAAAAGGAATCCATTACAACTTTTGAAAAACACTTGCTTTCAATTCAACTCACTTTTCCAATATATTTTACAAAAAGATGCCAAACTACAATCCAAAAAAATCAAGAGATTATAACCCAAATGCTTGGGTTTACATTTAAAAATCCTACTTAAAACAACATACAGCACAATTTTCAAGGTATTTTATGAAGAATCACTTTTAGAAAAGTTATTTATACTGTCCCTTATTCACACTATCCAATGGATTTACAAGCCTTGCTTTAGTTTGGTATTGATCAGAATGATCCAATTGGAAGAATTATTAATAAGATAAATTCTTCTCTTCTATACATGGCTATTCTATACCTATTTCATTTCTACTCTTTTGCCTCATTAACTTTCCACTTTCTCTAATCTATTAAACTTTAAGCAGTTATCTCAAATGGTAAAACATCTGTTTACATTTTAAGAGATTTTTTTTCTTGCCCAAGAGAAACTAATCCTACTTTTTTATTTAACAGATTTTCCATTTGATAATCAATAAAAATTCTTTGTATTATTCTAACTTTACTAGAAAAAAATCTAACAAATGTTATTCTACTTTATTGGAAACATCTGAAGCATTTCTTGATGTGATACAGCTCAATTCCCGCTCCAAAGTACTGAGATAACTGCTAAAGGACTAAGTCATGAAAACAGTGGCAGTGGTAAGGAACTGCTGGAC
This sequence comes from Condylura cristata, assembly GCF_000260355.1. Classification (NCBI taxonomy): domain Eukaryota; kingdom Metazoa; phylum Chordata; class Mammalia; order Eulipotyphla; family Talpidae; genus Condylura; species Condylura cristata. The sequence goes on along the minus strand of NW_004567114.1, from coordinate 53,981,017 downwards.
TGTGGAAAGTCAGGCAGATACCACTGAAATAACAAGATAGATTCAGGGAAAATGGAAAAGATTCATGCTTTCTTAGGGAACCCAGTGCATTTCTATTTTTGATATATATTGCTAATGATCTCTTACAGTATGGTAACTTTTATATCTTCTTTCTCAAAAGTTCTTGCAGGCAATAACACACATTTCCATTTCTTATATCCATCACAAATAACCTACAAACAAAAGTATATAGAATAACTTAAACCTTTATGTTGGCAGTGCTGTATAATGTCTGCACAGAGGGAACTGTGTACAGACCAATCTTCTTGACTTACCAGCTTTATGACTTTGGTCAGTTTACCTCATTTCTAAAAAGATTATAGTACATTTAAAGACTTCCAGGGTAACTGAGGAAAATCAGTAAGATAAGTGGGGGATGGGGGAGCCGACTTTTATTTGACAATATAACAAGATAACCAGACTAATACTTCTTGAAACATGTAATTATATTAGGAAAAAAATACTGACACATTCTTAATAACATTTGTTAGCTTGCAAGAAAGTACTAAATATTCAAGTTAAGATCTACAAAAATGCAGGAACCTAAAGGAATACACCTTGACCTTGAAGCTATCGTATAAACCAAGTTAACTTAAGATGTTTTTTACCTTCCTAACAATAAGGGTTAGGATAAAAACTGCAGAGTATTTCCAAAGTTGATTGTCTAGTAAGATAATAATCCTGTGATCAATGAGCTAGGCCATCACTTTATGAGCGTAAAATGGAAACATCCTTTCTCGTCTGACAATTCCCCCTAAATACTTACTTAGAGAGTACTTAGAAAGGAGTTAAATCAATAGGAATTCATACCTAGGAGTCCACTTTTAAGCAGGGTTTCAGCCTGATTGTGTACTCTGGTAATTTGAATTACCTCAAGCCACAAATTCTACTCCAAGTTTTCCAACCATAAATGCAAAGTCACTCTGAAGGAATCTAACTTTATCTCAGCTTTTGAAAAATTATGAAAATTGCTAAGAAAAGTTAACAACTTCAAGCTTAAAAGAAACATAAGGAAACAAATATGCATAAACAAAAAACAGGAGACAGAACTATCAGTTTAAAATAATACTTGAGTGTTTCAATAAATAAAAAGTCTTGAAAATATAAGAACTGTAAAAGAATCAACCAGCATTTTCATAAATGAAAATCAATTGAAATTAAAGAACCTAACAAAATATCCTATATATAGATTAGTATAATACATTTCAATTAATTACATCCTTTTCTTGTCAAAACAAAAACTTTTTTTTTACTAATCTATTATAGCCTAAATTATGGTATGCATTTGCATGCAGTTTATTAAATCATATTTCTTCAGAACAAATCAGACAATTAAAATATTAACAAAGACAGAAGAGAATTATGTATTTGAATGTTAAGAATAATTCCAATGTGTTTTTTGAAAATTACATGCTCTTTGTAGTCATGTTTGCTTTCTTTATATAGAATATTATGTTTTTCATGAAAAGTAATCAGATAAGCCTCAGCTCTGTATATACAAATTGTCAAAAATTCAAAGTGGCAAAGTCAAAAATGTAAGCTTTGCCCATTATTAATAACAAGTAATTATCACACCCAATTCCAACTACTGTATATGAGAGGGCATAATCTAAAGCAATTCACTAGGTGAAAAGAATTAGTTTTAGTTTGTTTCAAATTTTACTTCAATAGTGTACTATTTCTTAGTGTTGATCTTTCCTCTAGGTATCATCAATGAAACAAACCCAAATAATTGTGAAGTTCTCATTCAATATACTCTAAACAAGAGACCAGAATGTTTGCTACTTAATGATGATGCTATAACTTCTATTCTTGATTCTTTACCTTAAAAGGTGTACAGAAGATGGATCTAGAAAAAGGATAACAGAAGAAAACTATTTTTCCCTCCTTCAATAAGAATACAAATTATTAAAGACCAAACTGAATAATTTATTGTCAGTCACTGAAGTTATATAGCACCAGAAATCCTGTCACTGGCAACACTGCCCTTACCAATATAAATTTCTCATCCATAAGTAAGTGAAAGTCAAAGATAGCTATCTATTATCTACCTATATACACATTTGTATATGTGTAAGTACACTGTATACACATGTATGTGCATATACTTAAAAATAACAGCTAAAAGTTCCAAGTGGCATTTTGTTTCTTAAACACATAAATGTAAACTATTACAGTATGTCTATATCTTCTCAACTACCTCTTGAACTGTTCAGGAAACAATGTCAGAACACTGTAATATGTGGAAGCAGGATCCTCCATCCTTCTTATATTATATAGGTTTTCTATTATATATATGTATATATATATGTGTGTGTGTGTGTCACCTTTTTAAAGTATTCCAAACCAGCCTTTACTACTGAACTATTAAATTTAGTATAGTATCATTTATATTCCCTCTTGTTTACTTTTCCAAACTCTATAAAATGCTTCCTTTCATAGGTTTTTCCTTTATTAATTATTTCCTCATGTCATTGTTCATTTCTGGACAGTACTTAATTTCTCCCCTTAGTAGTATAATCCTTGTAGTTCTTCACCTACCATAGCACCCACGATCAATCACCATAGTCTTTTATACTCTTCCCTCCCATTTTGATTTCTCTCCCTCCTACCCCCCTGCTGTATGTCTCAGATCTATTGTCAGCTTGCAAGTTTTGTCTTTTATCTAACCATTTAGTTTCTCTTTATTTCACATGTAATGGATATCAACCAATCTTTATCTTTTTACTTCTGACTTGTTTCGCTTAGCATAATTTCTTTCAGCTTCATCAAATGACATTAGTTTATCTTTTTTGATCAGTAAGACACTTCGCCAAAGACGATATGCAACAGATATAAGAAAAAAATGTTCAGTATCACTTATTATTATGGGAGAAATGCAAATCAAAACCACAAGATGCCACCTCACATTTGTGAAATGGCGCATATATATATATATATATATATATATATATATATATATATTTTTTTTTTTTTTTAAGAAGGACTCTCCCTGGATTAAAGCACAGCACTAAGAAGCTAAAGCCACTTCACCATAAGTTCGATCCCTGCCCCAGAGGCGATCCACATGATGCAGCAGACCTCTTCTGACCTGCCCACTGCTCCCCTCAACAGTGTACTTCATCAGTCAGCCTGTTCTGCTTCCCACTGGTCTCTGGTGAATCATCTCACCACCCCTGTCCCCCAGTTCTGCATGCATAAATGAATAAATCTTAAAAAAAAAAAGGAACAAAAATGTTGATGAGGATGTAGTTTAAAGGAATCCTTTTATAAAACATAAATATGCTTAATAAAGGTATTCCCCAGCTTAATTGTTTACTACATACATGCAATTATGGATGGATCACAAATTTTGTTCTTGCTCTTCTCTCTACAAACCAGATTTGATGTATTGGCTAGTGGAGTAGGAGGAATATGGAACACTAATTAATGATGTGTTATTTCGTATTGAGAAGAAATAATATGGATTAAAAGATGTTGAATATGTGTAAGACGATGATTAATGATTCCATTCCTGTTGTCTGAGCCCAAGGAAGAGAGCAAGGAAGAAGTGTTCTTAGAATCTGAAGAGAACTGAAAATAGTTGAGATCAGATAGTCTCTTTTTGGGCAGGACTCTTCTGTGGTGCAACAGAACAGGAGAATGAGTTCTGTGTGAGTATTGACAGTACTCACAGAAAAGACTACCTTTACACTCAAGTCTTAGAAGAGTACTTAAGAGTCTTCAAGTACTATGACAAAGTAGTCAGAACACAGAAGGCCTAAATGAGAGTTCACTCAGGATATCTCACTATCAGTTAACTGTGTAGTAGGAGACTTCGGTAGAGCCCTTCACAGATTCAAAAAAGCAACCCTTAAGAAAGCCACTATTTGGGAATTTGTTACATAAAAGAAGGTGTTAATACCCAGTCAGCAGTACATCCAAGATGCAACATAACTCAGCATATTATACTCCTCAGTCTATTATAATTAAATTATACTTTTGACCATTAATTTCCATCTAGATCCTAATCTTAAAAGAGAACTACAACTGAGAAGAGTGGTATATCAAAATCAATTCATTACTCTACTGAAATCTCATGAAAGAAAGAAGATGAGAAAGACGAATCCATACCAAATTTGAGTTCTCAGTGCCTACAGTCAGACTATTGTGGGGATAGAATTTTAAATCAGATGTGAGACTGACATTTCATATTACACTAGATTGAAAGGTTTTTGTTTTTTTTTATTGACTAAATGTGAATAGGAAGTTATGAAACATGGATGATGTTTGGTTTTTATTTAACTACATTAGAGTCTATAAAGAATAAGACTGAAGGTTAAAAAATCTATCTTTGGGAAAACAGGCAGGAACATGAAGAAGTTTAACTTATAGGCACACAACATCAGTAATAAAGATAAAATTTGGCAAAAACTACAAAGAAAATTAAAGGAGAATAAAGAAAAGGGGAAAAAATCAAAGAAAAACAACTATACTTATTTTGGTAACTTGAAAGTAAGATGGCAGGTGTACAGATTGAGAAAATAAATATGGTTTTGACAGTGTTCTTCATCTACCTATTTATTCATATATGAAAAAGACATCTATAAATAATCTACTATGCTAGACAAGATTTGTAATAAGCACAGGAAATAAAGGATGGTTTACTAGTACAAAAGAACAGTACCTTACGACAACTGAAATGGTCAGGAAAGACTCCCTAAATGACAAAAAATTTAAAAAATTGAAATTTTAATGATAAACACAACTGGTGTGAAGTGTGTGTATTCAAGCAGGTGTTAAAACATATATAAGAAAACTAAATATATCCAAAAAGAGAAATAACAGGCCAATTTATGTGCATTTTAGGATAAGGCAACTTATAAAAAAAATTAAGTAATCAGATTTATTTGGAACATGTATCTCTAAGATGAGATGTATGCAACTAATAGTTCAATAGTTGAGCATAAGGACTTAAGAACGCTGAACATTCTAAAAAAGGTAACAATTAAAGTCAAAGGAATAGCTAGGGGTAAGAAAAGAATCTAATGTAAGTCATATACTTATGGGATAATTTTAAAAAAGAGAGCAATCAAAATGTTCCATAAGATATAGCTAGAAAGACAGTACAATAAATGGGAGCTTACAATGTCAAGGAAGTCAAAGGAAGAAAAATGCAAGAAAAGACAGTGTTTATCAACACTGGAATGTTTCAGAAAATTAAAAGAGAGTGATCAACTTTATGACTAGGGAAGTTAGTTCAGTGAATTAAGTAAATAGGGCATTAAAAGAACCTTTTCCAACCTAGGAAAAGTTGGATAACTTCCAGAGTAACGAAATGTTGAAACACAACTCTGAATAAAGATTATTCTTTCCAAAAAATTATGGAAAGGGTAAAGAGGCAATAACCATATATGAATTACTGCAATCAAAGAAAGGAGTTCATGTTTTGTAATCTAAGACAAATTAAAGGAATAAAAGGACCGAGGGCTTGGGAGTAATATAAATACAAATAAAGTCTATCCAGCATATTTTCACTGTGAAAATAGTGTAATATATAACAATGATGAACAAAACTACGTTTCACATAAATGAATACTAATACTACGGTGTGATTTAAAAAGAAAGATAATTAAGCAGCACACCAAACTAAAATGTTTTAAATCACAAATACTAAGCCATGATTTGAGCCACAAAATTAAGTATCAGTTTTAACCTTAAAAATGTAACTAAGGGCCCTCCCTGGTGGCACAGCGGGTTAAAGCAGAGCATTAAGAAGCTAAAGCTTCTTAGCTTCATTTCCTCATGAGTTCTATTCCCTTCTGCCCTGGAGGCGATCAACAAGGTGTGGCAGACCTCTCCTGACCCACCCGCTGCTCCCCTCAGCCTTGTACTTCATCTATCTGCCTGTTCTGCTCCCCACTCTGTCCCTGATGAATCCTCTCACCCTCCGCATCTCTGGCCTGTACCCCAGTTCTGTATGAATAAATAAATAA
>NW_004567114.1:53954968-53974903 GCF_000260355.1 Condylura cristata | reverse complement strand
CTCTGGCCTGTACCCCAGTTCTGTATGAATAAATAAATAAATCTTAAAAAAAAAGTAAATAAAATACATACATGTATTCACCCACAATCCAGGAAGCTGCAACCAGTTTCCCTTTTTTTAAGTAACAGTAACCTCCCACATCATTTATATATTGACAAGTATAAATATTTATTTTGCCTTATTCAGAGATCAATTATCTTTTGCCAATAAGATATGTGCATAAAATATATAATTAGAAACAAAACCTGTTATTACATGACTATTATTAAAAATATGTTGGCACTATAAGCTCAATTTTTCTAATGTGTACAATACCAGAATTTATTTTAATAACTGAGTTCAGAATGAAATAGTAAAATTATTTATTTAAAGGGAAAAATTACGACATTAATTTGCATAATTTTCTCATTAAATAATAAAATGAAAAAAATACTTGATAAGATACAAAAGTATTTTAAAATATTTTATAGAAGAACAATTATCACTTGGATAATTTTTTTCTTGTGTATAAAAGATTAAGTTTTCATCTAGCGTAATATCCCAAATGGTTCAATGTGTTTATTATTAACAATAAATATATCTATATACCACTTAACAAGGTTTGCATTTTAAGCTAATTGTGACATCAAGGATCAACAGACTCCATGTTGATACAAGCCAATGAATTGGCAATTAGAATTTTCTTTATCTATTTCCTCATACCTATTCTTTTAATAGTTGCTTTTCATGGGTATAAAAATACTTATGCTACCTTAATAGACGTATTGATACTGGTATTCCTTAGAATAGATTTTTTTCTTATAAACTTCTTGATAAGATAAAAATTAAGCATGAAAGTAGCCATTCTATTGCTTTTTCTTTTCAATTTATAAGTTATTTGATCAATACAATAATAGGTACAGACTAATTTCTGCTGCCTTCCAAAATGTTTTTAACAGTGACTCAGCAGTCAACTACATCTTTAATTAACTCTTTGCTTGGCTTAGCAGAATGCATTTACAAAATTTACCTTTGTTTTTAATATTTATTTTTGCTTTCACTTAAGGCAACATAATCACAATCACTACAGATTAAATGTAGAATTTGACAAAGAGAGCTGCCCAGATTTTGGACTTAGAAATTATAAGGATAAAGCCACAATTGAGATGGAGAAGACAGTAGGAGAGGTAGACAGGGGCTGAATAAAAGATTAGGATATTTAAATGCATATTGATTCTAAAATACTGATTAAACATCCAAGTGATATCAAGTAGGTAACTAACTGCCATCATTATCTAGAAATCAGGTAACAGGTCTAGAACGAATAAAAACATTTGGTAATCTCAAAAAACACGTGGCTATTTACAGCTATTAAACTGATAGGATCACCTAAGGAGTTAGCATATATATAGGAAACATTGAAGAGAGTTGTGGTACTTCTAGGGATGAGCTGAGGGAAATCTGAAGAAGACAGCCAAGAAAATTGGAGGCTGCAATTAGTGAGGTAGAGGTGTGCTCAAAGTAAAATGACACATTTCAAAGGAGAGGCAATGATCACTGTGATCACTGGTGCAAATGCTACTAACTAGCATTTGAAGATGGAGACTGAGAACAGACCAATAGGGAATGGAAATTAGAATAAAAATGGAGGACTGGTCTTTCTTAGGGAGAGAGGGGGTTTATCAGAGTAAAAAGGAAAAAAAAAATTAAAAGTACTGAAGGAATTAGGTGGCTCGATCTGGTGGGGGAGTATATAATTTTTTTTTTATTTTTTCAGGGGAATAAGTAAATAAGATCATTAATCAAGATGACAGAGAGGATTTTTTATATATACATATATATTTATAGCCATCATATACTGTGGAGCCTGATGCCTTATTTTTAAAGTGAAAATGTTACAAGTGAGAAGGAGGTAGTGGTTATTCTCAATCTCTTTCCCAAACCATACTATAATATACACAGAAATAATTCTAAGTCATCACTAGTCTAAACTAAATACTGATTCCTCTTCCAGGAACTACCAACTTTCAATACAACTTCAAATATCATCATCTCTAAAGGTTCTATGTATCTAAGAATATATTTACTTCTCTAAAGATTTGGCCCACAGAATTTAATCATTCTAGATTAAGTAACCTTTAGCAAAGTTTCCTTACTTATCCTATAGCTTCTACTATTCTTGCATGTTAAAAGATTTGTCATTTTCAATATAAAGTTGAATTTACTCTATAGTGTGACAGATATTCACTAATATTTTGCATTTTCCACAAAGTAACCCTAGAATAAATGATTTGGATTATATATTTACTGTCATGAATACAGTCACACAAAAGTATACATATAGGTGTTCTTGCTTGATTAAATCAATCCAAAATATTTAATACATATTTTAATATGTAAAGTATTTAAAGATAGCGTTAAGTTTAAATGCTGTCTATTAAAAATATAGACAGCATTTAAAAAATTTACCATACTGGCAACTAAGCATTTTTGTAATCGGGCTCTCCCTGGTGAGTTAAAGCAACGGGTTATAGCACCACATTATAAAGCTCTCAGAAGCCACTGGAGCATGAGTTCAATCCCTGGGCATAGAGATGAGTCACATGGTGTGGCAGACCTCCTCTGACCCACCTGCTGCTACCCTCAGCAAACTGTATTTTGTCAATCTGCCTGTTCTGCTCCCCACCCCGTCTCTGGTAAATCCTCTCACCCACCGCACCTCTGGCCTGTACCCCAGTTCTGTAAGCATAAATAAATATTTTTTTAAATAATTTTCATAATTACTTATGGAATATATGTATATAGTTATATATATATATTTAACATATATAATGTAGTTGTTAAAGAACAGAAAGTAAGTAATAAACCATGACCCCTAAAATATACTCCTCATCAAACTATATCACTCAAATTTCTTGGAACTTTTACAGAAGATGCAGGAATATAAAATGTATAAAGTCTTCACAGGAGCAATTTTTAACAGTGTTTAAGTTTAAAAAAAAAAGTTAAACTGCAAGATTTATGAAATATCACCATAAATATAGTATGACTTTCATTTTGACTAACAGGGAATTTTCACAAGTCTATGTATCTTGAAAAGATCATGAAAACAATTATTATTCTGTATATGCTATCTAAAATTCCTTTTAAAGATTTTATCAATATTTGTAGTATTTTATATTCATGTGTGTAAACAGAAAATAATGCATTATGTTAATTTTCAAGAGTCAATACAAATAAATCTGCATATATAAGACAATATCGATATTGCCAACACAGTAGAAGAACACCTTACAGTAGAAGTACTACAAACTTACAACTCAAAACATATGATTTGCTAAAAATTTATCTGTACATGCAACAACTACTATCACTTCTAATTATCTACTGAAAATATAAACTATATAAAAAGACATATATAAAGCACAAATTTATACATACACAAATTACTTATATTATCTGGAAAAGGATGGATAAAAAGATTAGTTTTAACTTTCTCTGCAATCTGTGCATTTTATATGGGTTGATAAAAAATCAACTTTAGCTGTGGGGGAAAAATCTTTAATAGCATTGTTTTCCTTTTAACAGACACATTATAGTAATGCAATAAATTTTATGTAATTTATTTTACATTAAAATCCCTGCTATAAACTTAGTATTATTACATCTAATAAATATGAAAAGAGCTGAAAAGTCATAAAATTGCCTATTTTATGTCAGGTATTATATGCTGTGACATTTTTTTCTTTTGTGGTACCTAAAGCAAAAACTAACAATTATATGAAAGGTACCAATATTCCCATTACCCACATGAAAAAATTATTAAGTCCCAGAAGATTAAATGATTTTATCAAAATCATACAGCTAATAAGAGGCATAGCTCAGATTCAAATTATGCTGTCTGACACTTTTTCTTCTAGGAATCTTGTATTCCATCTCACATCCCCAAGAGGTATAGACAATACTGAGTAGATTTGATAATTTCTTAATAAACTCCGCCGTATAATATTCAAAGTGTTGATTACAATATGTATGGTCATTGAGACTTGACTATGCCTTTCTAATTTTAAGTCTCTAAAAAAAAAATCTCTGGAGTAGTGTTTATATATGATTTGAAAAGTAATACAAAATCTCACAGGGGTAATTAAGCAAAAAAAAAAAGAGAATAGTTTCATGTAAATAAATTATTTTCATAGATAATGAGGAATTTCAAGACATCTTGAAATCTAATATCAGTATGAATATGAGCAATACAAAGAAACTATCAAGTATCAAGGTTCTTTATTTACAGATCTTTATGTATACATTCTGAGTTTTCCTTCCAATGGCAAAGTTCAAACTTTAGGACTAATACTTGAATAAAGAAAACATTTACTCAATCCATTAAAATATCTAATTATTTCCCAGTGATGGACCAATGTGGCAGTTTGAAAATCTCATATAAATACTAATTACTGTATTTCCAAACTCAGTTATGAGTCTGGTGCACAGACTGACAGAATGACAGACAGTAAAGATATGAGTTTATCATTTACTTGAATATATCAAAATAATTTTAACTTTCATTTGCTTTCTCAACCTGCAAAACAGATCAAAAATCCTATCTATAGATATTCCTTTAAGAATTAACCAGAGTGGGAAGAGCACAGGGACTATGATGATGGTACATGGGTGAACTGATGGTGGGAATTTCACTGGGAAACCATATATCGTACAAAAACATGTAATGAATATATTAAAAGAAACTTTTAAAAAAGAATGAAAATATATCAGAAAGATGGAAGATTTAATAAAACAAAAACTTCTATGTGTCACTTACTTACATTAAGCAACTTTTAGTGACCTGATTTTGAATTTTTAAAAACAAGACAATCACTTTCCCCATTAAAGGTACTAAGAGTTTTAAAAGGCACATAAAGACATTCAGAATCTGGCTCTTTCAAAAATGGTTTAATTAGATACCTGTTACTTCAAACATTTCCCAAATCCAAAATTTCTTCAAAATTCCTCTAAAACAAAATTATATTTGTTCTGTATATATTTAGATTGTCAGAAAATGAAAATGGTCTCCTCACTTAAATTGTTTAATATAATTAAACCCAAATTGCCCTAGTCACCTTGTAGTTTTCTGTTCATTTTTAAGGGAACCTGTTGAATTATTTAAAAGGTCTTCACTAAAAATCATTGATAAAAGCAATATATTTAAAAATCAAAGGAAAAATTAAACATATCCAAGAATGATGGATTTCAAGGCTTAGTGGTTTGTCATAAGAGGGCAATCTGCAGTTTGTTTTTAATGGTGTTCCTGTTGCGATTCTAAGAAACTCAAAACTTTTCTTATTGATGTATGTACATTTCTAAAAATAACACTGTTTTTTACTTCAGTAACTACGCCATTTGATCATACAAATACATTAGCATTATTATCCTTAAATATTATATACATATAATTACTATACACATTTATAGCTATCTGTAATATTCTCATTAATTTTCATAAACGTCAGAGAATAAGTTTCTTAGACATATCCCACTTAGATAATTTCCAACCAAAAAGATCTTACAGAGGCTGAAAAATGATTTACAAAGTAGAGTCTGTCAGCATTTTAAGCCCAACAGCAGGAAACCATATAATAAAAGTAGGAGCCTTCCACTATAAAATTACAAATCTTAGTAATACAGTACATTAAACATGCCATTTTGAGATATATGCCAACCTACACTGTCACATATGGCATATCTAATTCATTATCACAGTTAGTGTTTTCATATACAGAGTATTCTAGTTTTTAAACAAAATGTCAAATATATCAGTTGTAGCTAAAAATATGATAAAGCTTTGAAAGGAACATACCTTTCCTTAAACAGAATAGGTATACACTTTAGAAGTTTAAAATATTACTGTAATGATAACATGGCTGGAAATTTTCTGTTGAGATGTGTAAAAAACAAAATAGAATACTTAATTCTAAAAGCAGAATTTGTAAGAGATGTTAAATTAAAATAAATATTTCAAACAATTAATGCTTTGAAATAATTCATAAACCTAAGATATCCTTCAAAGTTCCCTGAAAAATAATTGTATTTGCTCTGCAAAACAAAACAAACAAACCGAAAAAAAATGTATGTAGTCATCTTACTTATATTATTTATTCCTTTAAGAGCAGGTCATGATATAGTACCATGATATGCATATCAATTTAAAGGCAATGAAACTTTCCTTTATTCTTCCTTTTTATATTTAACTCAACCTTGAGTTATAAAACTGATATTATTGATTTATGAATAGCACTTAAGTAAAGATTACACAGTGAATATTTTTATTTCAAATCCCCATCTGGTGCTTAATGTCACTTCAGCTGTTCAATTTTTTAATGTTTCTCTATATAACTAGCCAATAATTCCACAAATCAGTATAAACTGCTAGATAGACTTTTAATCTCAATTTCTAAATGTATGAACAATGCTATGCCTTCCAGTCATTTTTTTAGTACCTATGAATTTGACAGGGTATTGCTTAATCCTTACATGAAATATTTATCAATAATGAAGAATACTGCTGAATCTCAATAATCAACCATGATTCCAAACAAAGTAACTAAATTAAAAGAGAATCCACTAACAATGGGTAATTGATATTATGCATTGATATAATACATACCAATTACTGTGCATCTATCAACAATTCAGTATATAAATGGCATCAAATTTACAGTTAAAAATAGTACACATACAAATCACTAATTTTCTTTAAAACAAAAATGAATGCATCTGTTCATATGATGGGAACATTAGAATGTTATATATTCATGTAACTTAATAAATGAGAAGAACTTTATCATTCTAAACAGTTATGAATCAAAAAGTAAGCTTGTCTCGTACATAGCCAAGGGGAGATGGAAAAGTTAACAAATGTCAAAACCATTTCTGGTTCTGAAGTATTTGCATACAGAACATTCTCCACTGTCATTTGTCCTTCACTAGGACTCACATTTTTATTCTTCTATATTTGGCACACAATTGCTTAACAAAAGAAAGTCCTCATGTTTCTTAATAGCTTGTCTGTATCCCTTAACTTTCCTTTAGTCTTTCCCTTTTTAAACAGACTAATATTCTCTTTAATGCTATTAATTTTCCGTAAGCAGATAGCCAGACTGTTCAGCTAACACTGTTTTCTTCACAGGCAATTCTTACTCCACAGTACAAATGTCGCAATCTACATTCATACAAATATATATATATATATATATATATATATATATATATTTTAATTACAGAACCAATGCCAGTCATTTTTATGGACACAATAGACACATTTTTAGGTAATAACATTACTGTTACTATATCTTTAAGATAAATATTTTCATTTTTTTCTTTTTCATATGGAATATTTTCTTTTATCTATACAAATATTAATACTATCTTCTGTCCACAATTTTCCCTCTCCCCAACAGTATCTACTACTTATCCCATAATACCAAACTACTTTTGAACCAATGAATATCCAAGAATTTGTTGTATCTTTGTTGTATCTCCATGGCTTATATATTTATGCCTCTCTACTTCAAATGACCTTCTGTTCTTGTCTACAAGGAAATTAAAATTCAACCCCCAAAAACCTTTTAGTTCTTCCATTTAGCACTTTTTTGAAGTCTAACTCTTTCTTTCAAGATCCAGCCACTGAGTTTTAACTTTCTACACATAATTCTACCATCATACTATAAGCAAGGTTTATCAAAACCAGGTATTCATTTTTGGTGATCTAGTTGCTCCCTTGTTTGCGAGAAATATCTTTAGGGCATTGTATGTTACTTCTAACCCCAAAGGGTGCACATAAATCCATCAAAATGTTAAATTCTCGTAATGTGGCATGTAAGGGCTGTGAAATCAGCCATGTAAATAAACACTAGGAATTATCTTCATCTACTGCTCTTCAACAGATTTTTAAAAAGAGAGTTTAAAAAAATGTAGGAGACCAAGCAAAAGAAATTAAAGAGTACCTATTAAATGTGTCACATCTATTAGATCTGTCATTGGCTTATTGTAGCAAAAATCAAAACAATGCATTTATCTGAGACATTAGTATTTCATGAATTCCTCTATATTTTAAAGGTTTAAAAAGTAGTTAAAAGGCTTTAAAGTAGCCAAAGTCAATAAATTTCCTAAAATTTTAATTTCAAATAATGACACATATTAACACCTTGATATTCACATTAGTCAAACAACACACATGAAGTTCATTTTTCTTTCGTAGTAAGAAAACTAAATAGTCTAGATTCTAAAAGCTATTATGCATTAAAACATGTTAGATTTTCCTCCTTAGGTGGAAAAAGAGAGACTGACAAACATTAAAATTAATTAGTCATATATTAAATAATATTAAATAAAATGTATCTGAGTTGTAAATAACATTTGATTTTTAAGGTTATCTTAATTCATCATGACTACACTTGAATATATAATAATGTGGCAGTATCTAAACTATAATGTGACATGACTTCAAAGTCATGTATGAAGGTAATTACAGTTATTTTATTAATAAAGATTAATTAAGCTCATGTTCTTACATCATTGTACTTTAAAAGTATATCTTCACTTTGGATCACTTTGGAGATGTGTTTGGACTATTTTCTGTAATATTGGCTATTAGTTTTCTTCTCACAAGGACAAAATGCTAATAACAAAAGCAAAATCTCCTTGTTATTTCTCACTCTTTTTCCTTAATACCTGATCCCTATTTATCCTAAACAGTTCTGTGGCCATTTCATGTTTGAATTTTTGAACTGACAGGTTCACTTATCCAATGATTTCACACACATACACTCCCAATAAAAAAGTAAAGATGTATTACCTTCTACATCTATTGTATTAATATTACATGTGCACTTCACAGAAGAAATCTCAAATTGCTCATTCATACATTCATGTAAATTTTAAGTGCCACCTATGTTGAAAACACTAGGATGTACACTGAACATATCCCAGCAGGCAAAGAGGATGACATGACATAAAATCCTTCACAATAATAGAGTTTAATGCCATTATTCAGTTAATCTGTATAAAGCCTATCAAGAAAATATTTCTTGTTTTAAACTCAAGTGTGATGGAAAAAGTCTTGAAAAATCACATTAAATAGTTGTTATATTAGAAAGTGGTCCTTAAACTGGCAATGTAAAGCATATATAACATCAAAATTCTATTTATGTAAAACTGGACCAATTTAAAGTTAATAATGATTATATACTATAACTGTATTTTCTACTTAGGTTGGCTTACGGTCTCATACTTATTTTTAAAGTATATTTTTTGTTTTAAAACCACTATGAATATCCAGGCAACATATGCAACATGTAAGGGAAGTTTTATTTAAAGTCATAAAAATACAGAAATAATCATGTACTTGAAAGCATAATTGGTTAGAAAGTATATGCTTTTTTAATCAAAGTTAACTATTTAGCCAAAATAAGCAAAAAAAAAGGTAGATTTAATGAACAAAATTGCAAGCAAAAGAAAGTTAGCAAATGAAGAAAAGTGACAAAGTGCTACAAAATAGTAAAAAAAAATAGTAAAATTACAGAAAAATAGAAAATGACCAGACCTTATTCTAGTGAACAAAACCTTTTTATTTTGTAACCTGGCCTTTAAGATTAGCAAGTTGGGAAAATATATAGATATAAATTACTATGCTTTCAACTTAAGAAAAAAAAACAAACCCTGTATTAATTTTAAAATTAGGAGAGAGAAAATAAAAGACTCATTTCCTTATAGCCATATGAAAAAGGCGGGGGGGATTGTAGCAAAACAAGAAGAGAATTAAGTGTCCAATGTAACTGTACCACAGCTTTAGAAAATATAGTTAGTTACACGACAATTATCAGCACATATCATTTACTGTCTTGGTAGCTAGGCTTTCTCAACTTTTAAGTGAAGTCTCACTCCTTTTATCTAGTTCCATGAATTCTATTTTTTCAATTTATTTAAATGGGAAATATCCTTGCTACTCATAGATGTTCTCATTAAACTCCGATGTATCTTCATTTTGTGTTTGACAGAGATGTTCTACAATATAATGTTCTACAATATAATTTAAAATAAAGCTTAAGAAGACAATAACAATTAAAGCATAACTCCCGAGGCTAATGGAAGGCATGACCATATTCTTTTACAAAAAAAAAAATAATAATAATAAGATGTTTTTTAATCATTGATCAAATAGCTACCTACAGGGGGCTATTTGATAAATATAACAAGAGAAAACTTCCAGAGAGATATGACAGTAAAGAATGAACTTAGTTTACTAAGCATATTCATTGCTTTAAAAAAATAGTCTTAGAAAACTAAAAACACAAGTTATATTAAGGCTGAGTATGTGAATACTCTCCCAAGACCATACTTGTTTTTAACATAATTCCTTGATTTTTTTTTCCAAAACTGAATCTAAGCAAAATTGAAGCTAAAGTTCTTCTAAAATACTTAGTAACAAAAAATATATAAAAATACCTATCACATTCCTTACTATATTCTGTTATAATGAGATGTACTACTCCTTCTTTCTTTTTTTTTTTTTCACCCAAATTACTAGTTTATGAAGAGTCACAGCCCCATGCAACACTAGGGCTGCAAATGATTAACAGTTTTAATGAAAATGATTTTCTTTTTTAAGACAGAAAAAAAAAATTTGAAAAAGTGATTCAACTGAATCAGCATTTAAGTTATCGTAGAGGGAGTGCAGAATCTGCAGAATCATTTAAGAAGTTGATTTTGTGAAAATCTTTATTGCAAAAGAGTAATGGGGCTTTCAGTTTATACCTGTTCTCAAAAATCTTTAAAACAGAAAGAAAAGTTACCCCTTAAAAATTCAAAAGTATGCTGTGTTCCATAGGGAGAATAAGAGATACTATAGTCTAACTTAAATTACTGAGTTCAGGGGAAAAAAGATTAGAAATTAACAAACATACTGAACATCAGTAAGACATAAGGCAGATTTTGAAATAAGAAAAAATATTAATTTAAAATATCAATTATTAAATGATTTAAGAATGGTAAAAATTGTTTCATTTTTCCACACCAAAATCTTACCTGAATCATTTTGTTGTTAAAAAACTCAAGATACTGATTTCATTTTTCATCTGGTCCTGTCAACGATGCTATGACAGGCCCTGCAGGAAGCAGCAAAAGATCAATGATGGAGTGCAGATATTATGTGTTTTCATGATCAAGATTTGTTATGGAAAGAATATCCATATATTGAAACTATCTGAAAATGTTTGTCAATGTACACAATATTCTTTTTCTTTTTAGACTTTGTAGTAAGTTTCTTATTATCTTCTTTATCAAAAAAATTTAAACGATGGCAACTATATATGTAAACTTTTAAATAATCACTTTTTATATTGATGAGAATTGATAAAGAAAACAATAATCTATAATATCAAAAGCAAAAAAATCTTGGTTGAAAATTGAAAACTGAAACATGTTTTTAAAATATGGAGGAAATGTTTCCTTGTCTTCTAAAGATGATTATTTTACTCTTATTTCCCTTAATTACTATAATTACTAATAAATTACCACTATTCATAATTCAAATAAAAATTTAAACAGACCTTTTTTAATAAATAGGAACCTCAAGATCAAATAGTTATTTACAATTCTGGAAAAAATATATTTTTTAAAAGTATATAAGTTACAAAATTATTAGGAAAAAATCTGTGCAAACTCCATCATTTAATAAACTGTTGGGTAACTGATGTTATATTCAATGGATACCCAAAAATTCTTATTAGTAAAAAATAATCAAAACTGCTTCACAAAGATTCCAAATGCCATTTTAAAATTCTGAATTATTTTAAAGTAATAGAACACTTTGCCTTTTTACCTGATGAAATGTTTTCTATTCAAGGTCAATTAATCATAGGACTGTAATGAGTAACCTATATTAATTGGAATACTATTAGAACACAAAAGAAACTTCTAGGTATGGCATGGAAGCATACTGTAAATTAGTACTTAAAATATATTAAGAAAATTTAAGCTACAGAAATGAATGACTAATTTTTAGAGTTTTTAATCTAAAGTTTTAATTTAGTTGTAGTACAATTCAACAGCACTTGATTATTTCAACAGTACTCCATTGTCAAAGTGGAACACCCTATAAACATTTCTAGCATGGATACCTATTTTTCATTTGTTGGAAAACCAGACACTCAGAAAGTTTGCTTGCCAGGGACCTTAAATATGCTAAGATAAAACTTAATTTTACAGGAACTATTTCTCCTATAAAAATACACAAGTGTTAATCAAAGATTATAACAAAAAAGAACAATGTACTTCCACTCACTGATGATTTAAAAATGTACCTGGGTTAATTTTAAGTAAATAGGGAAATTTAAATCACTCTCTCCTAAGGTTCTTTGTTTTTATTTCTAAACCTAAAGCCCCCATCTCCTTTTTATGTTGATTTTATCAGATTCATGGAAAATCACTTGTTTTAAAATATTAAATATATGAAAAAGCAAATGCCATATCTTAAAAAAAAAAAAAAAAAGCATGAAGAAATGTAAACTTCACCAAACCCAGCATCAGAAAATACTGAAAAGCCTTGCTTCATTTCTTACATGTTGCGTTTTATACCCTGACACTTCAGTCTCTGAGGGTCAGGTTAATTAAGCGCCATAGCAGCTGCAGTGCAATGTGAGACACATACTGCTGAGGTTCCCACCAGTCCAGTCCAATTACCTGTAGTATTCCAGCACTGGACAAGTGACAACCAACCTCTCCTCTCTACTCACTTGCTCCCACTGGTCTACTGATAAATGTTAGAACAAACTAACCTCTTTTTGGATAAGACTGCATAGCTGAATGCACCTGCTGCAGGCTGCAATGATGAGTCCCAGAGAGATGTTTGTCAGTCAGATCTCTGCAGATGTTGTTTAACTTTATGCTAGAGCTGTATCCAAAGATGGAAATGAGATGGCAATCAAGCACAAATCTCCCATCCTCGTCCCCCCAATTTTATGTTGAAAAGCTGCACTTGCTCATAAAAGTTGTGCTTTATAACGTAGCTATACTAAACTGGAAACAAAATAAGAGTAAATTCCATGGTTTTAATAAAACTGTTTACTAAGTGAGTTTTAGTTAACAAGTGGCATAATGTGTTCAATAAATGGTACGTGTGTCATTTACAAGCTTAAAATGAACTTCTCTTAAGTTACAGCAAAACAAAAGAATAAAATAGACAAAATTTTGATTAGTTTTAATTATACCCCATACTACTTAGTGTTCATAAGATACAGATCACTTTTCCTCTTTATATATTATGTGAAACAGTTTCAATACATAAATATTGAACAATTTTGCCAATTGTGTTAAATATTTTAAAACTATTCCTAAAAGTCTGTAGGGCTGTATTTGTAAGGCAATTTTATTAGATATTTGTTATTTCCTCACAATGTTACAAATTTCAAATGAGAGATTTGTTCAAAATCCAGGTTTCAAATAACAAATTTCAAAGTGACACTGTGCTATACAATTCATGAAAACACTGACAAAGTAAATTGATGTTGTTCCATAGCTCACTAAATGAAAAATAAAATATCAAAATGAAATAAAAAGGAATCAGATAAAATGATTGCTTAGCTGTTTAACGCTTATTTAGTTTTTCTAAAAACTCCCACTACCCAAAACATTTGCTCACATGGATTAAGTGTAAAAATTGTATATTTCAGAATCTACAGTGTGATATAAATTATGCTATGCCAGTAACATTCCTTCATATGTTAAGACTGCTTTTAAAATGATAAAGTATTAAAAATAAAAATACAGGAAAATTTCAGAAAGATAGAAGAGTCTAAGTGGAAGATTGTGTTTTCTCCTTCAATTGAGGATAGAGATAACATATAAAATAACTCACAACAATAACTAGTGTGACAAACATAAATACTACAATTTTAAGGTTTAAAATAAAACACTTGTGTCAGCAACTCTTTGATCATACTAAAATTGAAAGTATAGCACTGTATAACTATCCTAACTAAAATGAACACATTGGAAATTACAGTATTTTATTTTCTGTGTTAAAATTCTATTTACTTACAAATTTTGCCTTAAAATATATACCAATAAATTTCTAAATACCTTGCATCTAAGATCAAAGAGTATATCTTGCAACTTTTAGAAGCTTTAACAAAAGTATTCATATTATAATGTCAATGTCATAATATTTTTCTTTCAACAATGTAAACAAAACAAGTAATTTATTTTAAACTTCAAACTCCTCTGATTTCCAGAAACATGACAATTTTTATATAACCCAAACCAGAAGGATAAATTAGCCACTGAATTTTCACCATGCCAAAAAAGAAGGAAGGCAATATATGGCAATTCCTTCACAAACAGAAAAATTCACTTATATATATTTACTTTTTCTCAATTTTCAAAACAAAATGAAAATAGTTTGTGATTTTTAAAAAACTAATCACCCAAATTAGACAGCAATAAAATTAACATATAATAAATCTAGGAATACTAAGTTCAAACTTTGACTTACAGACTATACAGAAAATAATTTATATTAAATATGATCCAGTTTTATAACTACAAATATGAAAACCAAGTAAAATATCCACCAATATATGCCAGAAGTATGGTGAAAAATCCTTGTTTGATCGATATATTAAATATCTCCAGTGTCATGTAATGACATAAAAATAGGTACACTATGAAGTGTCTAAAATCTAAAGCATACAAGACAGTATTTATTTTATATATCTTTTACTATTCCCAAACAATAATGTATTCAATGACTCTTAATTAACTGAACCAATCATTTAAAAATAATTTAACAGATAGTCAATCTATTTATTGATAAAAACTAAATAAATCTAAGAAGCCATATTAAAGAATGAAAAAGAACAGGATCGCTATTCTGAAAATGCAGTTACATATGCCCTAAAATAAGAAAGCAACAACTTCATGTAACCTACTAATAAAAAAGATATAAATAAAATTTGATTGTTCCAATGAAATAGAAAAAATTCATAAGCTATTGAGTAATAAGTTAGTATTCTGTAAGATTTACATTTATATAAATGGACAAATAAATTACACAGCAAGAAGTAAAATAAATCTTCTTAAATACCTTTTTCTTTCTGATTATAGTAACTGAAAAATATACCTCACAATCTTCATCATACAATCTCCCCAAATTATTTTATTTAATATATGACATGCAGATATACAGTGAAAATACAGTTCTACGAATTCTCAATTCATACCAGTTAATATGCAAAAGTATTTTCCTCATATTAACCATAAATATTAAACATGCTTAAGATGTTTTACAAATATTAGAGGGAAACAAATATGATAAATATGAAATTATATTGACTATAATAAAGATGATATACCTATCACTTGAATTGAAATTTATCAAAATATCCCCAAAGTATGCCTGTAGTTTGCATTTTGTATCCTGAAAACATTTATCTCAAATACACAAGTATTTTTAATTAAACCTCCAAAAACAATTATATTCTGTTTCAAAATGTAGATAGTATGAGAAAATTCACTATTATACAACTGAAGTATACTTTCCACAAATACACTCTTACCAAAGAAGAAACAGAAAAATGCTTCAAAAAATATCAGTCACATCCATTATAACAGAATACAAATCTAAATACAATTACAAAACACATAAAAATGTACTTTTGAATTACTGTATAATCCTACAAGAAAATCCTTATAACTCAACAATGTAATCAGTTTTATATAATTGAGTCCATCTGAGATGAACAAGGTAAACTATCCCTTACACATATCTGAATAAGAGAAGTTGAAGAGGGCTCAAAGGCTGCAATACTGAAGAATACCAGAACCTTAGATAATTCCACAGGCTTGTGGTCAAGTGTGAACAGATTGTTAACATTAAAGTCTATCAGAAGAGAGAGATGTCTCTGTCCAAACAGGTAACTAAAATTGTATTTAAATACAAAGTACTCAGACTAAATTGCAAGGCTCTATTTCATCCTTAAAATTGATACCATACTGTGTGATTGGTTTCCACCTGTTACAGGCAGAGTATAAGCCTTCTTTTATCCAGACAGTTCAACTCACATTTGATCAGGTTACGTCACTACACACACACATACACACACACAATTTTATTCAACACATTCCAGTTTTCCATTTTTTCCAAAATGTGTGCTTGCTCTATATGAATAACATGCCTCAGAGCTACAAATAAAATAAGCAATTTCGATGTAATAAAAAAAAATGCACAACTAAGTGGACTGAAAACAAAAGACCTAATTCTTGGTGCACCCTTTCTAACCTACTGAAAATAAACTATATTCAAATGAAAAGGCATTTAATTTACTATTTGGAATATCCTTGATAAACACCAATTTTCTGTAACATCACTGCACATCTGATACCACCTCATGTATAATGCAAAAAAGCTATTTCATTTTCATCTATTGACAGTGAATTTAATTTACCATTGCAGCTCTTTTCCTAAAACTATCACGTTATTAATTCTGCAATCAAGCTCTTTTGAGTGCTTTTATTTGTACTAAGGGTTTTCACAATTCCACATTGATTTTTTTCATCATAATATACCTTTTAACCATATGAATGTAAATATGTTAGCAAACTTTGTTAATGCATAAGGAAAGTTTCAGGAACAAGGAACACCATTTACAAAACTACACTCACTGGAAACAAAGTTTTAAAAGATGTTATCTCTAGCATATTACATTTTAGTTTAATAAATTTAAAGTTTACAAATATACTTCATTCAATTTATATACCTAAATAACAGTTTCAACCATTCTAAAACCTTCTTATCCAAAATAATGGTCCATTTTCTACCACCAAGTGATTGGCTATGAAGAAATCCTCCAAATGTTCTGCTTACATTCATGCCAGATGTCTTTGCTGTATTAAAGAACTCTTACTGAATTAGATCATTGAAAGCAAATCGGCTTTTCTTCTCCACCAGAAAAAAAAAAAAATAAGCAGTATCAGTTCCCTTAGCACTACATTAATATTTTTATGGTCATAAAGATAAAATACCCCCCCCCCACCAAAACCTAATCAGTTAATGAAGTTAATGATATTTTATCTGGTAAATGAACTATTCAATTATGGAGATTTCCCAATTAAACTTAAAGTCTATATACTGAGTAGCAAAATTTCAAAGAGGATAAATGTGCAGAACTGTTTAACATTTGAAATAAAAACACACTGTAAAGTACAAAAAAATTATATCACCTACAAAATTTGCCATATTCCCGTGGGTTAACATATTTTAATTAAATACAACTATTAAGCCACACAAATTTTAAAGCATTATTTTACTTCTTACATAATTATATGCTTCCAATTGCATTAAAAACTCAGTATTTTAAAAATCGTAAGAGGCAGCACTTGTTCTCTTACTTTACTCCAGGGCCAACAAACAAAGCAATGAAGCAGAAAGAGGTACATAATGGATTTAGAAGTAAATGGTCCATTCTTTGAGAAATCTTCCTACCCCCTCTTCTGAATTCACTCTAGACTAATTGTCATTACAATGATGTCTGAAACTTCAGAAGAACCCTATTTCCTGATGCCAGCTGTCCAAGTTTCTATCTTTAAATTTTAAAGTTGTTTCCTAATAAGAAATTAGTATTTAGAAATTTCCCAAAGATTCATCTCCCAATTGGTCTAAATCACATACACAGTATATAATTGAAAAAGAACATAATCAACAATGGAAATATTCTAATTTCCACAAACATTCTACTACAGCAAATGATAAAGCCTACACTAGTGAGAATTTCTTTCATTTCAGCACACAACACACACAGATCCTCCTTTCTCTCCTAGGAGATAAAGCAAACAATCTCTTTACCATTGCACCTACCTGGATAAAAATCTTTGGACTTAGACAGCTTGATGGTGGCTCCAGTTTCTTTTTGCAACTGAACAATTGTCTGTCCTCCCTTCCCAATTATAGATCCAGCAGCATAACTAGGTATGAGAACCTTTAGAAAATACTGGCCATCTTCTGAAAAATGCAAAGAAATATCTTGGGTTAACATGACATTTTAAAACTTGGTATTCCCTCTCCACCCTCAAGGGAGAAAAACAGCAATTAAAACATTGACATAAAGTGCGGCAAATATGGGGTTAAAATTTTAAAGAGCAAAAATAAGCAAAATACACTGAGAAATAAATATGCTCAAAATGTTTTCCATTTCCTAGGATTTACACTTTCAAACTTGGAATTAAAATTTTAACACGCGCTCTTATTTTGTAGCACTGTAAAAACTGATGACTAAATTCCAGTTGTTATTTCAAACATGGAAGTATTCCAATTCTATCTGTGGTTACTATGGTAAAATGAAATGAACTGACCCTCCAACAAAACTTCAGAAATTGATACCACGACAGACCTTCACTTAACAAGCTGCAAAATAATTAAAAGGGCTGTTAGTGATAAGCTACATTTGTTTGACATTAGCTAACACTACAATTAGCCATTGCCTATATCCTACTTAAAGTATGCAAAACATTCTCCTACCAAATAATCCACCCAAACTGTAGGGTGTATTCCAAGTCTTCAATAACTGCCAGGAAATAACTCAAAGTGGTGTAGACTGGCACATTTAACTAATCCTGGTGTATTTCTTTAGCACTTCTCAGTCTACCATGATCTGTTTAAGCTCATTAATTAAAGGACCTTAAGAATTTTGCCAATACTAAAAAAGCTTATGAGATTTATATAAAAAACGCTTACAAGTGACCAAACACATAATTATGTTCCTTCTCCAAAATAACCACAATAGAGAGGGGACGGATGATCCAAGACACAGTGAAATGAAAATGTTTTAGAAAATAAAGCCAACATCATGAACTTTAATTTCCGTCAAACTGATCATGTCTTAAATAGGAAACACCCCCGGTAAATCCAGCTTCCTTATGTGAATGAACGTTCCAAAATTTGCGGGCGTGCCGTCGCAAGACCCCCATCAGTCTCGTCTCTAATGTACATGCTGTAGATAAATTCACCTCTGCCTCGATGCATTGGGTGCATTGTTAAGATGACTCCAGTGCAAATGAAGAAGCGATCCCGGTCCCGTTATAACTCATCTTCCCAGGAAGCGCAGGATGTTAACTAACAAGTCACAGTACAAGACACCCCCACCCTCGTATGCACACCCTGAAGACAAAATCAATGAGATATTTTCACCGGCAATATAAGTGCGGTAAGAGCATGCACTCGAGATTTTGCATACTACTTGTGGCCAAAGCGAGGGGATGGAGAGAGAAAACTCTCCGGTGCCCCAATCATTTGCTATCCGCTAACCAAGTGCCATTTATTTATTTATTTTATCAGACTGTTAAATGCAGCGCGCATCTTCGGGCAGCCATCACCTCACTCGGGGGTCATCCTCCTTCTCCTGAAAGGAGCCCCTAGCCCAGGTCTAGGATATTTAAATGGTCAGCCTTTCGACCGATTAAATGGAAAGATAGGTCTATTCCGAAAAACCGGTCGCCATTTTGATGAATGATAAACACAGAAATGGAAATGTGTCTGGGACAGCGAGGTGCGGGGCAGGTGCAGGGGAGGGGGCGCGGGGCAAGGGCGCGGGAGCCGCCGGGTTCGGGCTGGAGGTGTCCGGGCCGCGGGAGGGAGGGAGGGTGGCGGGAGGGAGGGAGGCAGGGGCGGGCGGCGGGGGATGGGGCCAGCGGGAGGTGGAAGTGATACCCACCGCCCGTATTGGTCCTCTTGGTGCTGCCGGCTTCAGGGGGGGCTTCCAGCGGCCTTTTCCGAGAGTCCGGCGGGTCCAGGTCTATGGGAACCCCAGTGTGGGTCCCGTTCTGCTGGATGGGAGCTGCCGCCATCATGTTTGCTGTTCCTGCCGCTGCTACCGGGTTCTCCCTTTTGTTTTGGCTTTTTTTTTTTTTTTT
>NW_004567114.1:53947087-53954002 GCF_000260355.1 Condylura cristata | reverse complement strand
AGGGAGGGGTGAAAGGTCGCGGGTCCCCAGCAACACGGCTCAGGCAAACGTAAGCGGCTTGTCGCGGAAACTAAGGGGTCCTAGAAACACGCTAGGCTGGAAGGCGGGAAGTGAGATTACTGACAGCCTTGCTAGCCAATGAAATGGAAATGTGAGAATGGCTCTTCAGGCCCCTTCCCAATCAGGAAACTTGAGTTTGAGAGGGAGTGAAGGGGCGGGGTGGGATCTTAGTCTAGCTGGGACTGGAGCGTTGACAATTTTGGCTAGTCTGAGAAGGGCGTTCGAGTGACCGTTGACAGTGGATGGGACGGCGTCAAAGCTGAGGGGAGAACGTTAAGTGACTGCTAACGGGACTTCTAAATAGGTTTTCTTGGGTTTGTTTTCTTTTTAAAGAGTTAGGTTAAAGACATTAGTTGTATCCCATTCATTGGCGCTTTTCTCCGAGGTGATTTCATCAAGAGAGTATTAATCGCGCCGTGTAGCAGCGTTAGGGCACCTCGAGTGTCACTCGCCGCATTGAAAACCTTTCGGGAACAAAGATATAAATAAAGTTAGGTATGGTCTTTAGTCTAAGAGGCGCTCATAGGCAAACTAGAGGCAGGCAACAGCTGAGTGCCTACAAAAAAACGAAATCTTGAACGAAATACGAATATAGGAAATAGAATGCATTGCAACGTGCGCAGTTTATGATTATACTGATCTTGGATATAGACTAAACCTGAGTCTCAAACTTAAAACACTGTTGTCGCCGAAATAGACTGTCTGAAGAGACTCAGTTTATAGAGGAGTAAATGGACTTAAGGAAGTATTTTAGCTCAAAGTCATCCATCAGATTAGGTTAATTAAATCAGTGTTTTAGAGAGCAGGAAGAGCGGGGAAAGCATGGGTTTGTAGTCCAAAAATTTTAGTTTTGCCATCGCCAGTATATTTTAAAAGTCTTATCGGCAAATTCCTTAACATGTTGCTTCTCGTGTGTCAAGCAATCCACTTTACATGTAATGTTTTTACCTATAGTATATCATGTAGTTTTACTCTCCCCATTTTATGAGGCAGTTTAGTTTTAAAGATAGTAATAATGTACTCAAAGTCACAGAGATATAAACATTGTAGTAATAATTCAAACTCTGGTCTTCCTGAATTCAAAGTCTGTTCTCTTATTGTTGCAGTAAGCTAGATCTTCAAGTTCGCTCCACTTAAAGATTGCAGCTGTAGCTTCCACAATTCGTATGACTCAAATAAGAATACGTAATGTATTGATAATGATAATGTATGGTAAGATTTAAAAATGTATGGTAAAAATTTTACATCTTAAATACATCCACTAGATTTCTAGAATAAACATGTTCCTTCCCTATTCACTCCCCCTACCCTTTTCAACCTAAAAGGTGACTTTATTGTTAAACTGGCATAAGGGAGGGTTTTACTGTAATTCTATGGTACTCTCATTCGGAATACCTGCATATCTAAAGCCATAACCAAAGAGAATACAACAAAATTTAATTTCTGATGAGAAAGGAATGGAAAAGAATTGTAATCCTATCCATAGAATCCTTTATTAAAAGGAGCATTTAAGAAATTCCTGTTGTTGTTTTAAAGTAAAGAAAGATGACAATCTGCTGAATGAGGAAGAGAATAACATTTAGTTTGGGAATAAAGGCTTATCTGGAGGATGAAAAAAAAACACGTTTGCTTCAAGTTAGGGGAAAAGATAGGTTGGGAGTAGAAAGAAGGGAGAACAGGTAAATTAGTGCATAATAGAACTAAATACTTTGAACTAAATACTTATCTGTTGTACTATGTAATAAGAAATCACTATATATATATATATATATAGCTTTCATAACAAAAGTAGTATTTATACACCGAATTAAATTTCTCAAAAAAATAGTGATGAATGGGGGGTGGGAAGCAAAAACCCATGGTTTAGAGTAAGTATGTGGCCATCAAGAAAGGAAAGGCTGATACAGATATTATACAATCTAAGTGTCCTGTGAATTGTAAAGAAAGGTGTAAGAACTTTTAAATTAAAAAAATGAGAAAAGAGCTGGAATTTGGTACTAAATTTTTAAGACAATAAAAGATAGGGACAAAAACAAATATAGTTCAAACCTGGCCAAAGTATTCAGCAGAATGTAGTTTTGAATTGGGTTAAGACTTACACAGAAAGTTTAATGTTAATAAATTTCTAAAAATAAAACATGCTAAAAGAGTTTATAAAATATTTCTCATTGACATATGAAAGGTAAATTGTAAGTGATCCTTCTAAGTAAAACTGTCTTGTAGACATAAGCTTACTGATACTCATGACATTGTATTGGCATTTTTTGACCTCTGATTTTCTTCTTTTAGAATTAGTATTTAAGTGGTACCCAACTTTCCATGCAGTACAGATACAGAAGATATGATTTTTAAAGTAGAGAGTATGCTTATTAGTAACATAGCTATGATATGTCAGGAATCTATTCTATTAGACTCTTCTAAGACCTGGTCAGAATTACAAGGGTCAGTCATCTATAAGCTGATATAGTCAAAGTTATCAGGGAATACATCCTAATTAATTTCCAATCCTTAGTATATGTTGCTATTTTTAAAAAAATTACACTTGTCCTTTTCTAAACTGTGTTTATATCTGCCATGTTTATTAAGCAGACATAAAGATTTCATTGTCTTATCATTTTTACCAGTAAGTAAAACTGAATGAGAAAATATAGCAACTCAGTTTATTAATATTTACTATGTTGTATGCCTCATATGCTATAAATAAACTGTTGGAATGATGAACTTTTTATAAAATATAATAGAAGCATTTGGTCTTCTAATTCTCTGAAGAGACATTTTATTTTTTTTTAATTAACCAAGCACTTGGTACTGGAAATTTGATATTTTTTGACACCTTAAGATGATAGAATCTGTGTGCTTCTTTTGTTGTTAATTAGTTGATGAGTTATGAATACAAGTATCACAGAAAATATTAATCTGAAGAACAAACTCTAATTTTATTGGCTTCCAGTGGAGGTTCTTTTCTTTCCTAAATGTTTAGGCTGAGTAATATGGACATAAACTAACCTTAGTAATAATGATTAACTTTCTAGTGAAAATACAGATGATGGATACCCAAAAATATTTTCTGAAATTCATTTGTCTCTATGTTCCTGCCCTTGCTACATGCAACCTGTTACAAGCTTACATCTTCTTTTACTTAATTGTTGCTTCAGCTTATGTTTTGGAAAAATAGTTTTTGTGTTTGTGTTTTAGCAGAAGCAGATCCTGAGTTCCTGAGTTAAGGATTCAAGAGCAAGTAATTTTATTTTGGAAGTGATTTCAGAAAACACTGTAGGAGCTTGGGGAAGAGACAGGGAATCAAAGGAAGGTAATGAAGGCTGAATTACCAAACAAGTTTTCACTGTGAATAAATAAGAGTGTTCTCACTGGTATTTCCTCATCCATTTAAAATTCATCTCAGAACTAATCCATCCTAAGTAAGAAGAAAGTAAGATATAGATATAGAAGATATAGAGAAACACACACACACACACACCAGCTCCCTTCAGTCACTGGTGGTAGGTTGGTCATACTTGGAAATGCTGGGGAATTAACACCCACTGTGAAACATCCTCTAATATGGAAAATGAGACTAGGAAATTTTGAAATGGTAGGACAAGGAGATATGTGTGGGGCAGTAACAATTTGTTATAAGTATCAACATAAATTTACGAAACAGTAAAATAAGAAACCTACAAATTATTGCAAAGTATTAAGACAATCAAGTAAGTATAGAGGGAATTGGAAAACTTAAAGTACAGAAAAAAAAAGATTTTGTAATTTTCACACTCCCAATATAATCAAGCATTGATCTAAAAAACCTGACTTTGTTTTTTTATGTTTGTAAAAATCACACTTTCAGTCTGATGTCACTCATGACAAAACAATGTATATATTCTGATTATTTTCTTCAATCAATGCAGCACAAAGAATATAAGAGGAAATATATACCAAATGAGTATATTACCTACCTAATTATATAACAAGTTCTATAAATAAAAATTCTGATTAGAAATACTTTTTCTAAGTTTTCACTTCTTAGGAAAATGACTTAATTTAACTCAAAAATTTAAACGACTTTGATACACAAGTATTTAATATAAATTCACTGTTGGATATATTATGAAATAATCTATGAAAGAAACTAACTTATAGAAATTTAGAGAGAAATGTGTCATTAACATTATTTCAAAAATCTGAATTAATATTCCATAGGCAATGAAGAAGAACTTTGTATTAATTGATACATGGTTATGTAAAATGGTTAACATTAGGGGAAACATACAGGGAAATTTCTGTCTTCATAACAATTCTTTAAATCTAAAACTATTTCAAATATAAAGTTTTTTAAAAAAAGAATCTTCAACTGATGCTGTGGTTCTAGCTCTTCCATCTAATGTGTGACGTAATAGAACACATTTACCTAAGTTTCAAGTTCTCATAAGTAAAATATGATAGGTCTTAGATACTTTGTAAGTCTCTAAAATCTAATTTTCTAATTAGTTTTTGCTACCATTTGACCAACCTATGAGCTATCAAAATCAAAGAATGTATTGTGTGCCTTAACATGTATTTTCAAAACAGCTAAAAATACATATTTGAAGATGTAGTTTAGACACAGTGGAAAGTAATATACAAAGTAATATACAAAGTAATATACAAAGAAAGTAATATACAAAGAAGAGGAATATTGGAAATTACACTTATTTTCCTATACTTCTGCATTTTAAAAAATGTCATTAAATATAGCAGAAAATATTTTACTGAAACCACTTCAAAATGTAAATTTCATCTCTTAAAACATTTGTATTTTAAAAATCTCTGTGATAGCAAACAAATGAAAAAAGATGTTAGCTATGGCAAAAAAAAAGTAATTTAAAAACAACAAAGTACACTTAAAAAGTAATAATTGGGTAGTATTCATGTTTTATCAATTAAGTTTATATCGCTTATCTGGACCATCCATATAATAGTTTCAACTACACATACTTTATTCAGATAAATTCCTAGAGTGATTTGAGTGTCCATTGTCAAAACAGGACGTCCTAGCTTATGCCAGTGTCACAGAGTAATGATCAATACCCTCAAAACTGTCCCAATTCTGATAATTAAATGGTCATCCTAATAATACTCAGAAGTTTAGACTTTTTTGTTTTAACCCTGCAAACTATAAACCATAAAACCTTTGTTATTTATCAGATTTCTTTATATAGCAGTTTTTCTATATGTAAAAATATTTATCATAGTGTAATCCATTATATTGTGATTTGATGAATGAATACATTCTCACCACATCTTCCCTTCATGACACTTATTACCTCTGTATGCATTTTTTTTTGCTAGAGCTAAGACCAGAAATCAAGAATAGAGGCAGTATATAGTAGAGTGAAATTTTAAAATGTATCTTTTTACATATAAAAAATCATTTTGATAGAATTACTTCTTCATTAGAAAGAGTATAACAACTGAAGTGAAATAAAGAAATGATAAATGAGATGTTATAAATATAATGAAATACAACTTTAAATGATAAACCCTTGGACCCACAGATAACATTGTTTATATTAAAGATTAGTCATATTGCCTTTTTACTTACTGCTACTCAAATAAGTAAAAGCTCTCTCTGTTTTCAGACAAGATTTTAAGTTTTAAAGCTTATTTTTGATGTAGTTTATTATTGCCACTCCTATTATTATAGGTCAAATAATAAAAAGCTCTGTACATCTTATAAACAATATAGTTTTTAGTTAAAAATACAAGGTGAAATTGGCATCCTTATATATTAATCCCCCCATAATTATACTATCATATTCCTAGATTCTTCCTTGCTATTAAATCTTTTGGTTTTGCTATGTAAGCATTTCTACAGTAGGTCATAAATTATATCATGTGAAATATTTTATCTGTGTGTTATTTCATATAATTGAGAGTATATATAGCTCACTTATAAAAATATACATTTTACATATGGATGTTTATGTGCATGGCTACAGCAAGAAGGTGTGTATGTGGTAAGTGTGTATTTGTCTATTGACAGAAAGAACACGACCAGAAGCTTAATATAGTAAAGCTAATGTAACTATAGATAGGTAACTGAAGGCTGGAGGAGAAACTCCACCCAAGAGATTTTGTAATAAGAGGTTAACCCAGGATACTGAATGAAGGGGTTTGTACTGAGTGTTGAAAAGGGGAAACTGACTCTCCCTAGTAGACAGGGAGAACTGCAAAATGACTGAGTCCACCAAAATATTGCTACCTAAATGGGGAGTGGCTAAGTAATGCTATGAGAGTAGCTACTGAAATTACAACTTAGAGGGCAGTGCTGAGCCTATATTCAGTGAGTCCTATCATCTTGGTAGATTTATAAAGGCTGTCAGTAGATAGGTACACACATTAAGCTGAAGATGAGCTATAATAACAACATCATGGAGCTTAAGGAGATAATAACTCCTATAAAGGAGAGACCAGTACAACCCTCAACATCAACCTCAATTTGTGGACGGACACCAACCATACTTCTGTACCAGATCCTGGGAGAGAGGAGGAAAATAGCCCTCCTTATTAAGTGCAACAGATCATTTTTTTTATAACTCCGGAAAGTGGGAATTTGAAATATTATTTGATTTGTCTTAGAATAAATAAAGTGTACTACTTGATATGTGGAGCATATTCATACTGGCTACATTAATATCTAGTCTTGGTCTCTCAAGTAGCTCTGTGTTTCCAATAGAAATACCATCATTCCCTACTGGAACCTGTCTGACTCCTGACAGTCAGAAGAAGAGTTTTAATCTTTTATTGCTTCTAAATTCCATTTTTTTTTCTTAATACTGCCCACTAAACTCTTATGTTTCTGTCATTGAAAGATATATA